>NC_074708.1:5485813-5848318 GCF_024334085.1 Lutzomyia longipalpis | reverse complement strand
AAAAAATTTCATAAAAAAGTTGTAAAAAATACTTTAAAGGAGAAATAAAAATTTTATTTCTCCTTAAATTGTAATTTTCCCAATTCCGAAGTACAAGATAATTTATTTCTTTTTTTCGTCACTATAAAAATTAATAGAAATTTCATAAAAAAGTTGTAAAAAATACTTATTAAGGGAAATAAAAATTCTATTTCTCCTTAAATTGTAATTTTCCGAATTCCAAAGTACGAAAGAATTTATTTCCTTTTTTCGCCACTATAAAAATTAATAAAAACTTCATAAAAAAGTTGTAAAAAATACTTAAAAAGAGAAATAAAAATTCTATTCCCACTTAAATTGTAATTTTCCGAATTCCGAAGTACAAAATAATTTATTTCCTTATTTCGTCACTATAAAAATTACTAAAAATTTCATAAAAAAGTTGTAAGAAATACTTTAAAGGAGAAATAAAAATTCCATTTCTCCTTAAATTGTAATTTTTCGAATTCCAAAGTACAAAATAATTTATTTCCTTTTTTCGCCACTATAAAAATTAATAAAAACTTCATAAAAAAGTTATAAAAAATACTTATTAAGGGAAATAAAAATTCTATTTCTCCTTAAATTGTAATTTTCCGAATTCGAAGTACGAAAGAATTTATTTCTTTTTTTCGTCACTATAAAAATTAATAAAAACTTCATAAAAAAAGTTGTAAAAAATACTTTAAAGGGGAAATAAAAATTTTATTTCTCCTTAAATTGTAATTTTCCGAATTCCGAAGTACAAAATAATTTATTTCTTTTTTTCGTCACTATAAAAATTAATAGAAATTTCATAAAAAAGTTGTAAGAAATACTTTAAAGGAGAAATAAAAATTCTATTTCTCCTTAAATTGTAATTTTCCGAATTCCGAAGTGCAAAGTAATTTATTTCTTTTTTTCGCCACTAGAAAAATTAATAGAAATTTCATAAAAAAGTTGTAAAAAATACTTATTAAGGGAAATAAAAATTCTATTTCTCCTTAAGTTGTAATTTTCCGAATTTCGAAGTACAAAATAGTTTATTTCTTTTTTTCTCCACTATTAAAATTAGTAAAAATTTCATAAAAAAGTTGTAAAAAATACTTATTAAGGGAAATAAAAATTCTATTTCTCCTTAAATTGTAATTTTCCGAATTCCGAAGTACAAAATAGTTTATTTCTTTTTTTCGTCACTATAAAAATTAATAAAAACTTCATAAAAAAGTTGTAAAAAATACTTTAAAGGGGAAATAAAAATTCTATTTCTGCTTAAGTTGTAATTTTCCGAATTCCGAAGTACAAAATAATTTATTTCCTTTTTTCGCCACTATAAAAATTAATAGAAATTTCATAAAAAAGTTGTAAGAAATACTTTAAAGGAGAAATAAAAATTCTATTTCTCCTTAAATTGTAATTTTCCGAATTTCGAAGTGCAAAGTAATTTATTTCTTTTTTTCGCCACTAGAAAAATTAATAGAAATTTCATAAAAAAGTTATAAAAAATACTTATTAAGGGAAATAAAAATTCTATTTCTCCTTAAGTTGTAATTTTCCGAATTTCGAAGTACAAAATAGTTTATTTCTTTTTTTCTCCACTATTAAAATTAGTAAAAATTTCATAAAAAAGTTGTAAAAAATACTTATTAAGGGAAATAAAAATTCTATTTCTCCTTAAATTGTAATTTTCCGAATTCCGAAGTACAAAATAGTTTATTTCTTTTTTTCGTCACTATAAAAATTAATAAAAACTTCATAAAAAAGTTGTAAAAAATACTTTAAAGGGGAAATAAAAATTCTATTTCTGCTTAAGTTGTAATTTTCCGAATTCCGAAGTACAAAATAATTTATTTCCTTTTTTCGCCACTATAAAAATTAAAAAAAATTTCATAAAAAAGTTGTAAAAAATACTTTAAAGGAGAAATAAAAATTCTATTTCTCCTTAAATTGTAATTTTCCCAATTCCGAAGTACATGATAATTTATTTCTTTTTTTCGTCACTATAAAAATTAATAGAAATTTCATAAAAAAGTTGTAAAAAATACTTATTAAGGGAAATAAAAATTCTATTTCTGCTTAAATTGTAATTTTCCGAATTCCGAAGTGCAAAGTAATTTATTTCTATTTTTCGCCACTAGAAAAATTAATAAAAACTTCATAAAAAAGTTGTAAAAAATACTTATTAAGGGAAATAAAAAGTCTATTTCTCCTTAAATTGTAATTTTCCGAATTCCGAAGTACAAAATAATTTATTTCCTTTTTTCGCCACTATAAAAATTAATAAAAACTTCATAAAAAAGTTGTAAAAAATACTTATTAAGGGAAATAAAAATTCTATTTCTCCTTAAATTGTAATTTTCCGAATTCCGAAGTGCAAAGTAATATATTTCTTTTTTTCGCCACTAGAAAAATTAATAGAAATTTCATAAAAAAGTTGTAAAAAATACTTATTAAGGGAAATAAAAATTCTATTTCTCCTTAAATTGTAATTTTCCGAATTCGAAGTACGAAAGAATTTATTTCCTTTTTTCGCCACTATAAAAATTAATAAAAACTTCATAAAAAAGTTGTAAAAAATACTTATTAAGGGAAATAAAAATTCTATTTCTCCTTAAATTGTAATTTTCCGAATTCCGAAGTGCAAAGTAATATATTTCTTTTTTTCGCCACTAGAAAAATTAATAGAAATTTCATAAAAAAGTTGTAAAAAATACTTATTAAGGGAAATAAAAATTCTATTTCTCCTTAAATTGTAATTTTCCGAATTCGAAGTACGAAAGAATTTATTTCCTTTTTTCGCCACTATAAAAATTAATAAAAACTTCATAAAAAAAGTTGTAAAAAATACTTTAAAGGGGAAATAAAAATTTTATTTCTCCTTAAATTGTAATTTTCCGAATTCCGAAGTACAAAATAATTTATTTCTTTTTTTCGTCACAATAAAAATTAATAAAAACTTCATAAAAAAAGTTGTAAAAAATACTTTAAAGGGGAAATAAAAATTTTATTTCTCCTTAAATTGTAATTTTCCGAATTCCGAAGTACAAAATAATTTATTTCTTTTTTTCGTCACTATAAAAATTAATAGAAATTTCATAAAAAAGTTGTAAAAAATACTTATTAAGGGAAATAAAAATTCTATTTCTCCTTAAATTGTAATTTTCCGAATTCCGAAGTACAAAATAATTTATTTCTTTTTTTCGCCACTATAAAAATTAAAAAAAAATTCATAAAAAAGTTGTAAAAAATACTTTAAAGGAGAAATAAAAATTCTATTTCTCCTTAAATTGTAATTTTCCGAATTCCGAAGTACAAAATAATTTATTTCCTTTTTTCGTCACTATAAAAATTAATAGAAATTTCATAAAAAAGTTGTAAAAAATACTTTAAAAGAGAAATAAAAATTCTATTTCTCCTTAAATTGTAATTTTCCGAATTCCGAAGTGCAAAGTAATTTATTTCTTTTTTTCGCCACTAGAAAAATTAATAGAAATTTCATAAAAAAGTTGTAAAAAATACTTATTAAGGGAAATAAAAATTTTATTTCTCCTTAAGTTGTAATTTTCCGAATTTCGAAGTACAAAATAGTTTATTTCTTTTTTTCTCCACTATTAAAATTAGTAAAAATTTCATAAAAAAGTTGTAAAAAATACTTATTAAGGGAAATAAAAATTCTATTTCTCCTTAAATTGTAATTTTCCGAATTCCGAAGTACAAAATAGTTTATTTCTTTTTTTCGCCACTATAAAAATTATTAAAAATTTCATAAAAAAGTTGTAAAAAATACTTATTAAGGGAAATAAGAAGTCTATTTCTCCTTAAATTGTAATTTTCCGAATTCCGAAGTACAAAATAATTTATTTCCTTATTTCGTCACTATAAAAATTACTAAAAATTTCATAAAAAAGTTGTAAAAAATACTTATTAAGGGAAATAAAAAGTCTATTTCTCCTTAAATTGTAATTTTCCGAATTCCGAAGTACAAAATAATTTATTTCCTTTTTTCGCCACTATAAAAATTAATAAAAACTTCATAAAAAAGTTGTAAAAAATACTTATTAAGGGAAATAAAAATTTTATTTCTCCTTAAATTGTAATTTTCCGAATTCGAAGTACGAAAGAATTTATTTCCTTTTTTCGCCATTATAAAAATTAATAATAACTTCATAAAAAAGTTGTAAAAAATACTTTAAAGGGGAAATAAAAATTCTATTTCTGCTTAAGTTGTAATTTTCCGAATTCCGAAGTACAAAATAATTTATTTCCTTTTTTCGCCACTATAAAAATTAAAAAAAATTTCATAAAAAAGTTGTAAAAAATACTTTAAAGGAGAAATAAAAATTCTATTTCTCCTTAAATTGTAATTTTCCCAATTCCGAAGTACATGATAATTTATTTCTGTTTTTCGTCACTATAAAAATTAATAGAAATTTCATAAAAAAGTTGTAAAAAATACTTATTAAGGGAAATAAAAATTCTATTTCTGCTTAAATTGTAATTTTCCGAATTCCGAAGTGCAAAGTAATTTATTTCTATTTTTCGCCACTAGAAAAATTAATAAAAACTTCATAAAAAAGTTGTAAAAAATACTTTAAAGGAGAAATAAAAATTCTATTTCTCCTTAAATTGTAATTTTCCCAATTCCGAAGTACAAGATAATTTATTTCTTTTTTTCGTCACTATAAAAATTACTAAAAATTTCATAAAAAAGTTGTAAAAAATACTTTAAAGGAGAAATAAAAATTCTATTTCTCCTTAAATTGTAATTTTCCGAATTCCGAAGTACAAAATAATTTATTTCCTTTTTTCGCCACTATAAAAATTAAAAAAAATTTCATAAAAAAGTTGTAAAAAATACTTTAAAGGAGAAATAAAAATTTTATTTCTCCTTAAATTGTAATTTTCCCAATTCCGAAGTACAAGATAATTTATTTCTTTTTTTCGCCACTATAAAAATTATTAAAAATTTCATAAAAAAGTTGTAAAAAATACTTATTAAGGGAAATAAGAAGTCTATTTCTCCTTAAATTGTAATTTTCCGAATTCCGAAGTACAAAATAATTTATTTCCTTATTTCGTCACTATAAAAATTACTAAAAATTTCATAAAAAAGTTGTAAAAAATACTTATTAAGGGAAATAAAAAGTCTATTTCTCCTTAAATTGTAATTTTCCGAATTCCGAAGTACAAAATAATTTATTTCCTTTTTTCGCCACTATAAAAATTAATAAAAACTTCATAAAAAAGTTGTAAAAAATACTTATTAAGGGAAATAAAAATTTTATTTCTCCTTAAATTGTAATTTTCCGAATTCGAAGTACGAAAGAATTTATTTCCTTTTTTCGCCATTATAAAAATTAATAATAACTTCATAAAAAAGTTGTAAAAAATACTTTAAAGGGGAAATAAAAATTCTATTTCTGCTTAAGTTGTAATTTTCCGAATTCCGAAGTACAAAATAATTTATTTCCTTTTTTCGCCACTATAAAAATTAAAAAAAATTTCATAAAAAAGTTGTAAAAAATACTTTAAAGGAGAAATAAAAATTCTATTTCTCCTTAAATTGTAATTTTCCCAATTCCGAAGTACATGATAATTTATTTCTGTTTTTCGTCACTATAAAAATTAATAGAAATTTCATAAAAAAGTTGTAAAAAATACTTATTAAGGGAAATAAAAATTCTATTTCTGCTTAAATTGTAATTTTCCGAATTCCGAAGTGCAAAGTAATTTATTTCTATTTTTCGCCACTAGAAAAATTAATAAAAACTTCATAAAAAAGTTGTAAAAAATACTTTAAAGGAGAAATAAAAATTCTATTTCTCCTTAAATTGTAATTTTCCCAATTCCGAAGTACAAGATAATTTATTTCTTTTTTTCGTCACTATAAAAATTACTAAAAATTTCATAAAAAAGTTGTAAAAAATACTTTAAAGGAGAAATAAAAATTCTATTTCTCCTTAAATTGTAATTTTCCGAATTCCGAAGTACAAAATAATTTATTTCCTTTTTTCGCCACTATAAAAATTAAAAAAAATTTCATAAAAAAGTTGTAAAAAATACTTTAAAGGAGAAATAAAAATTTTATTTCTCCTTAAATTGTAATTTTCCCAATTCCGAAGTACAAGATAATTTATTTCTTTTTTTCGTCACTATAAAAATTAATAGAAATTTCATAAAAAAGTTGTAAAAAATACTTATTAAGGGAAATAAAAATTCTATTTCTCCTTAAATTGTAATTTTCCGAATTCCAAAGTACGAAAGAATTTATTTCCTTTTTTCGCCACTATAAAAATTAATAAAAACTTCATAAAAAAGTTGTAAAAAATACTTTAAAGGAGAAATAAAAATTCTATTTCTCCTTAAATTGTAATTTTCCCAATTCCGAAGTACAAGATAATTTATTTCTTTTTTTCGTCACTATAAAAATTACTAAAAATTTCATAAAAAAGTTGTAAAAAATACTTTAAAGGAGAAATAAAAATTCTATTTCTCCTTAAATTGTAATTTTCCGAATTCCGAAGTACAAAATAATTTATTTCCTTTTTTTGCCACTCTAAAAATTACTAAAAATTTCATAAAAAAGTTGTAAAAAATACTTTAAAAGAGAAATAAAAATTCTATTTCTCCTTAAATTGTAATTTTCCGAATTCCGAAGTGCAAAGTAATTTATTTCTTTTTTTCGCCACTAGAAAAATTAATAAAAACTTCATAAAAAAGTTGTAAAAAATACTTATTAAGGGAAATAAAAATTCTATTTCTGCTTAAGTTGTAATTTTCCGAATTCCGAAGTACAAAATAGTTTATTTCTTTTTTTCGCCACTATAAAAATTAGTAAAAATTTCATAAAAAAGTTGTAAAAAATACTTATTAAGGGAAATAAAAATTCTATTTCTCCTTAAATTGTAATTTTCCGAATTCCGAAGTACAAAATAATTTATTTCCTTATTTCGTCACTATAAAAATTACTAAAAATTTCATAAAAAAGTTGTAAGAAATACTTTAAAGGAGAAATAAAAATATTATTTCTCCATAAATTGTAATTTTCCGAATTCCGAAGTACAAAATAAAAATTCCAGTTCCCTTTAAACTATAATTTTCTAATTCTGTCGTACCATAGTACTTTTATTTTTAATTTCGCTAGTTCAGAAATTTGTATTAATTCAATAAAAGGTGGTATTAATTAATTTTGAAGGGAAATGAAAACTCCAGTTTATCTTAAACTATATTTTTCTTTTATGTAACACTACAAAAAATTGTTTTTAATCTTTTGTGAGTTTAGAAATAAATGTAAATTGATTTTTTTATTTTTAAGAAATACTTTTAGGAGAAATTTAAGATTTTTTGTGCCTTTTACGGTGTTTTTTGGTAAATTATTTCGTTTTCAAAGTGGTTTTTATAATTTTTGGGAGTTAGAAGTGAATTAAATTGAGTTTATTAGTACTGAAAAATCTGTTACTATGCCTAAAATAAAAGAAATATATTTAAAAGTATAGATGATGTAAAAAAAGATAATTTTGATAGATTTTAGATGAGAAATAAAGTCATATTAATATAGAGAATTGATATTTTTTCATGATAATTCGTATTTTCGCAATTTTGTGATTTTTTTCGGCTCATTTGGACTTCATATCAACTCAATATTATTAAAAAAGATAAAATATAGTATTTAGAGGTGATTTCAATTGATATTTGTCGATTTCTGTAATTTTAAAATAATAAAAATGGACCAAATTGCATTATTGTGTTATTTATTGATTTTTTATTTTTTAAATTAATTGGAACCACCCAAAAATGGTTGAAACAGCTAGTATATGAAAATATCTTTCAAACAAATCCAAATTTGTCGAAATCGGACGAGAAATACGCGAGTTATAAGAATTTTTGTGTTGATTAAGTTATTTTCAACATCTTAACTCGAGAAAATAAAATACCTAGGAGTGTTGCAAAAAAATCTCCATACATCCGATTTATAGGCCTATATACCCCCTACAATATGCAGAAGAGAGCACTCAATTATCTTTTGTGGTTCTCGAGATATTTGAGAATTTGTGCTAAAAATAGCGATTTTTAGCTTTTTTTTAAAAATATGGCGGCACCATTTCTACTCAAAATTTTTCAAAAAGTAAAGCAGTTCCGTTTTTGGGATTAAATTTAGAAACTTTTTAGCCCACTTAAACAAGAATCAATTTTTATGACGCTACCTAGTGACCATCAAAGTGGGCGACCATAGGATGACCTGAAAATGACTCATTGAGGAAATTAATTGCCTATTATGCATACAATTTTAATGAAAATGAGTTTAGCCTCACTCCTCCCCCCCCCCCACAAACAGAGGTTCTCCGCTCCAGCCTCCATTTGATCCCCGAACCAGGTAATTAAATCAGTATTTCAAACATGGAGGGAGGTTCTGCTCATACCATATATAGCAATTCTTTTGTCTTTTCCCTTTGCAGAAGTCAAACTTTGCACCCTAATATATAAAATGCTAACAAATGTTACGGAAGGTACACAGGGAAAAATTAATTAATTTCTTCTCTCTATTAATGAAAGAAAACATGTTGATTGCTGAATCTTCAATGTGCGGGCTAGAGGGAATCAAATATGCCTTTAGGGGAGAATGGTGTAAATGAAAACTTTCTATTTTTCTGCTAATTTAATTTTTTTTAAATTCTGTTTAATTTAATTCTTTAAAAATAATTCAGATTCTTGAATAGAAATCATCTTTTTATTTCAAAGACATTTCATTAAAACTCTTTCAAGAGTTTGGTCGAAATTAAATTATTCTCCCCTAATATTACATATTAAATATTAAATGCGTATTATGTAGTAGAATAATATTGGAAAACCGGGAAAAGCTATTAAATAACTAATTTATTTGCAAAATGTATTTTCTTTTGTGGTTTACACTGAATGCTTGAAACTCCCCCACAATTACCATTTATTATATTTTATGTTTAATATGCACATACAAAGATATAAGTTAAGCCTGTAGTCTTTGCAATCCATTAGTCCTTAACCTTTGTACAACAGTACCAACCTTGGTATATGAATCTTCATCACTAATATTACAGTATAGCATAAAGCATGTGGAGTACATTGAAAATACATAATAAATGAGCAAAAGTATTACATTTTCACTTGATCATAATAATGCTAATGGGCCAAAAAATATTATGTATATCATAGTCATTTAAATAAATGATTTTGAAAGTATAAATTCGCGCTTCTGAATAACTTCTTTGTACATAATATAGGTATGCTAATTATGGAAAAAATAATTTATTAATAATTAAAATAACTAAGGGGACCTTTTTATTAGAATTTGCAATGTTAATATGTATAGCACATAATGTACATAATACAGGAGTGTACAAATGAGAAAGAATCCACCAGTTTCATTAGCCAAAGCTATATGAAAGATCCAAGTAGGAAAATATTGCCTGAGGCCATTTCACAAAGAATGTTACAAAATGAAGGCAACAATGGTAAGGGAGTGGGACTCTCTCTAAAAGAAACTTTGAAACTAAACTTCTTCAGAAGAATTTGTTGCTGGTAAGAAAACTTCCCTCAATACGCACACATATACACACACAATTCAGTGGAGATTTTCCAAACAATGTAAGCTACAAAAGAGCACCATGCTGGTGGGAAAAAGAAATGGGGTAAGGGGTGAGGGTGGAAATAAGAAAATGAGCAAGAATTCATCATCATCGTCTAAAATTTTATAATTTCCGAGTTGAATAATTAATGAGGAAATTTTTCATTGTTTAATTTCCTCCATACAGGATACACCCATTGATTCTAGTACAAGTTAACATACTTTCTTCTAACATAGAGTAATTGTACAAGAAAAAGTTTTCTGCTCTATTCTGTTCATTAAGTGAGGGTTTTTACTAAAATAGAGAGATTAAAATGAAGCAAAGGATTTTCAACATTTTACATAATAATAAATAAATAAAGGACAACGTATTAAATGAAGGAAATTCCTTAAATCGTCTTATAAAACCTTTTCCCAATATCCTTCTACAGATAATTCCACATATTCTTGTGTCTCTATATGTATTTATGTATACATATGTATAAGATAATGGTACTTTGCTTGTTACATGGGCTGGAAATTAAATGGACTATGAGTGCACATAGAATGGAGACACAATTCCAAAGTGTACGATATCCCATAGGCGCCACACTGGCCATCACTAAAAGCATTTCTTTATAATTAACCTCATATACTCCCTTAGTCTTACTTAGGACTTACTTAAAGGCAAAAACACTGATGAAATACACCGAAAATAAGCCACTAATGTTTATAGAAAAAATCATGAGAAAAATTACTTCTTAAACATAATTCTGCATATAAGAATAATTTTATGTAGGGACCTTACATATTTTATCACATTAGCAAGTAAATGGAAGAAAATCTTTTGAGACGTAAAATCATTTCCTGATTTTTTTAAACTCGAAAATGTACATTTAAATCTTTCGTATCAGCTAAAAATCCCTTCTATCGTATTCAGAGCTATGCAAATGAGAATTGATTTTGAATCTTTCACAAGTTAAAGCGGCTGCGGACCAAAAAGCCCCCCACAAATATCGACACACATTTTAGCAATGTGCAAATGGTATATTGGAACATAAATATAATTTGAACAACAGAGAAAAAAATCATGAATCAGGGGATCTTCATCTAATAGTATATTACTTTGTGGTTTGCCTTTTCGCCACAATTTTATAAATTGTGGGATCCCAACTCCGCAATTTCCATTGCCACAATTTCTTTTCTACATCTTTTACCCCATTCCAAATTTCCTCCTTTTTTCTGCCTCTTTTTTTTTGCTACTTTTTCTTACTCTCTCGGAATTGTGGGTAAATGTGTGTGTCTGTGTATTGGGTGTAGTAGCTACATTTAAGATGGAGCAAGCAATAAATCAAGTATGTCCGACATGGTGTGGAGCTTTATAATAAACATAGAATAATGTATATATGTACACATTGTAGCATAAAAATGGTGTGGTCAAAAATGAAGCGCAGTGGAGTATCAAGAGAATAAAGATATCTTGTATATATGGAAAAAGGGACGACATATACATTTACTAAAGAGCTCCCAACTCTCGATGAGAATGAGGAAACGGAAAATACAAAAATCTCACAACGCAAATTCAAAATATTGCTAAATCATTCAATTTTTTTAAACTCTCTCATCATTCTTTTATCCTTTCTATAAATTTTCTTTTTTTATTCCTTTTTCAGCGCTATAAATCAGGCTGTAAATTATGCTAGCTAACATTGCTTTATAGATAGGTATGTATGTAGGCTATGTAGGTATTTGAAGTGGTGCAAACACTTGCCAAAAGATCGTGAATTTGCCATTAAATCATTAAAAAATCCTTGATGATTCAACATACTTTCAATCACACCATTTTCACCTACAAATTATTTGATAGCTATGAATGCTAACTCAGAGCACCTAGCTCGCTGTTATTTTTTTTTATCTCAATTAGCCTTGAGCACATTGGCTACAATTTTTTGGACAATATCCAAATTCAGCAGTAAAGCTTTCTTTTCCAACTAATGAACATATAATCCCACAAGATTTGTATGTAAAATAAACCCAAAGTAAGTCGTTAGAATATCTTCATACAACATCCTTTCAACTATGTACATACATAATGAACTACATCCTTCTACTTTCAACAATATAATGATAGCTACTACTAGTTTGTGAAAAGAGACATCTTTGAGAATGATGCAACACTTTTCTTTGTCATTGTTATCATGGAATTTTCCGTGTTGTAATATATAACTGCTCTTTCTCATTTTCCACAATTACTGGACAATTTGTCACTTGCTTGCAAAAAGAACAACCCATATGTTGCAACTGCAAGTAACAGATTTTTCATATTCATCCTTTAGTTTTGAGAATAAGATAATATCTCAATGTAAAATACTATACGTAGGTACACATTTTCCTCATTTACATTTTCCCTTTTTAATGAAAGCAAATTTGTACTTGTTCAAAAATTTGCAGACATCTACAATTATTTTTGAGGCACTTTTTGCAGATGCTGTAGATGACATTGCTAAAGCAATTAGGAGCTCATGCACGAAAAGTATTACGGGGGAAATGTCACGAATAATCTTTTTTAATCTTTCACAATTTTTTTTTCTTATACACTCGTGCCTTGGCATAAGATAGTCTAGGATGTACTGCTCTCGCGTATTGAAAATAATGAGTGTGAAGAGTATATCCTAAACTATCTTATGCCAAGGCACGACTGTATATCCAAAACAAAAAAGTCAACTACACGGAAAATTCTACACTCCTTTGGAAAACTTCAACGTTTTTCTTTCTTGAGGAGATTTCATTTGATCACAAAAGAATTTCTTTTGCAAACGTGGCATACAAGAAGAAAAATCTGCATAAGATGCAAGAATTCTCATTTTGCAGGAAAGTTGAATGGTATAAAAGGAATTTTCTTTTTACAAGCATTTTGAAGGATTCTTTATTTTCCTTACTAACATTTAATGTATAATATGTAGGTATATATAGTTGGGTGACTGATAGGAAGTCACACAATGTATATATCATGATATGTAATGCAATGTGCTGTAGAAAATTTGGTAAAATCTCCATGTCCATAACCAAAATCCCATGGGGATTAATGTTCCTTCACTTGTTGCTTGTTCCCTTATTATGGGAAAGATAGAACGGAAATGGGGGAAAAAAATGAGTGAAATAATTTCACCCTCACCGGAACTTGGGGCTAATACGAAATTTATTCACATTAACGAATCGGATGTAGAGAGCCAATCCGTAATAATAAGTTCAATAAAGCTCATCATCTTCCCTTTTTTTGTATTCCACAGACACCCTCTCTTTTGCAAATGATATTTCATCATAATTTTCCCGCTCTTTTAATCATATTCTAACGGTGATGATGCGTGTTGTTGTATAAATCATGAATATTCAATCGTTTAGGGATTGTTTATTATGCGATTTTATATATGGATACCATGCGGAGAATGAAAATATTTGACCCTCTTTTTGCAAAATGTTACAAATAGACGACGAAGGTTTGAATAAGCATTGAAGATCAAATGAAATAGAGAAATGTGATTGGAAAGTCTGTGGAAAATCAAACCCTACAGATACACCACTGTATTTGCACAATTGAATGTTTTCTTCTCAATTTCAATATTATACTTTGCTACCTCTTCACTACACATACTACATATACCTCGGTGTACATGAACGAACATGGTAGATTAACCACCATGTTGAACTTGATGTAATTATGTGAAAATAGCTTTGAACTAAATCTTCCGAGCAATAAGTGTTTTTATTCCTCCTTTTTAAATTAACTTCCGGAAAATCAGAAATTTTTCCCCAATGGGTGGCAGATTTTTTTCTTGTGTCGGCATACCCCCTGTGACAGCGTAGCAAAGTATACAAAAGACGACATTTAATTACATGAGTAAACCCTTTTAGTAATTATACTCTTAAATGTGACACCCAGGCCTAGCGCAGCAACAGACAATGCTCAAATACACCTTGAGTTGGGTCACTTCCTATGAGCATATACTATGTACGTACATACATATGTACGTATATATGCTGGGGTATCCTCATTATATTGCGGCCGCGCTGAGTGCGAGAAACAATTTTACACATTCTCGAGCTATGTGTAGCCCTTGTGTTTGACCGTACAAATTGTATGCGAATGTACCTACCTACAGCACTGAGTTGAAATACATACAGTACCCCACCATGGGGTAAATTAGAATTTACTCTTTGCAAAGGTCTTATTATGTACGTATATACGTATGTAGTGAGTAAACTTCTGCTCCTGACACGCATATCACATTAATGAATAGAATTATCCGCACATATGGGGAAGTATAAAATGTTTCATCCCCAAAATATTTTGTTTGCCTAAAGGAGAGATAGTTATGGTACAAGGTGTTCTTCCCTTTTTCACGAAACTTTATGAAAATATATAGATAAATTGACTTGTTTATTACATTTTCTTTCATTCAATATAAGCCGGAGTTAAATTTAATATACTTTTTTTTATCAAAACCCTAAACGACTGCAATATGTTAAGAAATATGGGAGAATTTTGGTACTTTTACACATTTTAGCTACATATTGTTATTTAAAAAAATCCTTTGCACATATTTTGTAGAAAATTCCATTTCCCTAAACCTTCTAAACTTCTTGCTAAAAAAAGTTGAGAAAATCTCTAAAAGCTCATTAACTGTTCTGGCAATTTTTTGGTAAATTGTTGCAAGTTGCAGAGAAATCCAGAAAAATCAGTTTCAGAAGAAAATGCTCGAGAAAACCAATTTGAAAGTTTTATTTATTTTATTGCTGCTCATGTGAAAAGAACTGTGAGAGAGAAAGAGAAACAGCAAAAGTATAGTTTCTCAGAAAATCTCCAAATTCAATGCCCTTTAAGAAAATTTTCTAGAAAATATACATTGTACCAAAAATCCTCTTTTTCTTCTTTTAAATCTTTTTAAATTCGCCGTACAAAATAAACTTGCTTTCAATTCAAGATCGTACATCAATCAATCTTTTTATCCGTATAGTACAGCACAATCAATTCAAGAACTTTGAACTAGTTTTCATCAAATTGTTTTGAATATTTGAAAATGAGCTGCTGAACTGATTAGTTACATGAGCAGTGTTTCTTTTAACTTGTGAAAAATGATAGCGTCAAAAAGGAGTCTATTCATTTTTACACATATTGACCTAGTTCAAAGATATAAACATGAAAAAAAAAACAAATCCTGGGGGAGGGTCAAAAACATTCAATAAAAGCTAAAAAGATTGCGAGAGAAAAATTGCGAAAGATTTATCTAGAAAAGTGAAAACCACGCCCACATTGTACATCATTCATTTGACGCATCAAACATATGCTTCGTTGCTTCGATTGATGTTTACAACAAAAGTAAACCGCCCAAAAAAAATATAAATCAGCAAATGCCATTCCGAAATGAAATATGCATCCATAAAGCATTTAAATTAATGGAATTCAAAATGAATAAACGGTCAGCTATATTTAGGTAATCGCCTACAACACCTTCCTTGCAATATGATCAAACCATATTAATAAATTGTAAGTTCAATGTGGGTCGCGTGTTGCTGTAACTATTTGCTCATTCGGCTTTATTGATAAATCAATATTTTGTAAATGGACAAGGTGTGCAGGATTAAAGGAAACAAATTAACAATGGGATTCCTTTTGCATATTGAAAAATTTATTTTTTTTTCTTTGAAATTATGAAGGAGAAAATTGTAGCAATTACGTATATATAGGTACAATCATTTTGAGATATTGAAGATTTGAAGGGAAATTGAGGAAATTACATAAAGCTTTGCGGATGAAAACATATTTGCTGTCCGCAGGCAACAATATAAAAGAGGGATTCTCTTGCACACAGAAAATATGAAAAGAATACATTCCTCCTTTTGCTTAAGGACTAAGAAGCGTAAAAGGAGAAAAAAATTGAGACAAGAGTTTCTTGTTTTCAGTGCATGAGGATGACGTTTATAAATTGAGAACCGCGCTTACCCATTTATATTCTAGGAGCAAAATGGGGTGGTTTCCTCCTCCCCCCTTTATTCTTCTGTACATCCATTGATGTGACGGGGGTGGTGTACCCTTATGAAAATGGAAGCAGACTGCAAAAGGGACGTTGGTGGCGCGAGGACTAAGAATTAGACTGATGTGGAAAGTTGTACAACAAAAGAGGAGGACTTTTATTTGTCTGTTCACAGTCTCCCGTGTCGCTTTTTTTTTGGTACATTTTCTCCTTCTTATGGTGTTTTTGCGGGTGGGGAAAAGTGGGATAAACTTAAATCTTCCGATGAGAGACCAAGGGTTATAGTTATCTTCACTCGTAGACAACATCCATTTGCTTTTAGCATTAGGTTTTTCTCCATGGTCAAAAAATTACATCCCACACTGACGTGGCAAATGCTACTGAATGTGGGGAGTACATAATTTAAAATGTTTTCTCTCCTTTTTTTCTGTTATATATTTTGATAATTGTTCACAGTGTGTGTATAATGAATGAAAAAAGGAGCTTAAGTGACCCAAATTGTGCAGTCTCTTAACTTTTTCCTTGATAATATGTAAATCGAATAGACTATATATTTTATGGGTTTATATATTCTTCAACAAAATAATTCGCATACATCTTCCCCCCATGGGGGAAAGAACGAAAAACATTGTCAGCAAAAAGGAGTCTATTAAAATATTTAATTAAACATTTTGTACTCTTTACTCCACTGATGGTTAGGAGAATTTTGAGAAAGAAAGGGTCATTAGAATCGTAAAAAAATGGTAATGACTCCCAAGCACTCTCTCAGATATTTGCGTTTATTTGATGCTCTTGACTCACAAATGACCTTTTTACATTCACGCTATGAGGAATCTACAATTCAATGAGTATCGTACTGATGGTTGAGCATCTTCTTCATCAACAATTGTGCCTATAAACTCGGTAATCCTTAGGATACTTTGCACCGTTTCCACCCCTCCATTAAAAACCATTGTCCTTTATATAATTTTCAAAAGAATTTCTTCATTTGTGACGAAATGTTTTATGTATAATAGTATTTTGCTATATATAATATGTATACAAATATCAAGGGAAAAATAACTTTTTTTCTGTAGATTAACTGAGAGAAGCAAGAACCAAGAAGTCTTCGTGAGTTGAGAAATTTTATGAAAAAAATGCAAAACAAAAATCATTTTTACCAATGAGCTTTACAAGTTTAGGCGGTGTGGATCTAGCTTTACCTGATCCCAGACCTTCCTACGTCTATTACGCTTCTTTTTCAATGTGAACTTCCCTCATTATATACTTTCTACATTGATATTCCAGTGAAAAACTCAATAAAGCTTTGACGGTGAAATTAATTAAAAAGTCTTTGTTATGAAAAAGAGTGGATATTTTAGACATTTCGCAGTTTAATTTAATTACACACAAAAAGCTGTAATTAATATTACAAAAGAAGCAAAATATGCAATTAATGTTTTCAAACTTGCAACAATTCATTTACCTACATTATGTCTTGATAAAGCCACAAATATTTTCCCTTTAAATACCAGTGAAGTAATAAATTGGAAAAGAAAATCTATTTCCGTCACTAATAAATTATTATATTGGAGTTCTTTTTAATAGGTACCTACGGAATCTTCCTAAAGTGAAGAAGCAATTTACTTTCATCGTATTAATGGACAATTGAAGAAATCAATAGGATATTCTCAATATTCCCTATACCCGGTATACGATTAGAGTAGGTATAGGTACATATAAACGTTGAGGACGCTTTTATGGACTTGGTTTGGAATTGAGTCGATTTTGTCAAAGGGTGGCTGTTATGTGGGGTATTAATAATGTACAAGAGCATTTTGTGTTGTGCGAGATATTTTGGGGTAAAACATTGCAGAATGAAGAAAGATTTCACAAGTGGATAAATTTCGAGAGGACAGAGAATTCGACAGCGACATTGAATGATTTATGTGTACGTCCTGTACCTCAAGTACACTCCAAATTCATTCAATAACAGTAGCACTACACACACACAGTAGCATCTCTTAAGCCCCAAATGAATGGTGTAGGTACTTAGTTCTAGTTGAAAAGTGAACATCCACATTTCACATTATATCTTATCTAAGTTGTATATAAACATAGAATTTGAGTAGATATTAGGTAGGATAGGTACCTTTGAAATGGGAAAAACTTTTTCACTTAAGCTTTCTA
This sequence comes from Lutzomyia longipalpis, assembly GCF_024334085.1. Taxonomy (NCBI): domain Eukaryota; kingdom Metazoa; phylum Arthropoda; class Insecta; order Diptera; family Psychodidae; genus Lutzomyia; species Lutzomyia longipalpis. The sequence goes on along the minus strand of NC_074708.1, from coordinate 5,830,540 downwards.
AAATATTGGAAAAAACTAGCACAAAAAGAAAATGCAAAATGTGAAAAAGAAAAAAAATACATTCGTATAATCACTGTAATAGAGATAAGTACGATAATAGTGAAACTATTTACACATTTTACTCCTTTTTCCCACATTTTACTCAATTCTGTACGAGCTAAAGTAATTGAGAAAAACCTTATCTACATTCAATTTGTTCTTTCTCTTTCTCCACCAACACTTTTTGATATTTATTTGTTTAATCTTCTAAACTTCTTATCATGAATATAAAAGTGTTTTGTAACTAATCTTTGACACATAAATTTACAAAGAAATTAAAAGAACTTCATCTTTATTGCTGACTTATCACTTTTTAAACCTTGCATACCATCATACGTTATATAAATTTCAATATTACTGGTCTTCAGCTCAAAAAGATGATTTAGAAACAAAGATATTGCTCTAGGAGATCTTCTATATTAGTACAACAAACAAGAATTAATTTGCATGTACTCCAAAAGAGCTTTCAGTGCACTCTAACTGACTTTTCCTAAAGTGAAAATTCACAAATATTCAGTGCATTTTACTCTAACGCAATTTCAAAGAAACAATATTCATTCAGTTATATACTTTCATCGTATATATGTATGTCTGCATACGTAGTATTAGAAACAAAGAGACTGTGAGCCACAATTCCAATTCCAGCAGGATGTGCATTTACGTTAGCCTATGGTGAGTGGGTTGTTTATACTACTAATCAAAAGAATTCCTCTTCTGCATATAAAACTCAATTTAAAAGAAAGAATTCACAATACAAAATCAAAACGTTCTCTGTAACCTAAATTCAACTATAACGCTTCTACTTAAAAAAAAAAGTATTTCCAGTCAGAACAAATTGAAAAATTAAAATGGAGAGATTTTAAAGTAAAATTCTAAAAAAAAGAACGATTCTAAATCGATTGAAAGCCCAAATTAAAAATTAAATGGCAATTTGGAGAACAAGAATTCTTATGGGATTATTACTTTCTTAATTTGGAATAAATTTAACCTTTCCTTACATTCAGTGAAAGTAGAAAATTCAATTTGGATTTTGAAGGAGTCAGTGCAAATAACAGAATGGCTTGGAAAAATAGGCAAAAGTTCTCAAAATTTTAATCATTTAAAACACAAATGGCTATTACAAGACTTTTCCCGTTCATTCAACAACTTTCACCACCATCACAAACCCCAAAGTCAATAAGACCAAAATCTCCTGAGGCTCAATTTATTGAAACTTTTCGTTTTCCTTTCCTCACCCATTCTGTCAGCCCCATTAAGGAGTCATGAAACTTACAATCAATTTCAAATTGAACCCCCCGCACCACCCGCATTCAACACCTGTTTGACCTTAAGACTCCCCAGCGACAGCAATGGAAACATTTTCTCCCCATTCTCCCCATTCCCCCCTTTCAACCCACGTCGAAAACAAAAGGTGCTGTACTAAAAAAAAAGAACTGTGCGTGGTTTTAATAGCACTTTTCAACACACATAACAAGTTCAAAAAATAGTCATAAGAAAGTTCATATATATACATACATAGTTTTGCTTATATACAATGTTGATTAATGACGAAAAATAATATCACGACATATTTCAATCAATAATCAACCTGTTAAAGTTAATTGTTTAAAGATTGATTTTTCTCTTTCAAGTCAAAGTATTGGGCTATACATAGGACAGATGCATGAATGAACTCTTAGGAAACTCAAAGATATAATGTCTTAATTTCCCTAATAATTATTTTAATTTATTTCTGTATTTGTTTCTAGTGAGATTTATTCTCTTTTAAATATTTAACGGAAATAGCAAATTAATAAATTATAAGGCATGTAATTGTTAGAAATTTTTTTTGGGGTTAGAACATATAGAACGTTGAGATTGTTTTATATTCTTATGGATTCTTACAGAGATTTTAAGAATTATTAAAAATAGTTCCATGGAAAAAATAGTTAAAAGAAATATTAAAGAATATTCATCAAGGGAAAAATATTATTCTTCAACATTTCTAAAGTCATTTTAATAAAAAATACGTTCAAATGCACGAAAAAAAATTGAGAGAAAGAAGAAAATAGAAAAATTTTCTTGAAAGGTCATTTTGAATTATTATTGCAATGCAAGACACGTGGGGTATTGAAAAAAAAATGTTGTAGGAAATGTATTGTATATATTTTTCAAAGAAAACGTTGCCCATTAAGAATTTCGATGAGGAGTGCAATTTCCGGCTAAATAGCTTCTAAGAATTCAAATGTACAAAATATATTTTCAGTTTGGACCATTTCTTTGCTTTTTTTGCAATTGGAAAGCTTTTTAATTTATACAAACTCCCGCAGAGAATTTTGGAAGTAAATGAAAATACAACCAATTCTATATTCTACACGTTATATATTAAATGGACAAGAAGAGAAGGAAATTCTGTTTGTATGGCAATTGCGTGTAAGACTTGTGGTGCTTTTAGCTTTCATTTCATATGGAAAATCCCATTTTCAGCCAGAGAGACAAGGGGGATATATGAGTATAGTAAATATAACATAATTCGCATGTAAGAGACAACATCAAACAATTCTACTGGGAAATCAAATCGGACATGGCAATTATATGGCAGATGAAATATGCAAAACTCTGATGTGGCCATGTCCAGTGTTAAAGGAGAAAAAAAAATGATATTTTGAATTAACATTGAAATTTCATTTTCTTCTCAATAAAACTTTTCAATTTTAACTTAATTTTTAGTTAAAAAAAATAATTAGAAAAAATCTTCAAATTTTTGCAAAATCGACATTTTGTAACAACAGAAAATAAAACAGAAAAAAATTCATTCAAGGGTACGTGCTGGCTGACGTGACTTGAGAATTAGTACATTTTGTACAATTTCGTCATTTAATTACCCAAAAATTTCGACTATGACTCCACAAAGCTTTTACTATTTATGTTTGTTTCGTGTTCCAAAACTTTCTCATAGTTTTACCCTGGTGCGACTTAAATTATTTCCACAGCGAGAGAGGGGAGATAATTTATCATAATATTAATTTTAAAAGAATTTATCATTATATTGATATAGAGAATATATATATAGCTTAGTTATATGTTGAACAACATAGTTGTGAATTGTAAAAATAAATCAAATTCTGTATCATTTCTTGTGGACAAAAGTTAGTTTAGTTCAAAAGTTTTCGATACTTTTCTACAAGTTCTTTTTTTTCTCAGAATTTCATATAAAATATCATTGAAGCATACACAGTTGAAAGAACTCAGAGAATGTCATAGTTTGTACATATATTCTCAAGAGGTGCAATCATTTCATATTTTGTTGAAAGTACATCCCTTTTTCTGAGAAGCTCCAATTTTTCATGATATTGAAACACAAATTTGCACTTTTTCTTATCTTCTTTGTGTAATCATAAATTTCTTGGAATACCTAGAACTCTATAAGGGAAGAATAAAAACTATATCAGAGGATTTACAAAGAAGAGGAAGCTATAAATTACATTTATGCTACGCTATGATAACTCTGTGAGAGTCATAATGAGTGCTTTCGATGCCAAAACCATCATAGATTGGCTAAATGATTTTTCAATAGAACGCTCTTGTGAGAGAAATTCCCTAAAACCTTGCCAAAAAAAAAGATTTTGTGGATAAAGTCGTTTAGAGAAAAAGTGATTCATTACTTACAGTTCAATGACTTTATTCCAATTGATAATGTAGCCACTCAGTGCAAACGATTCAATGTGCACAACGTGTATGTTGCCTTTTTCCGTACCCACGTAGAGCCATTTGCTTGCGACAGGTAGATGGAGGCATGTTATTCTGCATGAAGGGAAAAGAGTTAAAATTAATTGATGCCAATGCCATTGGAGCCAAGAAGAAAATTGGCACATTGACAGTGGTTAAGTCAAAGACAAGTTGAAGATGAATGACGGCATCCAACATACCTTTCTCGCTGAAACTTTAAGCTTTGTACTACTTGAGGACTCTTTTGGCGAAAATTCCATAAATGTAGGGAGTCATCAGCAGTGGAAGTTACAAAAGCACCTTCGTTCACTAGGAATTCTATGTTAGTCACTGCACATGCAGAATCACCCTCATGTCGTACATAGACATCAACTCCAGGCTTCCCGAGTCTGTATGCATTTTATAATAAAATGGAGCAGCATAATTTGTGCACAATGTATGGATAATTCTTTTACAATGTTTTCTCTTTGAATTTTCGTACATATAATTAGGTGGACGATAATAATGTCACAGAGAGAAAATATCAGCATAAAAGGCATGAAATTAACATTTTTAAGAAGAGAGGAAATGTTTCTTTTTAAAGCATAGAAAAAATTTAAATTTTCTTGCTCTCTTATATCAATAGAAATCACATAAAATTGATTTTCTTTTCAATAAATGTTTTTCTGCATTTTAATAATATGATTCTTAATGCTATTTTTACAGTTTTTCCATCAACAAACTATAATTAACACCTCTCCAGGATTTTCTCTAGATTTTCCAGGATTTTATAAAAAAAAATTAATTTATAAATAAAATCTCAACTCAATTGCTTCGTTTTAAATTAAACTTTTAACAATGAGTCGCATTCCACCCCCCAATCGAATGTTGAAATATATAGCATAGTAGCATTGTGTATAGGTATGTCTCTTACAGTGAATTTATGACACAAATTCCACTCGATATGCTGCAGAGGCACAATGTGACAGTATTCTCATACATACTCTTCAATATTCAAATGGTCTATTTGTGACACAATAGAGATGTTCCTTATTGGGAAAATGAAGTTGCGTTTATTGTACTCGAAGAGCGACCATCAATGAATATAGTATACACACACTCAACATTGAAACTTTCTACCATTCCTGTCAAAAGAGTAATGCTCCATTTTATTGATATATGAATTTTATTATCACAGCCAATATTTTTCATCATGTTCGGCAAGCACATCAATATAAAACTCAAAATATACCCTTCGCCGCTAAAGCTTTTACAATAAAATCATCCAATTGTTGTGGAGACAATATTACATCCAATGATAGCAAAATGTCATTTAGACTTTTCTCATTTAATACAGCGCTTATTGGAACAACAATTCCACATAAATATCATTCAACATAAATACCACGATGATGAGTACCATACGCATGATCATCATGAAGGACAAGGTGGAGCTATGAAAAATTCGTTGTAAATAATTCAATAAACTTTGAGAGACTTCATACACATAACGTACCATGTTTATGGGTTTTATTCCTGAAATATTTAGCGATTACGCATCCTGCATCCGGTTTAAATTGAAATTATATATTATGTGTACATTAATATTTGATTTATTCCGCACTACATTATTGGTCGTACAACCTACCAAAAAGTCCTATCTCTACAACAAAATAAACGTTAAACTTTACAAATATTTTCCTTCAGTAAGTAATTAACATTCAAATGTATGTATTGCATACATTGCACATTTATGTACTTAACTACATAACACATCAATATGTAGAGAATAGTTTGGTGTATGTATATTTGGAGTGAAAAAACCCACGATGAAAAAAACTTTGCTAAAAGTTAGACCAATTCTCCCTATAAATTAAGCTCTTATGCATTTATAGTGCTCTGCTTTGTGCACTTTTCAGCACAGAAGCTTTAGCATTTTGCTGAAAAACTCATTCAGAATTCAATTGTTACTTGATGGGTGTGACATAATACAGAAATGAGAAAACTTTTCTTTCCATTTGCTATGCAGCTATATAGTGAAAAAACACATATTTGAAAATTTCCCCAGTACTTTCCCGGAAAACCAATAAGCATTAAACAGAAACTCTCGTTACTTTTTAAGCATTTTTAAATGACATAAGTGCCATTTTCCCTCGCGCAATTTGTGTTAAAATAGCGATGAAAATATCTCTTATTATCTCATATTTTTTTAAATCATTGAAAAAATATTGTTTGGATTATTTATTTGAGTGGTTTATTTGGGTTATTGCAGAATTTTAATTGTAGGGAAAGCTTGTCCAATTGCGAACCTAGGATGTTATAAAACCAATTTTTTAATGACTAGAATTGATTATTTTTCTTTTTTCTGCTTTAATGTTAGAAAACCTTCATTCCGGATTATTATAAACATAAAAATCTCTTCCTAGATCGGTTTGAAACATATCCTAAAAGAATTTTCCTTTATGGAATTGCATAGAAGGATATTGAAAATTGAATATTGAAGCATTTCAATATTGAGAACATGCAACAATTTAATTTCTAGATGGCGCACAAATTACGTAACACCCGTAAATCACATGTCCAAGTGAACAATAGAAAAGCCGCAGAGGAAATTGTTCTATATCAGCTCCGATTCCTTCCCCACAGAAACCGCCATCCCCCCCTCAATAAATATATAATAACCATCTACAGTATAATGGCCACAAAGTTATTTTACTCCCCATATTCCATTAGTCCTTCCCCCCTCCCCCCATATCACATCTCATTGTTTCTATTTATTATTTTTATTCTTATATAAATTTTCTCGCAAGAAGAATGCTACTATTTCAACCACTTGTGTCACATTAACGGTGGCATATAGATTTTCTCTTTGTTATCTCAATTTCATACCATAATTTTTGTACCCTGTCTAAGTACATACATACATAATATAAAACATAAGTACATAGATACATTCACTTATGTAGCATCCGAAGTGTGATGTTCCATGATATATTTTAGCACTCAAGCTCTTGTAATATTTCTATATTTAACATTGCTCTATCTTTTATGTTTATGGACATATCAGGAGGTTTTGTAGTTTTGAACTTCGACCTGTGGTAGCTATGTATATTTTATGCTTGAAAAGTTTCCGTTTGCACAACAATGAAGTTTGTTTCATTTTAATTACAATTTCAAATGTAAACTCAGGTTTGTATTTTAAAGATTTTATCAAAATGGAACAGTTTTCGATGGCAATTCTTTTTTTATCAAACACACAGAAACATATTGAGTTGAAAAAACATTTTTAATGATTTTTTTTTCAATTCAATTCTTTGAATTTTAATCAGGTGGTGAAATGATTGTGTCAAGAAGATTACTATTGTCTCGAAGATATGTTGTGAAAATGAAAAAAAAGGTAGAGAATCAACTTGAACAACGTCAAAGTACTTGTTTACATAAAAAATCTCCTTTAGGCGATAGATATGCTGTGTATGCAGTGCAAATTGCACATTGGAAATTTTCATTATGCACCATGAGGTGCAAGAGTGGAAGAGTTTTTAATTTATCTCACAGAAAAGATGATAGAAAATTTTCACTCATTCGTTCGCTTTCTATTATGTTTCTATGTACAATGGTAGAATGAAAAACTATGTATATATTGACATATTCATATGCTGATGGTGTGAGATGGTACAAAAGACAGAAAGGATATAATGAGAGAGAAGTGTGAGAAAAATGGGTCAAACTTTGTGAATCATCAAAAGAGAAAATCGTTGCAAACCTTTTCTTTTTTTTTCACCATAGATATAATGCATAGAATTTTTGATTGAATTGTCCCTTTTGCTTGAGCAACACTGAAATTGACACGCTACTGAAGCGTACAGAGACACCTCCACCAAGATATCCTTTCTTTTTTTGACACAAAACTTTCATTCTTCAGTGGAAGGGACCCTCTTAAAAAAAAATTGATGGGATTTAATATTTCTCTTTCTGTTTTCACATCACTCTTTTATTCTCAAACGAAAAAAAAAAATCTCCACGAGACTTCAATCTCACTGAAAGCTGTTCAGTCACCTAGAAAATTGAAATAGACACGGCAGTGTAAATATAACGTAAGTCCATGACCATTTGAAATTCAAATTTGAGTCAAAGTATTGAATAATTTTTATCGATGAATGATGTAAGAAAGAACATTTCAAATAAAGAGAAAATTCTCTGTTAAGTAAAAAGGTATCTATTGTAAATATATGCAGGAAATTATGTATGTAATATTGCAAAGAACACTGTTACATACATATATTTTGTAAAAGTTCTTTTGCAATTAAGAAATAAGTAAACTTTGGTTGTGCGACATAATCTACAATATGTTATCCATTAAAATACAAAGTTTCTCGAGATTGAAACAGACAGAAAAACACCCCCTAAAGATGCTATATACAATGCGAATATACTTTTGCGCATCAGAGATTCCCAGTAAGTTGGGAGAGCACGAGAAGAATGATGAATTGTCAAGATCAAGTCAACCAATTTGAGCAAGTCGAGGTCACATCATTGATAATATCCTCCAACCGAAGAAAATTCTCATCAATCACAAAATTTCACATTCCTTTCATGTACCACTCCCTCCCCACCCCTCCTGCATTCTACGAAATGTTCATGAGTGAAAGAGTATTTAATAAAACTGCGTAGTTACCTATTTTAATTACATACATACCTACATATGGAAAAATAACAGTTTTAATTTAGCTGTTATGTTTACCTTTTGCATATTACTTTTTTTATTCTTTCATCAAACGCCCAATTTTGTCATATAAAAGGAATTTCACGTATGAAAATGAAATCAATTAATATTTTAATTAAAAATTCCATCAATACCTCGTTTAAAATAACAATTTATGTTTTTAATAAAATAATGTGGTACTTTTGAATTTTTTTTTTTTTGATCAACCCAAAGCAATATAGTTTCAATTATGTTTCTACATAAAGTACATAATAGACCGCATAGTTTATATATAATTTTCATCAATATATATGAAGAGAAAATTAGACACTTTTCGCACATCATTCAACATCACTCATTGCAAAATCTTTTAGACAAAAAAGACAACGGTTCAATCACGAAAACGATTTAGTTGCGTCGGTGTATGTGGACAATAAAAAATGAGATTTCTCTTGGCAATTTCCCACCAGAGGCTCGTAACTCTTATGAGTAGAACATCATTGCCCTTTCCTTTTGCCTTTGGCATTGTGTGTGGCTCCATGTGTTGATGGAAGATATAAATTTATATAGTTTACTCAGGTGACACATGGTGAATCGTAACATAACTTTATCAAATTGCTGAAATCTGTCTTGTACTGATAAAACCATAAAACACGCAGAATGGATTTTTGGGATTTCATCCTTATTAATTCAAAAGAAGACAGAGAAAGAAAGAAAAAAACAAGATTAATATCTTGGATTTTTTTTACGACATAAACATAACTGCAGGATAACTTCTACGTATATACCTACATAAAGTATTCCGAAAGATTTAGCATGGTAAAGAAAATGCATTTCAATAAAACTTAACTTGTTATGCACCATCACCCACATTTGAGTGTAAATATTTATGTGCTAAACCTACGATAAACTACATGAGAAAATTAAATATTTTGAACATAATATATTGGAAGTTCTGGACTTTTGAAGTATGTATGTATGTATAAATCTTGTGTAAAGAAGCAATGATAAGCGAGCACCTAAAATTATTACATAGCTCGAGGATGTTAAACTACACATAACTACCAACTCCGAAGTACGCAGATTCTTACTCATGTCATGACAAGAAGTCTTCTTTGCCTAAAGCTCTCGCATTTATGAGTGTTCTCCTAATAATTTTATCTGACAACAAATTTCCATTTCATAAGCTTATTTTGTACTTTAATAAAGAAAACAATTGCATTATACTTTTCAATTTATATACGAGTGAGTACAAAGAAAATTCTATATATGATAAAGCTTCTTTTTTTCGGGGGAATATACCTCCTATGTATGCTCGTACGTCATTGTGAAAAAAAGAGCTTTGCACGTGTGCTGAGAGTTATTTTTAATTTAATTAAAAACTCAATAATCATTCCTTTAACAAACTTACCTTTAGAAGGGTTAGAAAAAACAGCGATTTACGAGGAATATTATGTTATTTGCGTGCTTTGGAAAACATATTTGCATTAAAAAAAACATAATAAAAATGAATTTTAATGAATATAAAAATTTAGAAAAAAAAGGGAATTTTCCAAAATTTTTATGAAAATTTCCCGCACATTTTAATAAACTTCTGTTTTAATCATGTTTGCTTATGTGTTATGATGGTGTTTTCTTTTTATGATAATATTAAGTGTATACGTGAAGGATATTCAAATTATAATTGTAATTAAGCATATAAATTAGCGTAATGATATGCGGAGGAATAGTAAAAGCTCGTGTGGAAAATTTAATTTCAATTAGTAATGCTCGTACATTTTATACCCCTCAAGTCAGGAGAGTTCTTGGTACCGGTGAAAAGTGTTGTTGTATGATGACAACCACTCATACGAGGTTTTATTAATTTATGTACGGTCACGTAAAACAATTTCACTTCGTTTTTATGTCTATTTGGTCATTTTACGAAACTCACTCCGACGGTGCACAAAACTAATATCCCAACGTGTAAATAAATAAATTCTCCTATATAATATCTGTCATTTTTCTTCAAGATACGGCAAAATTTAATAATACATCCCTTGTGCACTATGTATACTTTCGAGATTAAATATCATATAAAATGTGTGCAAATTTTATATTCTTCATACAATAAGAGACTTAAGTCCTTTTAATATTTTCTATCTTATGGAGTCATTTCTTTCTCTTTTTCTCACACTCAGCGTTTGTTTATGTATTGTAAGCTTGAGCCATTGCAAAAGGATACAAAAGACATTATAAAATGTTTGGTTTGATACGTATATATATTGTATTATGTATATTATGTACATTCAGTGTATGCTTTGAGGACTTTGAGAGTAGTTTACTACCCACACGTTGTACGTGTGGACATTGCAATATATGTTGGTATATTATATGTACAACATAGAGCATATAACTCTGAACGTTACACTAGCTTGAATGTCGTAAAATGTAAACGACGGATCCAGTGGAAACACAATTTTGCTCTTTTTCGCCACTTTGAGCACTCATTTGGGTGACCGTGCCGTTTTCAATAGAAATGTGAGCGACTCATCATCCCCAAGCCACTCTTGTAAGTCGCGTTTTCACTTTACACCAAATTGTGTATGTGGTACACATAGTCATGCTATGCTAATGCACAATGGCACAATGTGCGCCGCTCTGCTTTTGACTGTGTGACGGAAAACACAGGAAAATTACGATTTTGCGCCTCTTGTGTTATGCGACACCACAATGACCCTCCCCAACTAATATGCCCACCCACTTCCATCCCATTGATGTCCCCGAGAAAATTCCTCGGTTGTCCCTCTCATACTGTCCCTTTTTTCGCAACAGAGCAATCATCTTTGCGTGCCTAAAACTGTCAGAACCCTCAATAAAACGGAACATGACCATTTTCTCTACGTCAAAGTACCTAAAATCATGGAAGATCTCGTCTTAATATGTTGAGAAGAATTTTAAAAAAAGACGTATTAAATGCATTTTAACCCGATGAAATGTAACATATTTTCCAACAAAAATAGATTTAAAAAAAAGCTTTAACCCTAATTCCCCTCCACGTGTATACAAAAACATATTCCTTTCGTGATGCAAAAAGTCAAAATAAAAACGCCAGGAATGTCCCTATGGCTGGAATTTTTTTTATCCTCCTCAACTTCCACATTCAACTTCATTTTACAATTCTGTGAGACTTTTTTCTGCGAGCGCGTCCCCATCGTAAAATCTCACTACATTCACTCAGCGAAAAAAAACCCCATGTCCCCGAAGAATAACTCCAGCTTATTGTAAAGGCAGTTTTTGGTACATTTTTTTACATCCCGAATATTTCTAAATGTTTGTATATAGCACAGTCGCGTTATGTGGAAAAATTTAAAGGTTTGAAGCTTTAAGGATTTTCACAGAGAAAATGCAAATTTTACAGCTAAAAACGACGAGAAAGAGAAAGAGAGAGTCTATAAGGACCAAGGGATTCGTATACGAGGGAGCTTTTATAAGCTCACTTTTCGCTTATGTAATATAATTTCCTTACAGCAGATCCTCCATTATATACACACCCATTTCACCCCCGAAAAAAGTGTCAAATTAATATTCATGCCCGTAAATTTTTGATTGAATTACAAGATTTAAAAGAAATTATGATGATAATGAAAATTAAGGAAAATGCCAATGTTTGCCTTTATGAGAAATTAAGGGAAAAGTAAACCCATTTTATTTTCTCTATACCGAAAATATATATAGTAAAAGTTTGATATTTTTCCATGAAAGCTTTTTCCTCAAGCTTGATTTTTTTTCAAACTGAAATGACCATTTTTTCCTGACTTCAAAATGAGACTATGAGAATTTAATTGCATCTTATTCCTACGAATTTCGTTGACAGAAACTTATATAGAGCAAATTTAGTGAAATTTAATTTAAACTTTTGCGACAGTTTGTGTGCTTGTGGCCATGTGAGAATTACACAAAGGATATGACCTCTTTTGTAAATTCAGGATTAATATTTTTGAAATAATAATTTCAGTAAATTAATTATTCCACAATTTGCATTAAGAGAAATTTTGGAATCGCAATAAAAAAAAATATATATAATGTTTTAAGTGGAAAGCTCAGTTGAGAAGCTTTCCCTTCTCGACTTGGAAAGCCACAAAAAAAGCAAAAACTTGTAAATAGAATTGAGTGGATTTCTTGTTTTCAACTTTGGGGAGATTTTCCGGATAACCGTGATGGAAAATATTACCCCCATTCCCCGGATACACACAGAAAGCGTAGAATAGTCCTTGTTGGAATCACTGCTGTGACCATTTATAGAATGTCTGGGGAATAGACCACATGTCACCTTTCACCATTATGAATTTTAAATGAATATGAAGATGAGAAACATACATCATAACCTTCCCTTGCATTTGAATGAAATACTGAAGCTATATTTTACTTCTAAATATTTATGTAAAATCATAAAAGAAAAATGTTTTATTGCCAAAGCTTTTATCTTCCTTGTATGTATGTAGTGGGTGGAAATGGGATTATTATCATTATATATGTGCAAAATATTCGATATTTAAAGCATAAATTTCATAACTTTAGAGAATGCAACAAATAATAAATTACCAATCTTTCCAATAAATATGCCGCACACACACACACATTGCGCTAAAAGCTCAACAAAATATTAGATTTTAATTAAGCCAACAAGCTAACCTAATTGAAAGCTCATAATAGTCCCCGCTGTTGAACTAATTAAATTTTTGCTATTTAATCCATTGGATTTTGGGGTGTTATGTGGGTTGAGGAAAAAATGTAATATTAGTTCCACACACATACACACTATGTGTGGAACTGCAAAAAAGCTCAATTAGTGAAGCGAAGCTCTCACATTTTTTTTCATCATCCCTTCCCCCGGAGTCAGCCCCAACGCGGTTCAACTCAATTCATATTTCATTCAGCAAAATGGTGTAAAATACATAGGAATATAATTTCAATGTCTCTTACTCGCTTTTATTCAAAGTGGCCCCTTGTTCTCGAGTGCAATCGAAAAAGTTTGAAATGAAAATTGGCCAGTGTCAGTGTCAGCAGATGAGTACCAAAAGAAAACTGTGTGAGAAAACTGTGCCACAGCCACTTGACGAAAACGCCCTCAACTCTCTTGGGCAATAAGATCTCTTTTCGTTTTTGAAATATGAATGTGGAATTGCTGGGGAGAATTGTTGATGGTTTTTTGAAGACAGTAAATTTAGCTGTTCCATTGTTTGCAGCAACCCCAGAATTGAACTCATCATTCATCAGTTTTGTCACCATTTTAATTTAAATTCACACAAAACACCAGATTCGTCCCATTCGTAGGACATTCTAAATAAAGGATGAAATTTTATTCAATATATCAGCTATATGAATAAATTCAAAGGAAACTCCAACAACAGAACGTTTAATTGGATCGTTAAAATTTTTATAAAGAATTGGAACATAGTTGGTGGTGATGTGGGTGACTTTTGAAGTCATGTTCTCGTAAGAATAATTAAATAACATTTTTTTTGTCCAGAATAAATCAATAAAAATTGAAAAAGGCTTTATTACCGTCAGGTAGAACATGACAACAATAACCATTTTTTATCCAATTTTTTCCAATAGTTCTACAACGTTCTACAACGTTCTATTGTAGGAACAATGCTATTATTTTCCTCATTCTTCCTTTTTTTTTTAATCCAAGAATTTTCAAGAAGAAAAATAATGAATTTCCTTGCCAATCAATACCTATTCCAATATAGATAGATCCCCTCGAGATTTCATTGTGAATGATTCTTCAAACTAATTTCATACACAATTACCTTCTTATTGCTGGGGCTCCTTAAATATGCGACAAGGAAATTTCTATGCTCAATTTGAAATGCTTCTTGTATTCTCTTATTTTTTTTGTTAGTGTAACAGGAAGACAACCCAGTGACAATGGGGGGAAATGTCAAAGGTTTCACAGAATGCAGAGAGTGTGGTGTAGAGGAGACACGAGAAGAGGGAAGATTGTGAGGTAAGAGAGGCCACAAAGTTATTAAGATAAGAATTTCACCCTGTGAGAAAATTGTGCCTATGTACAATGCCTGTCTATCGACATGTTCAATTTGGTTTTTGGAGAATATTCTCCACCATAGCCCATCTCGCATATTCATTCGCATCAATCAAATGTCCCTCCCCCTCATCATTTCCTCCTTTACCCACGTTGTATGTGGAGTCTGAAAAGGAGCTTTTGGGGAAGTCAAGAGATATTCTTCTCCTTCATCTTTAATGTAATCTCATCATCAATTTTGACGTAAGATAGTGGATTTTTTTTCTTCATACACCCTCAGTAGACACCAGTTGGTGTCTTTTTTTTCTCATCAACCGATAAATCACCGTGTCCTTTGGAAGGACAATAGATTTCCTAATTGTGCTTAAGACGGTCAATGGGGGTAATTGTTCAATGTTCTTCATACCTTTTCCTTATAATTTTATTCAGTTCAGAGCATTATAGGTACATAGTGTCCTTATAGACAAAAGTGTTTGCATTGTTTAAATCTCAAACTATGTATAATGAATATGTATAAAGAGAACTTCTATACAGCAGGGAAGTTAAAGATGGATTTTGTGTCTCAGAGTTAATCCCATACCCATCTGATAAGAATGGTAAATAAGTATCTGATGAGACACAAGATTTTGGTAAATTTCTATCCTTAAAAGCTTTTCACAAGATTAACAAAGTCTTTATCTCATTTCACAGCAAGTTTTGTGAGTATAAAAATTCTTTTCTATATACAATTTACCATCATTTGTGGAATTTTAATATTATATAGAAGAAAATGCCATCGTTATGTATTGAATTTGGGGGGAAGCTTTCTGAATTGATATCACGAAAGCACTTTTATTTGAGTCTCTTGACATTCACTCAATGTTCTTGTCTTTTTTCTGCGTATTTTTTTCTATATATTTTTGCACATTTTTTTCTGCTATAAAAATGGCATGGAAAATCAATGACAAATCTTCCAATAATTTAACACACCGTCAATATACAAGTAAAATATCAACAAGCATAATATTTATGTATGTACATATGTTGGTGAATTTGTTTACTTTGCAATATGTGTGCCAAGCAATTCACATTGAGCCACCAAACCACCCAGAGATGTATGTACGTACATATTACCGCCTTCAAGTGAAATACATCCCCTTGTATTTCTCTGCACTTGATTCCTTTAACCACAACAATAAACACATTTTAGCAAGGAATGTTGTTTTATGTATACAATTTCACACATTTCACGCCTCTTTGTTCATTGATTGGCTCGTGTCAGCTAAAAACTAAAAGTGATTCTTCTGAGAAACATCCCCCAAATGTGAATTTATCAAAATACGGTCCAGTCATTGAGGTTGATTGATGACTAAATCACGTACTGACAACCTGTCGCATATCTACAAATTATTTTAAGCATCAAAATTGTGGTTTTTAAAATATATTACGCGCAGGTGTTCTCAAAGAGTTCCCCCCAACGAATTGCTTTTGCATTGATAAAATTTTTATTTTCCAATGAAATATACCTACAATTCTCTTCATCCCATTGAGGGTTGAAATAGCATTGAAAAAAATTTTTTTTTGAAAGAGATAAAAAAATCTGGCGAAGCAATATCACTTCATTAGCAGTTTTCACGCATTTTTGCCCATCGTTTTGGGGTTATACATTCGGCAGAAAAATATGCCTCCCCATAATATGTTCTCGGTACGATTATTGCGCGTATTGTACGGATTTTGCACACGTCTTTGCTGTAATGCAGAGCACATATGCGTAATAAATTCAATAATTTGATGAAATTGCACACCGAAATACACCCTGTATGTGTATTTTTATCAAGGTTGTGATTCGTGTAAACTAACTAACCAGAAAACCCCAATTCCTACCACCCAACATCACAACGAGGAGTTAGGTATATAAATTTAATACTTTTTTCACTGCCACTGTCATATGCCCTAAACATTGCTGAGAGAATATGTAGAGTATTGATTTATCGTAGCGTGTAGAATAATAATTCAATTTCTTTATCGATACGTGACATGAATTTCAGTCAATGAGGAAGATTTTGTGTTTTAAGATAACTTTTTTCCTCCCCCTTTTGCAATTTCACTAAAAAGCATCGCTCCAAACCTCAACTTCCCCTATATGTACTATATAGAATAAAAGAGACATTTTAATAGTTCTAAATCATTTGTCTCACGTTGACTTAATTGTCTCCTTAATACCTCTTGCATTCTTCCGCAGCTTTACACGAATGACAATAACATTTAATTATATTATAAGCCTAAAACCTAAGCAATTTATTTAAGAATAGCTTTGTTAGTTCTTTTGCACAATACAGAATGGCTTTACTTAAAGACTTTTAAATTCCAAAAAATGCAACGAATCCTTTTAATTGCATAAAACGAAAATAGGTAGTTTTCTTCTTCTGGAAAATTCTACATAGATTTGCATTTTTCCTTTTTTATATCATACGTAAAAACATAACTTATGATTTTTCCTCTCTAGTGTATTATGCGATATAGAGACTGTCAGAGAGTGCAACATTATTCAGAGAAATAATAGAAAATAAGGATTGCTTCTGGAAATTGCATGACTTTCAGGCGAAGCTTGAAGGAATCCTGTGTTTTATGCAATTTGTAATAAGAAAAGAGATTTCATTCCAACAAACACACCCTGACAGTTGTAACGTACAAAGGTAAGGGATCTGCATAATACTGCATGAAAAAGGAGCTGAGATTTTTCAAGAAGAAAATATTCAGAATTACATTTTTGATTTTATGTATTTTATATTTCAAAAAGCTATATAGAATTTCCTTCCTACATATAAATAATGTAAAATATATATTGAGCTTTAAGCTCCAACAGAAAGCATTTTATGATAAATTCAATTTTAAACGTTAATTCTAAAAGGAAATTCATCAATCCGGATTAAGAAAAATCGTTTTATTTCATAAACAATTTAATTTCATAAAAATAATCCAACACTACACAATTTTCCCGCAAAACACTTTGTTCTATCTCAATGGTAAAAGCATTTCTTTCACAGGATTTCCTGTATCCCTTGCGTGAGGAACATCCACCCCCCCCCCCAACCCCCGTCTCTCTCCCTGGGAATCGTAACTTTTTCCTCCCTCTACACAATATTATCGACAAAGCCACAAATTGTTATACGATAAGAACATGTCTTGCTTTCCAATTCAAACCATTATACGGAGAAAATATATAATTTTAAACGTGCCTAAAACTTTTCATTTTAAAATGGATAAATAAACAAAAGAAATGAAGTGAAACGTTCAGCAAGACCGGCAAGAGTTTTCCTTTTAAAGAACAAAAATAAAAGAGAAAAAACTCACAAACGAAGTTTTTCTCAAAACACCATATCCTCATCCTTTTTTTATAAAAAAAATACAATAAAAAAAATTTGCAGAGTCAGAACGGAAAAGTTCCTTCTTTTTTATTCTGCCTTCCGTGCAAATATGCTTAAAGATAAACGAACATGTGTTCGATGTAAATTAATTTCTCATAAAAAAAAACCACCCGCAGACTAAGCTAAATCATAAATAAATATTTTCTAAAGTTCAATGATTTTAGATTTTACGCAAAAGGTGTATAGAGAATTCAATTAAATCCGCAGTGTATGGAAAAATGGGGGAAAAAAGGTCAAACAAAATTGATTGGGGGTGTAGTATAGGTATAGTGGTAGTATCAAAATCCCTTTTTATTACTCCCTGACATATTTAATTGATTTATTGAAGGAAGCATTAAAAAAAAAGTGATGAATCATTGAATTCTTTTCTGCATAATAATATTTCACCCACACACTCACATCCACCACCCCCAGAGGGTGTACCAAAATGTGAATAGAAGGCCAACATTCAAAGTGACTTTCCACATTTGTTTCCCTCCCTCACACACACACATTTTTCACCCCATATCACAGACTTATATAATAATTGAAGGCAACTACTGACAATAAGTCGAATGCTCTTGGTTTGATAGTCACTCCACGTACTACTTGGAAATGACAAGATGAGAGAAGAAAATGATTCAGCTGAGAAAATGTTCTCGTCCCACCAAGTGCCACCCCCACGCCCCCACGGCCCCTTGTACCATCACCCCTCCTCTTTCAGCATTCCAAGTGAAACTCAAGATATTTTCCGCATGGCGAATTATACAATAACACGAGTTTATAGCTTCTCCTTACAGTTGAACCCTTTTCGTCACCCTTTCGTCAAAAAGTTCCACCATATACCCACACATCATTGTGTTCGGGATCCTTGTGGAATTTACCAAGAGAGAGCAAGAGAGTGTCTCAGTGTCTCTTGAGGCTAAAGCATAAGAAAAAGCTGATGTCACACAAAAAATCATTTCGTCTTTTTTTTTGGCCAAAGAACCCGAGTTCTTGCTCATACAAGAAAATTTAATTTCTCTTCTTCTCGTCTTTGCTTTAAAACATTCTGAATGTGCAAAAATATTTAATGATGAAAACCTACACGTTTGAAAATGTACATGGTAAGTTTCACTTACGGGCTGTGATTCTTCCTTCAGTGATCAGTCTAAGTGTGATATTTGATATAAGTTTGGTGGTGCAAACTCTGGGGGAAGGCTAACTCGCGCATTGGCTGTGATTCGTGGCGCGAGTCATCCTTCCCCAGAGTTTGCACCACCAAACTTATATCAAATATCACACTTAGACTGATCACTGAAGGAAGAATCACAGCCCGTAAGTGAAACTTACCAGTACATTCCCTTTTCGGATTAATCCATACTCTGCAGATATATATTAGACTTTGAATTAACATATATTTAACTTGGCCTCTGAAGGAAGAATCACAGCCCGTAAGTGAAACTTACCATGTACATTCCCTTTTCTCCTTAATCTGTACCATGCAGCTATATATATTTGTATTTTACCGTTATATTTTACTTTGCATTTACATTTATATTTATATACCTTATATATAAGGCGCCCCGCTTCGCGGGGCGCCAAATAGTTAGCGTATTAATTTAACATGCAACTATATATATTTATATATTACCGTTATATTTTACTTTGCATTTATATTCATATACCTTATATATAAGGCGCCCCGCTTCGCGGGGCGCCTAAGAATTTGCGTATTGATTAAATAAAAAATTAAAACCATTATATCTCCTGAACGGTTCCATAGATTTTCTTAAATAACCTGTTGTTGGAAAGGTCTTGACCTCAGTTATAACATACTGAAATTTTAACAAAATGCATAGTACAGTTTTTGAGATATTTAGACTTAAAAATTTTGGATAAGCAAAATATTGACTTTAGCGCCTCTTGCGGTCATTTCTCGAAATTGCAATGTTCTAGACATTTGTAGGGCTTCACGAAACCTTTCATTTGCGCTTGAGTTGATTAAAATCGGACTTGTAGAACCCGAGATATGGCGTGCCAATTTTGGAAGGCTATATCTCGAGAACGGCGACATAGATTTTCTTCATTTTTGGCATGGAGCTAGATAATATAGTCAACTATAACATACTGAAATTTCATCCAAATCTATCGTACAGTTTTCGAGATATTCATCGAAAACTAATCGAAAATTTTGTTTTTGATTTTTGGCCCCCTAGCGGTCACTTTTGTAACTTCGGATGTTCTAGAGAGTTGTAGGGTTTGTTGAGAGCTTTCATTTGAGCCTGAGTTGATCAAGATCGGTCAAGCCGTTCTCGAGTTATAGCCGATTTTCGATAAAAAATTGTGGCGGCCATATTGACTAAACGGTTTGACCGATTTTCGAAAATTAAGTATCGTTGGAAAGCTTTTGATGGCCCCTAGAACATATCAAAATTTCAGATCTCTAGCTATAATAGGGGCTGAAATATCGGCAAAACAAAATTTTGGGGTTATCCAAAATGGCGGATGGAGGAGTGGGGGGTGGATTTGACCTCATAATCGGATGTCTTCCACCCGATATATGAACTTTGCCGTTGACCGCCAGTCGCTATCTATTACCGTTCTCTTGTTATTAAGCCTTATACGACGGCCGGACGGACGGACGGACGGACGGACACTTTTTTTGGAGCATACGTTTTTTGGAATGTGGGGACCCTAATTCGTGCTCATACCAAGTTTGAGCCCGATCGGACAACATTGCATTTTAGGTGGTAGACAGAAGCTGTGCTATTCTTTTCTTCGAAAGAATCACAGCTAAAAAAATGACTTGTACGTGAATTTAGGGATGGTTTATCCTGTTTATTCTTCTATTTACTTCACGGACGAATTTGTAGTTCGTAAGAAGGAATTATTTTTAATTTGAAATGTGTTGTAGACTCTATAACACAAAAGTTCTTCAAAGTTAATTAGAACAGCACTAATTGTAAGTTCTACTCCTCACATAACTTTATATAAGAACTTCTTGTCATGCAATTGTTCAATATCCATGTACATGCCATTTTAGCCTCCCCCCCTTCCCCTCTCAAAACACGACGAACAGACTATCTAATTAATCACCAAATAATATTTGCTTGAACAATTCAATTACTCATTTTCGGACAATCTTTCAATCTTAACGATCTGCGGATGTTTCTGCTATTGAACGGCAGCAATAATAACGAATACGATTTGGGAATGAACTAATTAAATTCCATTATATTCCAAAGTATTCCCTCTGCTCCTATAATACGAAATTTCGAATACTTCGTACACACGTTTTGGGAAATTGCTTTGTTTTCCCCTAAAATACAAAATGTTAACCCTTTCATTTAATTATGTTGGTATTTTCAACCGAAAATACATTTGTTAAAGCAGAGAGAACATAACATAATGAAACCATGGGGTTAATGCTTATGTAGTCTAGTACATAATGTATGTATGTAATCTGTAACATTCACATCATTCCAGTAGCTAAAATTCGCGTAATATGAAATTCCAAAAAGAGAGGTTTCTTTTGAGAAAGTTTTGAAAAAGCCACTTGAAGAACTTCATTATTAATGAATTTCATGTTCTCTCTCTCAGTTCAATATTATAATAATCATATACCCATAGAGTTCCTCATTAACGCCTTCTTGTTCTCAGAATATGATTTCATTAGATAAAGTATTCACCACCACCACCCCCTCCAACATACCTTTTGCATCAAACTTCTCTCTGAAGAAATTTTCTCTCTGTGACATTCCCTATATATCCTTTTAGTAGGATGAAATAAAATTTCTAAAAATATAAAAAAAAATGTTCATTTGCAAAAGGATACATTCGTAGTGCTCCAGTTTTGTCTCCAATCACAAGCAACTTCTGCACAGGATCATAAGCAAGGGCAGTCGGAGCATGAGGAAATCCATGACGGAAGGTCTGCAAGAAAGAAAAATAAAGGAGAAAGACATGAGAAATGAGTTAATAACTTTTTTAATTTATGTAAATCATTAAAAAATAAACTGAGAAAATTGTGAAAGTCTTCTCATCTTCCGTAAACTTTGTACACGGAAAAAGAAAAATCGTTTTGAAGGTAAAGCTTTTTTTTCTATAACTCTCACTCTGTCCTGAACTCTTTCTGCGTCGAATTTACTTGTTAAAATTCGTCGAAATCTGTAGGATATGTAATAAGTAATTGTCTAAGAAAGCTAATCATAAAATTAATGAAAATTTTATATAGCAGAAATATTTGATTTTCATGATTTCAGCATATTTTTTCTCAGTGTAACACCAATTCAAAGAGATAATTAAGCGCAACTTCTAATGGTTTTTTTCACTCTTCAACAAATATAAGTGCATAACAGTCATGTTTACCCTCTATTTCCCCTCCCACACTCCCTGCGTACCTACCTTTAGGAAAATTCTACTAAATTTATTCATTTAAATAAAAACGAATAAATTACTAACAGAGCGCTTTTCCGTACGCAAAAGAAGTGAAAAAAAAACATCTTTCATCCGGCTTAAAAAAGAATCCCCCTCAGGAAGGAAAAATCAATTATTTTTGAGCAAAAGTAGCAAAAGGGGCGAATTATCCTTTGAAATAAAAACTTTATACCACACTGTAGCACCATCCCCTCCGCATATACGCTTTCGTCGCCCCCCCACGCAGTGAATTGAGGTTCACAATTTAACTTTTAATATGCCCAGAACATATGATGTGAATGGAACAAATTAAAATTGTATTGAAGTAAAAGAGAACATTAATTCACTTGGTTGATCAATTTTCAGCACATGAGAAAACATCAAAGAGCTTTTCTCTCCTTGTACCGCACACGGAACTTTATGTGCGATTTACTAGCATCATTCACACGCAGGATGATTTTAACTGAAATTAAAATATGGATAAAGGTAGTTGAAGGTAAAAGGAAACAAAAAGAAATATCCCCTGGCAGGGAGTTTCTCGTATTTACGTGAAAAGCTCGACGAAAAGGGGATGAAAAGTTTTTGATTTATGGTAAAATGGTGCAAGTATATATACCTACAGGAGGTGGCAGAGAAGATTTTCTTTATCTTTGCAATAATATAGACAGTTTTTTGATACTTGTAGATAGCATCAAATAGTGGAAATTCTGACCGGAAAAGGAGAATAAGAAGATAAAAGGACTTAAAGGATAATAATGTTTTTCAGTCAAATATCATCTTGAATTGCTTCTTAAATTCAAAAGAGAATTTTCTCCTTTCAATCCCTTAACAATCTCTCTTTTGAATAAAATTCCTGATAAAATTGCTCATTAATTTAAAATCGAAAAATAAGATTTTTCATAATAGTTTTCAGTTAAGCACTGTGAAATAATTTGCATGATTTTGCCATTGAAAAATATTTACTTAATATAATAATAATAATATAATATAAAGTTTATTAATGCCATTAGGATTCACGATCCTCTTTTTGGCTATATATACTTAACAATATATTATTAATATCGCAGGAAAAACCTCCCTGTTCAATATGAACAATAGATCCTTTCAATCGATTTTTCCTTCCTGAAAAATGAAAATGCGCCCCATGCTCACAAACTTCTCTCTCTATGTGTGGTGCACTCTTGCAATCCATCGACTGATTTTGTTTTTTTTTCTTCCTCTCTGAGTTCTTCCACAAAGAATAACAGGAAGCAAAATCTTATATAAGCAAAAATTTATGCTATACACGCTTCCGTGATATAGAGAGCAATGTGATTTCAAACCCAACAGTATTCTTGTCAACGAAGCAAATATATATTCCGAGCAGTCCAATGGACGGAAAAGTAACATGGATGGGTTAGTGTCTCCATTCTCAATGTCCCATTTAGAGATTTAACACACAAAATGTGCAACACTAAGCTAAAATTTTACTTCCTGATTCATAAAATTCAGTAAATGTAATTGAATGCACAGGATTGCCTGATGTCTTATCTGTATATTGGATGAATTTTGCAAAGTCAGTTGGTTAGGTATACTTCTGTAGATTAATTTTGCAAATATGTATTGGGACTGAAAGGTAATATTTAGCTTTAAAAAATAAATAAATGTCTACAAAATGCTTAAAAGCTTTTAAAGATGAAGGAAAGACAAATCAGTTAACGTTTCGATTCAATTTTGAATCTTCTTCAGGTACTTTATCTTTAAGAAACTTTGTGATCTCAATTTAAGAAAAAGTTTTAAGACTTTTACATAAAGAATTTTAAGAAAATTCTTAGAATTGATTTTATTAGACGATACACAAATTCTTGGACATATTCTATTTAAAATCTTTCTTATTAATAAAATTAATATTTTTGCCATTTTATTGCCTCCTTAATATTTAATACAAAATATCATAATAATCACAATTCAATATGCATTGTATGTGCTCCCCATAAAAGATATAAAAGTTTAAAAAATGTATCTAGATCAAAAATTCAGCTTTGAAATAGCATCAGACTTTTTTGTCATGAAGTGGTCATAAAAATCCAATATTTAGAGATATGAATAAAATCCCTGAGATAGGGGGGACGGTACCATAAATGGATTTAACTCAGCACACAGCCACCAACCTTTTTTTTCCTCTTCAACTCCTACTTTTAATATTACCTCCCCCACATATGGAGATAGAACTATTCTGATTTTTTTTCCATTTCTCTTCTTTTTGTTCACATGAGAGAAATCTGGGTTAATATAATCATACACATGCAAGGAATGGAGTGTCTACACCTTATATTATAGCCCAACTATCTCTCTGGCTCGATAAAGCGAGTAAGGGGGCGGGGAGGGGGGGGGCGTCATGACTTTCTAACCTATAACCACAACAATACTTTGACTTTTGCTTTCTCTCAATACATATTCGCACCCTTTATGTACTACCTATTATTATAGTACTACCGCCATACCCAAACTTCAGCAGACCTCTATAGTGCAAAATTCAGAATATCCTCAGCATCTTCTCGTGTACATTCTTTGCTAAGAAGGTAAGATTTTGATCCAAAAAGCCTCATGGCTTTTTCAACCATATATGAATGCTGCTTTTGGCTTTACGTAACATGGCATAAAATATATATTCCAACATGAGTGAGATGATGAGAATACACAATAAATCGACATAAATCCTACATACGCCCATCACTCCAGGCAACCACTTCTTAAGATGTGTTGTACACATTTCGTAACATAGAAATTTCAGGTGTACACACGCATCCCCCCACATAACCAAGGGAGAACAAATCAGTCAATTTCCCTTCACATCATTCAACACTCTTTGAATTCCCTATACTAAAATTGTTAGGCATCACCCTATCTTGTTGCTTTTTATACCTTGAAATTTATTTTGTATTACACATAAATTTTCAGCATAAAAAAAATCATAAAAAATATGGAAATTGATTTACTTTCCTTTTTAGTTTAATTACTATTTAAAAATTGATAAAGAGAGGGAATTTATCTTAATTTTATATCAAAGAACTATATTATGTTGTCTTTTTATTATGCTAAAAAAATTATGATAAATCTTTTACAGCTAAAAGAGTTTTAGTAAAAAAAAATACATAAAACGTATTGATTTACCTTTAAAGGGTTTACAATTTCCGCTTTGCTTACCCCGGGACTTGATTAAATTCAATGAATTTCCCATTAAATGTGAATAAATTGTTGAAAATTGCCATAGCAATCAAGCTGTGTTTGTATCATCAACAACGTGATAAATGTACGATATTATTGTTATTGCACGTAGTAAATGGTTTTATTTTAATCCTATTAAAATAGGTGTTTCGGTAATGTACTATATTGGTGGAAATACCTATCGTTGGTTTCATCAACTTTGTCAATTCAAACATTTTGCAAAATAGTCATAACTAAGGTTTAGTTTAGCGTGCGATAATGCGCACAGAGAGGGAGTTATTTGAAATTCAATACAATCCAATACACCCTATCAGTTTAATAAGGTAGTAGCATACATATGTATGTAGTCTATTTCATAATTCTCAATCAAACATGAATTAAAATACAAGTACATAGTGAACACATGAGATACCAGGTGAATCCCTGCAATTCTCTGCATCTCTCGCTATGTTTGGCGAAACAAATTAGAAAATTTCACTTAATCCTCCATTCAAAGCATTAAATTTATGATGATAATAACTATATATGTATAGTTTAATACTGCTGAGAATCACTTGAAGAATTTCATGCACCTGCAATAGCCGCGTGTGTCTTATGATAACTCAATTATGTATCAAATAAGACACACGTCAGCCATTCCAAATGCTAATGAATTTATCATCTCGTAAATCTGGATGAAAACAAAATGTAGAAATGTGGAATAAACAATACTTTGACTCCTTAATCCTCCACTTGGGATTACATCTTGTTTTGTGTAAGAAAATCTTCTATATATTAATATTAAATTTTGTGACAAAAGTCGGATTATTTGACTATAAAGTAGGTTACAAACATTAAATCTATAATCCCATCCTATGTATTTGGCTTTTATACGTTTATTTAATTCAAATTTGTACATAACTCAGTCAGAATTGAAGGTAGCTACAAACGTTCATATAGATTACGTAATATGATCATATTTTACAAAATATTTTTCAAATTATCATCCCACAACTAATAGACAAACTTTTTTCCTTATGTTTCGGGTATGGAAAGTTCGTCTTCTAGCCAAGAGTTACTATTTGGCCAATTTTCGTTCTTCATTGGAAAGTTTTCTAACCAAAAAATAAAATGTAAAAACTAACTCATTTGCACCCACAAAACGATATTTAGCACTACATAATAATAACATTAACAAAAAAACATAAAAAAATAATCTAAAACGAATATTAAAACGATTTTAATTAAAATATATCTCCCACACTGTGATAAATTACTTAAAAACAGTTAGAGAGCAATTTATTTAGGACTCCAAATTAATTATTGTTCAAAAATGCAGAGAGTAGAGTGAACACGAAGAGTTTAAACCACTTTGCACATACAGTACAGATAGTAAATATTTCCATGTCACTTCACTATAGTGGTGGGAATGTACAAACCCACTATTTTGTATTCATTAAAGCTCTAACAGATGAAAACAAACAAAAACGTCCTAAAATTCATATTCACTCGTCGCAGCGGAAACCATTGTTTATGATTAGAAAAGATGGAACATTTCACTATACCGAAACTCAACCCATGCTTCCCTTCTGCCAACTACACGTACCTATATAGTTATGTATAAAATGTACGTATTGTGTGTGTATAAACCTCAGTATTATGGGTAAAACCGGAGAACTATTTATTTAAGAAAGTTCAAATGTAACAAACATGATTTTCAGGTTGTAAATCATATTACACAATATTACATTAGAATATAAGTTATGTATGTACTTCTAACTGATTTAATAAAGCGACCCAATATGCAAAGCTCTTCAAGATGGATGCATCTTCTCTTCAGTTGCTCAAAGCTTTATACATATTAAATTTAATCCGAATTTTTAGCTTTATATTTGAAAGGAATATTTAACTTACCAAATAATCCGAACAACCCTTAAGAAATCCGATTTTTTTTCACAGAAACATTTCTTAAAATTTTACGAAACAGACAAAATCTTAAAAAGTATTAAAGCTTTTGAAAGCTTGACTTGATGTCTAATAAAAAAAATATTCAAAATACAAAAAAGTTAAATTTTCCTCCTTATAAGTTCCTGTGTCATTAACTACATCAACGTCATAAAATAATTTTAAAGTTTTATTAATTAAATTTACGAAAATGTTTCTCATTCCTTTTTGTGAAAATCACGTACAATAATTTGTACTTGGGAAAGTTTAAGAAAATTCCATACAGATGTACAAATGTTTATATAAAAGTCAAGAGAGGAAAATTGGATTATAAAACAGACACTTTCCATTTAGGAAAAGTCAACACTGTATTCGCTAATCTTGCCTTTAGTTCCCCTTTATTGTAAAATGGAGGCTGCACAGAAGTACAATTTAGTGAAACTTGGGACAATTTATATTATAGAGAGCAAATAGTACCTATACAGTTTAAAGTTTCCGGAAACTATATATTATTTACTTGCTCCTTCACTAAAAATGCTGCATTATGTAAAATATTATGATTAAAAATACAAAATTAAACCTCATTTGCATACAATGTGCAATTAAATGGAATTATGACTAATATTTCAAGACGATTTTAAAGAATTATGCTACAAAACATAATTTTTCTAAAATTATCCTTAATTTATGTTAAAATTAATATTCATTTTGTGCTTTTGTGTGCATTTTACTCTCAATTGAATTATTGTGTTTGCCTATTGGGAAGCTTTTTGCATTCCGCACGCACACACACAGTTAAATTTTCCAAAAGCTTTATAATTTTCATTGAGTGAGAGAGTGAAATTAAACATGCAGGCAAATCTTCTCTTATCCTTCCATCATGAAAGCACGATTCTAATTCCATTTCTGTTGTGAAAATTACTCATCCATCTCTATATTACATTTTAGTTGAATGTACTGTACTGAAGATTGCGTTAAATTAAATAAGTGCAAAACACATTTTGCAAATAGAGCGAATGCTTTTATATCCACACACCGCAAAAGCTCCACTCATTCCATCCCAACCATCTACTATAGTGTTATTGTTATTGCAGAGCGAGAAAACGTGTTTTATCACATTAACTGCACACTCAAATACACCCTCCGATCTACGTTATATATATTTGTGCTATATATGTTGGTGCTGATGTATTATTTGTTACAGAAAATAAATATAATCCTGCACAATATATCATAGGCTTGTCATCTGCTGCTAAGATATGAAAAAATAATGGCTAAACCTCCACACACACACAACATATGCAAGTGTATTGCCAAAAAAAAATCCACCCCTCCCCTGACACCCAAAAGCACCATACATTTGATGATACACTTTACACGGGAAATTTTTTTTACACAGATGATTATTATTTATTCTCCAAATAGACCACATTCATATCATCTTGCTTTCAGGAGGGAGAACCATAGCAAAACTGAAAAATATTCAGTATTTTCAGCACAATCCACCATTCTCCGAGGTATAAGATGATTTATCTCAATACATTGATCAAATAAAAGAAGCTGTCAACGGGAAAATTTAATTTAAAAACATTTTTTTTTCATCATCCCACCTACTAATGGATTTTAGGTCGAGATATGGTGCAAAAAAATTATGAATTAATTTTTTTTTGCCTTCCCTCCGTGGTTTACACGTGTAACCCAATACCATGAAAGTCCCAACATAAGAAAAATTTTGGGAGTTTTCTCAAAGGAATCAAGAGGATTTTTCATTTCAAATGTCTTTCCTTAGATTTAATTATTATGTTATGATTTATGTTTGCATTTTTTATTGTAATTTTCTCTTCTTTACTTTTTTATTTACATTACTGAATTCAGGTCAATTTTCCCCCGAAAATCATGAAGGGCCAGAAATAAGCCAATAGGAATGCTGAATTTTAACTATACCATTAGGTAATAACATGGACGGTTGGATAGACGTGAGCTGATAAGCAAAATGTTGCATCCATTGACGTTTTTCCGCTGCAAGGCTAATGTCAATGGAGCATAGGTATATAGATTATGTAGGGCTATGTGGAATATTAATTAAAAAGCCAGCAATAAAAAGATAAGAAAAGAACACTCAACATTATGAACTATGGAAACACATTCAATTCTATTTTCTGCATTCGCTCTTTCTGATTCCCTTTTTCCACACATTTTCCTCAAACTCACAATTTTCTTCTCTCGTGTTTCTCATGCCATAACACTTGCTCTACACCACACACCCAACACCCCTGCTGTACACCTAAACTCTAAAAAAAAAGTTATAAAATTTTATTATTTTTGTCATACGGCCAAGACTAATAAATTTATTCCACGATAAAGGACAAATTCAGAAGATAAGCTTTCTGCCATATTCGTTGCATTTGAAAAGTAGTTTTTTTCTCGTGGAAAAAATATTCTGATTGTGAAGAAAAA
Source organism: Lutzomyia longipalpis (assembly GCF_024334085.1). Lineage (NCBI taxonomy): Eukaryota > Metazoa > Arthropoda > Insecta > Diptera > Psychodidae > Lutzomyia > Lutzomyia longipalpis. The sequence continues at coordinate 5,800,710 of NC_074708.1, read as the reverse complement.
ATTCACGAAATATTGTGTAAAAAAATATCAGGTATAGAGCTACTTTATAGAATGTCCAAGGCGGACTTAATTCTTCCTTTAATGCCATAAAAAATGTTAAATGAATTTGTGGCAGCACACAGGCTTGAAATTTGAGTCTAGAACATTTTCGCACTTAAAAATTTCTTCTGTGGACGCAAGAATGTCTCTTAGGCACTCCAAAAATGTCTAATGAGAACTCAAATTTATCTAAATTCTTTAACTCCGTTTTTTCCCTTTAAATTAAAATCAGCAATTTCTTAAATATTGATAAACCATATAACGTTGGAATTCACACCCATCAAAAGTTAAAGATTCATGATATGACCTTCACAATTTAATATTCTTCTTATATTCTTCTCTAGAGCAACTTTTTCCAAAGTCCAATAAATGGAATGGAATAAATTTTACAAGAATAGGAATTTTTAATGGATATCGTCGTCGTTGAGAATAGGATTTTACGGATAATGTATTCAAAAATATTGCTTTGTTTTATGCGTGAAAGAGCCATGGAACCCATATAAATATTTTTCTCTTTCAGCATTTTCCACCATACACACCAAAGCCATTCCAGAGATTCCTTTTTCCCCAAATAGGGGCTTTAGGGGATATTGTTGATATTTTCAATGTTAAAAGGGATGCTACTTTTTGTTTACCAGTTCAAGTTTCCAATTATTGACTACTGGAGACAATAAAAGTCTTTCATTTTTTTCCTTCATCTGCTTTTCTATTCATACGATATTACCTTTTTTTCCCGCCATACACGCGGGAGAAGAAAAAAAAACGATAATACGGCAAAGAGCTATGTCTATATTGAAAATTGTGCCATAAACATCATAGCACATTTTTATGGAAATCGCTGTATATACTACGCGGTATGGGGGGGGGGGGTACTCGAAATTTTCTCAGGCATACTCATGGTGTATTCATTGTGACTCCCAGAAGTGTAATCATCATCGACTTTTTTTTTGTAACCCCCCTTAAATCGTATATGTGCATTACATTTGGGAATTTCTCAATGTTACCGAAAAAAGCCCAACCAATTGATAGACTATGTAGATTGTCATTCAAGGACATGTCGAAATATATTAGAATTGCTTGAGTTCCTTTTTTTCCAATACCCGTCTTCTTCTTTAATCTCAATCGCTGTCACAAGAGGCCCGGGAAAAACACTTGTGCGGAAAAGAATACAAAAGCATCACGTTTTTGAGCACTTTTTCCCTATTTATTAGAATCCGTATATACCTACCGATAATAGAGGGGATTAGAATAATTTGCAAAATTCAGTCAAATCTCTGCCTACACCTGCGGATATCATTATCTCAGAAAGGAAATACATTATATGTAGCAATTTTGTATAAATCTATATAGATTCCTTTTCTACCTGGATTCTTACCTATGTATGTATTTAAATTGGAAATATTACGTTGAAGGAATAAATCAAAATAATGAATGAAGAAAAGAACCAAGGCTAACCTTAAAACTTTCTACAGCTCCATTGAAATTCATATTTTTAAATAAGGAATGCAGAAAATGAGTCAAGGTACCATTATATCCTGTTTACAGTGAAAAGCTTTTCCTTCTAAGAGAAAATAAGAATATCTTTTCTATTCCAGAAACGGGCTGAGAGCAATTCAAAAACAATAAAATTTCGAAGAAAAATATCAATTTCGCAATCTTTCCACCAACTTTTCTAAAGAAAAATTCAAAAAATGGAAAGTCTGAAAGATATAAATTCAAATCCGATCTTCATTTAGTATTCCCTTCCCCCGATATTACATACATATATGGAATACCGAACAGAGAGAATTTTTCACACAGATGTTGTTCAGCAATGCAGAATACGGGAACAACAAAATATGAATTAGTTTTTATGCAAAATAGAACGCGATAGTACGGAAGGAAGGTAGCGAGCAGTTTTGCTGAAAAATTCATAGTGCAATAAAAGTTTACTGATGTGTCAAAATTACAAATTACAAAAGTTTTATTTTACTATGGAGGAATAAATTCAGAGCATATAGGTGCACCACATATATCAGAGTTTTGTGTGAAGAGGAAATAAAACTCTTCTGAAGTTCCATAAAATTGACATTTTTTGTGTTTTTAATAAAAATATTTCTAATACCAACCTAGGACACAAATTCACTATTGAACAATATGAGCTATTTCAAAATTAATAAGCGACTAGTAGGTATTCTACTCAAATATTTTTCCGCATTATTTTGCAAAAAATTTCACAGAATTCGTCGTACCCAGATTTGCTTTCGGCTGAATTTAATTTCAGTTTTGAGTTTTGTAATTTGATTAAAATGATACCTATAAAATATTTTTTAAGCATCAATCTTTTGTAAACTTGAGCATAGCTAAAACCGCTAAAACATAATGGAAGCTATGCTCTTCAAATATTAACATAAATCCTCAAATCATGAGATTTATTTTTTTAAATTTAAATTTTCGCTTAAAAATTTATTTTTAAAAAAAAATTAAATGGTGTGTAATAAACAAAAAAAAAACATTCCAAAGTTTGAGAGCAAAATGTGTAAAATACTTCAAACTGCACATACATTATGTACAAATGGACGTAACAAAATCCTCCTTGTGATAATTTCACATTCGAATGCGATAGAAAAGTTTAAGTTTGTGATTTGTTTCACCACAAAATCAGGATAAGTTCTTTTTCCTCACAGTTTTACTGCTCTTGCCTCGGTGCTTAACACCCAAAAGAAAAAAAAGTTCCAAACTGAAACTTTCTGCCAGGACAGTTCTCTATTTTATACATATTTCCATCATATACATATATTTGTATGTTATGTATAGTGAAGGATCACACTCTCTTTGTGACAGTCCTTTTTGTACACCGTCCCCATGTTTCCTTCTAGCAAAATTCCATTACATACCTATATGTATGTATGATCAACATGAAGACTTTGTGTGTGGAAAGTTTTGGCCCACCAACAATCACCGAGTGAATCTGCGACACCACCAAGCAGTGAGACAAAAACTCTCCAAGTGGTATCGTGTGAATCGAATATGTTGGGTGAAAACGGATATTATTCTATGTATAGCGTGTCAAAGAATGTTTCCCCTGTTTAGAGGGTATTCCACCATCAACACCATACCATAAGATATCACACCCACAGAACCATTTTCAAACAAAACGCACACAAAAAGACACAATTTCTGTCATTTTACCAAACCACCCCCGGGGCTCGCTGGGCTGATACACCCATCCCAACGACCTTGCAGAATGGGCAGAGAAAGAGACAAAGTCACCAGGAATGAGCATCAGCGAGCTTTTCTATACCACCCCTGCACATCCTATTACCACTCCTTTCTCACAATTTCATATCCACCACACTGTTGTCGCATTAAGCTCCGTGGCACACAGGAAAAGATAGTTTCTCCCCATCCAGGAATATCTGCATCATTCTTTAGGCGCACATGTTCACATAGTATGTGTGTTTGTAATGTAGTTAGATTATATAGAAATGCCTACATACATGTACCTACCATTTACTATACACTATCAACATCCTTTTTAATGCTACAAACTCCTCTATACTTGGTGCGTTCATATAACAAAACCTATCTTCAACCGTACTTATATATACATACGTTCGTATTTGCACATTGTTGCATCACCACCTTGTATGCAATTTGAGAAACTTACTATTTCCTTTCCTTCCATTATGTATGTACACATGCATTTGTACTCCTTAAACTGTTTGAAGTTGTATTTCATAAACACAAAGTATGTTATGTAGACACAAATTAATTAGCAATTACATGGAGTCTTCATGGGAATTATTCTTCAAAGTAATAAGAACAAAATGTAGCTCAAACGTCATAACATTTATACGTAAATTCAATGTAATTCCCCCAATAGAGCTTTCATTGCAACCATTTCAGGAATGAAAGATGTCAAACTAATATAGCCACAACTTTGAGTTTGTAATCATGATAGGTGTATTATGTAGGTATCTTTACCTTCTAAACATCACAGGCATAAATTCATAGAATCAGAAACATGTCCTATATGAGCAAATAGAATGCATACTCTTGCTAAATGCTTAATGACATTCCACGTCTCTTCTAGGTTGTTAATACAAACATCAAAGTTGTAACTGGTAACGCAAAGCCCTATTGATCGTAATATCCTCCTTGTCAATCCAATAAAATTCCGTGACCCATCAAAATATCAACACACACACACAATTGTCCCAAACAAATTAATAACTCACAGACGTCAATATGTATTTTATATATAATACAAAATATAGATATGTACGCGTACGCAGGGAGAATTTATGTTTTGCCAGGTCTATTTAATCCTGCGTTAGGATCAACACGTCGTAATGCACTAAAAAGCCCTTGTACCTTTACCATTCAAGTATAAAATTTCTACACTTGTTGTGTACATATATATGCACACGGGGGATGTTGTTACAACCAGCCAGAACCAGGAATATTAGTAAGAGCGAGAGAAGGGTGGCATAGGCACGTGATGGGATTTTCATTTGACGCCACTGTTATTGTCACTAATGGCTTTGTATATATCACATGGGACGAAAAGGTGGGTTACAAAAGGGACCCGGGGGTGGGTGGGTGTTCAACCCTAGATAGATGATAGTCATTCGAGCGATGAGTATTTCGTACATTGCATAGTTTGTCCACCAATCGCCATCAGATAAACATTCATTAATTTTGCAGCAAACAATACGATACCCAAAAGAGAAAATATCACGCTTTTGCCTTCCATTTGATATTTGCATGTAAAGCATTCACAGAAGCAAAACTTCAAAGGATATACAATTCTGTTTTTCATTACGGTTTTAACGTGTAAACCTAATTTTATTCACAACCAACGTCAATATTTGCTATATTTACATTTTATTGCTACCTATACATACTTACATTCGATTGGGCATAATATTCCAAATGAACGTAATATTATTTACCAGGTAATTTTTTGTTGTTTGCTCATCAATGGTCATTCATTTGGGTTAATTTACATAATCAAGATAAATAAAAATAAAATAATATGCGGTGTAGTAACCATCCCCCTGACTATTTCCAGAATATATCCTTATTTATTCAATTGCGAATTATATATTAATTTTAAATGAATCCCTGTTATTCGAGTTGAGCATGCAAGGGTTTTGTAAAAAAAAAAAAAGAAAATCGTTTCTCTCTAAAATTTGAAAATATTCTTGTAGGATACAGTAGCACGTCTTAAGCTTTATGCGAGCTTTGTGAACTTTTTTCAAAGCTCAAAGCAACCCTAAATAACTAAATTCCACGAAAATATTTAATTTTCACGATTCTTAATCGTTTTTAAAAAATTAAATTGAAAATTTATAAATTTCGTTCAAAGCTTCAGATAAAATATTTCCAATCATAATTTCAGGATATTTGTCAGAATTTTGATTAAAATTAAAGCAATTAAATCTATATAATAAAGAAAGGTCTGTTTGTTGGTAATCAGTCGTGTTCGGCTATACAAATCTACACCGTTTGACCAATCGTGATGAAATTTGGTACAGAGGCTCCTTATAACAGGCGGTTTCGAGTAGCCGTATCCATTTTCCCCCCGAAGCCCCCCTTCAGGTAGCCCCCATATAACTCTCATGCTTTTTTTGCGAATTTTTGAATTTGGCGCCGGAAATGTTGTATGAAAATGATTTCTTCGCTTTGCAAATTTTTCTTTTGGGTTTGATGAGTGTGCCCAATCATACTTATAAATCATCACAATTTTTTCTCTCTAAAATTTGCGCGAAGCGCAAAACCCCCCGCGAAGCGGGGCGAGGAAAATTGGAGCGAAGCGACAATTTACCTCGTACAGTATAATATTAGCCCCGTCCTCCCCTAGTTAAAACAGAGTTATCGGGCCTAATTCAGCGACCAAGAAACCCTTGAAATCTTTGAATTTTGTACTGAAATTTCAAGATTTCAAGCGAATTTCAAGGGTTTCTTGGTCGCTGAATTAGGCCCATTATAAATCATTTAAATCAAGCCTAAAATCATTTTAAAAAAAGCTCCCTTTCATTCATTTTAATATTACAACTGAATGTGATTTTGTACAAACAGGAGTTACACAAAATGTACTTAAAAAATCAAAATATTTGGAGGGTTCGGAGATAACAAAAAAAAAGTGAATAAGAAATAAAAAATCAACAAAATTACATCAACGCAAATGGTATATAATTTTAATGAATTAGCATAATGTCACACATGCGTGCAATTTACGAAATTCAAATGCAATTTGCTATGTTTTTTTTTCAGCCCCCCGGAATACCTCACATGCTGTTAGTTATTCCATTGCGATTTTCCTCCCGCCCCCTTGCCATAAGTTTTACAACGTCCATTAGGGCTTTCAATATAGCACCCGTAATTTATTTTCAAGTCCCAACTGTCTCATATTGTTATTATGCAATTTATATTTCATTCCATTCCACACAATATCACTTGTAATTCATGCTTCGAAGCATTTTAATTTTAAAACTCCACGCAACCACTCTTAGATAAAATTTAACCATTAATTTTCAATAAATAAACCCATTCAGTTTGACTAAAGAGCATTTCCCCCAAAAATCTCTTTGTACCATTTTACTCATCATTTACAATTTTCATTATACGCATTGTAAACTCATTTGCATTACATTACGTATTCTGTACACAATAAAACGAAATTTCTCGTTAAGGAGCATTCACAGGATGTGATTCAAGGATAATTTTATTATTTAGCCATAAATTAAAAGTTTGTATATTGAAAACATTTTCTTCGAGAAATAATTTTCAGTTAAAGAGATTTTCTAATTTTTCAGACGAGAACTAAAATCGAAAGGAAAAGTCGTAATTAGGTACTCCATGTTGGTATTCTATCTACTTTAGATTTTCAAGTATTTCAATTTCAACATAGCGCAAATGAAAACGAAACAGACGTCTTCATGGGTGCCATGTGAAAAGATTGAAGAAAATGGTGCAAAGAACAGAAAAAAGTAAACGTTTATATTGTTCTCGTAAAGGCACTTTTCTCATTTCAATGCAAATGAAAAACTACATCCATATAGTATATACAATATCAAGTAAATGTAGTACTGGGAAACTGTTCACTTACAGGAACTCTGTTTCTTTCGGTGCACCAAATTATTTGGTAAAGGGAGTAAACTTTTGGGAAGAAATTAAGTTATATGTGCTCTGCAACATACATTGGGGGATTTTTCGTATAAAAATTTTCCTCTCCCTTTCCGTCTTTTCCATGAATTTAAAGTAAAAGATGTTGCTTTTATTCATTATTAAGCCCCTTAGCTGATACAGAACTTTTTAATGAATTAATATTTAAATTAATCCTAAATTAAAATAGGATAAAAAAAAAAACGAACGAATTTTTCGGTTAAATTAACAAACTATCAATGGATGCTCAAGGCAGGTTTCAGCCCGATCTGCAAACTTGAATTTTAGGTGATGCACAAAAGTTGTGCTTTGCAGAAAACAGTAGCGCAGGAAAAATAAATAAAAATCGCAGTCTGAAATACCTCCTTCACATAAGAACCCATCAGACGATGAATCTTGCCTTATGTTACTCTTCACGGGGGTATACTTCAGGCGGTATTGTGTGGAGGCATTGAAGGATGTGAAAGGATTGCATGGTGTCGTACACACAAGAGAAGAATATGTGTAGAAGAAATTAAACAAAAGGAATATCCTCTCATATATCATCATTCATGAAATCATGTTAAATACTGTCAGTTTGAAACTTTTAAATTGTAGTTCTTCTTCTTCAACCCTTTGATAGTATTTTGTACAAATTAAGGGATGTAGAATTCGGTTTTAAAATAGATGCTCAAACATAACTTTTGCCTTAAATTTAGATTTATTCAGGATCAAGGATAGATGAAATTCCTCACATTTATGGGACTGCCAGAATTGTTGGACAATTTCAATGTATAACGCTCATAAACATGGTCCACGTTAACCGGAGCAGAATGAATTTTCGGCCAAGAGCTCTTGAAGCACAAGAACCGTATAGTTTTACAAAATAGCTTTCGTGGAACTATCCTAAAATTAAGATTTTACTGCTGTGCTGTGGAAAATCTTCAAGAAAACTTCGTGTTATTTACTTTGTTTATTTTTTTCACACACATTATGGTGTGAATATAATATTACATGAGGTTTTTATCGATCTCACCCTATACTGGCGCACCTCTCTCTCTCTCTCTATAAACTCCACCAAGTCTAGTCGCCACAATCCTCTTCGTAATACCACCTCTGCATCACTAAACCACCACACGGCACTCTCATACTCTACCCTGACCTATAATAATCGCCATTTCTACCCCACATATATATATACAGGAAATGTGTGAGATATGAACACTGAAGGAAATCTATATAAGTATAGAATGTTCCTATGAATTTTATATTTTCCACCCAAGAACTATGGAAGAGAGCAAAGCTATTGGTCTTTGACATTGCTGTACTCACAGTTTATATAGATAGTTATTTATTGATTGGTGAATCGTATTACAATGCATTAAAACCATTAAAACCCATTATTATACAATAGCATTTTGAGTGGAGCTGCATGCCCCATTTAGTTGTATGTATTTATCTACATATATAACTTCCTATTTATGCGTAATACCTACATGTTGTAATGAATATTCAATAGAATTAAATGATATACAAATTGATTGCATTCAAAAAATATTTTTTTATTCATTACATTGGAGTGTCCAAAAATTCATTTACAATTTTAATTAATTTTTTCATGAGTTAAATGTTGAGGTAAATAAAAATTAATCCTGATTAATTAATTTTAATTTTCCAATAATACATTAAAAAGTTTTTTTTTTTGTGAAAAGAGGATTTTCAAAAAATATTTTTTTAACGTCTAAAACTTGTGAAAAAGGATGAAAAGGGGGTGAGATCAACCCCTACCCACCCTTCCAATCAATGTTTAACCTTTGCTTTGGGGATCCCTCATTCACGAGATCAAAAAAAAAAAACTATTTCAGTTTGGGCAAGGCTATATAGAGGAAAATCTATATTTGGAACTTTCTACGAGTGCTAACTAATTCGCGATTTTCCTAATTTTGAGCCCAATTTACTGACTTTGGCATTTTATTTGGTACACCTCCAACCAAAGTGCTGGTGTTTTGTGAAAGAATCACAGCTAAATCCTTACAAAATATAAATAGCGTGCTACTTGGTCATTTAAATATGTACACATTTAGGTATATTAAATAAATCACATACAGTTGCTTTTGTACATAAAAGAAAAGCTTAATATGAAAATTTACAGAGAAAATGCCGCCATAGTCTCACAGCATATTTCCCTATATAATAAAATGAAAGCTTTCATACAATAGAATTACATACATTATGTGAAAATATGTAGGTGGGAAATATTTCAGTAATATTTGTCTTTAGAAAAATATATTAATGTATTTTATGGAACACTTACGGATTATTTAGAGCGATAGTTTATAGTGTTTGATTAATAGTGCGCAGGTGAATAATTAAAATTTGTTGTTTCCGGAAATTCGAAAAGGTTCAAATAGGAGTTCAGCGGAAATTGGAATATATAATTACTATGTGTACAGGAGAGCCTACCTATTGCAGGTAATATTTTAGCGACATTTTTAAATATTAAATTCATTATATTTTATCGTTTAAAAAAAAGTTTATTTACTAAACTTTACGTATTTCGATGAATACATAGGAAATTTCTTCAGTGTACAGAACAATCTTTCCAGAGGAACTCATTTAATCTCCCAACTATGGGTAGAAGAAGCCAAAAATTATACTTCAAGAATTGTATGTGACAGTAAAATTATCCAGAGGAAACCGTATCATGCTCTAAATTCCACACAAAAACACCCCAAGCTCACATTACACAATTTTCAGCAGCAGCAGCTTCTCTCGCGCACGGAGAACAAGCCGAGGATGAATGAAAAAAATCCTAAATATTTGAAATTGCACGTATATTCCAGAGACAAATACTTTATAACAGCGTGAAATTCTTCTCATTTTATTGTAATACGTATACGTAGCAGAAGCTAGCGAGAAAACCTATGTATGTATACATAACATATAGATTATATCCATGAATCACTTACTGTGAAAAGCAAGTGAAATTTTTTTTCGCTAAATTGGCATTGATTCTAAAGAGATTTGTTGGGAAATTTTGAGAATTTTGAAATATTAAAAATTTTCATTTAAAAATAATAAAAAATTCCGTGCTCTATGCTCTCGTATATCCTGTTCATATTTTCCAATACATTTTCTCGCAATTTTCTTCCCTTATAATGGATAGCAGGAGAAATGAAATCTACTCCATTTTCACCATACAGAGCTATATGTGTGCTACATATAAAAGCACTTTTCCCAATAAATTCAGAAACTCCTTCATTCTTCCAATGTGATCTCATTTCGTTTTGGGCATGTCAAGGGAGACGCGAATGAAAGCACCGGGAAATTAAATTCTTAATAAATATCACGAATATACTTTCCTTGAATGAAGGCAATCAAGTAGAAATTCTCTTCTCACACATTGAATGACTTGTGTCTGCATTATTGACAATATACCCCACCAAATAAAATCAATATCCTTCGACCTGTTGAATTATTGTAATAGGGTGTAGGTACAGTACAATTGTATAGATATGCTGCAATATATACATCACCATTCAAGAAAACTCTATGAAATGAATGTTTTTCTATCGCTTAAAGAATTGAAAAGTAATTTTTTCGATGCGGAAAATAGATGGAAATCGTTTCCTATTTTTCCTTCCAATTCAAACATTATTAAATATTTATTTATCTGCATTTGCACATTTCTTTTATTAAATAAATTTCATTAAAATTCTTCAAAATATTGTGGCAGAATTGAATCGATAATTCAAATTAATTGTTGGATAAACACTATGCGGTCTAGTGAGTACTTTTTTCAGTTTTTTCGTGCATAAATTATGAAATTATTATTCTGTCTGGAAGAATTTGACTGTTGAAAATTTCATCATTTACATAATAATTTATTAAAAGTATTTCCTTTCAGTTGAAACATTATTTGCACATGTGAAGTGGAAAGACAGAACCAACACACACAAATTGCCAGCTCGGGCTGTGAGATAATTATTTCCATACGTAAAATTGTAAAATATTTAAAAATTTCTGCATACTCAATTAACGATAAATTTCAATTTAAATTGATTCCACATTGATTCAACATTTTCAAGGAAACATACTTTTTAATTTTCGCAATATTTTCCGTATTTATTTGAATTTTTGTTCAAATAGACTGATATTTAATTAAGTTTAAAATGCGACAAGGAGATAAAATGTAAATAACAACCCATAGTCGGTATCGCCTTTTATCATTGTCTACTCATCAAATTGTTATTCCATATATCCCCAAGACTTTGGACATATTGAAGATTTTCTTTGGATCACCCCTCTCAAAAGTATGAAGCTTTTATATGGTATTCTATTGAAGGGAGATTGTTGATTTTCACAAGAGAAGGAAAGTTATTGTAAATAGAACATGTTGTATCTCTCCGATCAGGTATTTTGCAGAAAATTTATCACAAATATTTTCCATCAATCTCCATCTTTTCTTTGTTCAATGTAAATATATGATGGAGAGTTTTCATCCCATCTTCGGCCTCTTGAAAAGATAAGTTTTCCAACTTTTTTCTCGTGTTATCTGTCATTTTATTAAATCGATGTTGGATGACAAAGTGAAAAAAAAATTATATATTAAATTTGAGCTTTTGCTGTTTTTAAAAAAAAAAAAGTTCTCTTTCGCTCGTCTTCATTAAGAGTTCAAAAAAGTTCTACGATTTATAGATAAATATTAGATAAGAGACTTTATGCAGAATATAAATTGAGAAAGTTCATAGGACAATTTGGAATAGTTGTAGCAATGAAATGATATTTTAGAACATTTATTAAATACTCGGGAAAAGTGTGGAATGAAAATTTTCCAGGAAATACTAAGGAAAACTTTGAAATAACAGTTATATTATGAACTGGGGTGAAATACAACAAAAAACCACTAAAAGTTTTACCTTCAAGTTGGAAAATTATAATTTCCCACGTATTTTCTCGGTGAACAGTGACATTTTTTCATTAGTTTTTAATTATTATGTCACTCAATAATTTAATAAAGAGAACTATTTCAGTTTTAGGGACTTTTTTAAAGTATTTTTGCTAACTTTTGAAAAGAATGAGATAAAAGCTTCGGATAAAATTAAATTTTTTACATGAAGGGATTCTGTGGAAAATCTAGTTCATAGTAGCGCCTTTAGATTCAATTTTCTTTTTAAAAAATCTAGGTCCATCAAGTGGTTCAGAATAAAGAACAACCTATAGCCCGTGCCTCCCCTAAACCAACAATGATTCTATAAAATGAAGTCACTGCAGAGAATTTCATTTTAGCTTCGATAGAGCGGTCTTCAAATTCGATATTGCGCATACGGCGTATGAAAAATGTTGCGTAAGAACCCCATAAGTGAGTCTTTTCTCCACTTACCACCGCCACTGGTTTTATTTTATAACTATGTGTATGTAAATGTCCATCCAATAAATTGTATAGTCACAATTTTATGTCGCAAAGCCACAAAAATTCGGTAAAAAAAACGGGGGGAATATGGCCAATAAGGGGGTATCCAAAATATGTATGAAATGCGGATGGTGAGAGAAAAAAAGGCTCAATATATAAAAGAAATGAACACTATAAAAACGCATATGTGTGTGTGATTGCCTAATAAAAGAATACCCTTCATCTTCAATAATTCCTATACATAGGATCACCTCCTCCGTTTTACAGGTCCTCCTCATCCTGTGTGTGTGGAGCTACTCCTAAAAAGTTTATTTTTCGTATGTCTCCAATACCTTAACCAACTTTCCACTATTACTTGTGCTGCCAAAAAAGGTGCTATGTGTACACAGATATGTAGGTATGTTGTTCATGATTATATACAACATTTCAGCACCTACATGCGTATACATATCATGGTAAGATAATGTATAAAATAAGAAGATATATCTCTCATCTATACGTGAACACATAAGAAGGATATAAACGAAGGAAAACTATTCCCTGTGAAAAGCTAACATCCTAACCACAGAGGTCTTAAGCTAACCCATTGTAATACGGTTTTCTACAGAAAAAAATATAACATATATATTCTTCAAATATGTATGTATGTATGTACTGTATATAGCAAGGATATTAAAAGGGTAAAGTGTGAAAATTGTCCTGAGAAGAAAAATGAGTAAAAATTCGTCTCATGGATTGGATATCCTGTCTCGTGGTATCCGATATATAAACCAACCATTCACACAGCTTTAGCTAAATCTTATACAGTTGAGAGGACCGAGTCATTTCAGCAAAAAGTAAATTTATCGGTTCGATTTCTTCAACAACTCCAATCCTCATTCTTTCTCTCCTGTTATCTCTATCCAAAAAGCTCTCAGGTCTCCCACGATTCGCAACCACACCGACACCACACACGTTATGTTGTATGTATGTGGGGGTGGTAGGGGTTTAAGAAAAGTGAGAGACAGAAAAGGAAATACGATTCTTTATCCCTACAAATTTTAACTCGACATTTTTTTCTCATCTCATGCAATTTCCGATCACCCATCTTACTACACACAGAGGATGGAAGGATGCCACATTCAAACTCTCGATTGAACCAATTTTTAAAGAAACAATTCTCAATCAAATATTCCTTCAGTCACAAAACGTTCGACAAATCCATGGAAAATTCATTAGAATAACTTTCGATTGGAAGTAATTAAAAGTTCAACAATTAAAGTGAAAGCATCGTTTAGGTCACTTCACTTCTAGTTTGTTTCATTTCAACCCATAAGGACGTGCTATTAATAATTGAAGAATGATCAATATGTATGGATTTTAATGAGAATATTTTATAAACATTCAAATTTCAATTAATGTCTCTTAATTCTCATAAATGAGAGTACCAACAAACTTTTAATTAAACAACATAGAGAAGACTTTATTTTAACTTTTTTTAATGAACAAAAAAATCTATAAACTTTTATTGTGAACCTAAAATATAGAGCAGCAAGTGGGAAAATATTAAAAATTGGCACTATAGAGAGTTTGTTTATAATGTTGAAAATATAGAAACAAAGTATCCTATATATTTGCCATATATACTCAATACTTTGGCGTATACGTTTTTAATTAAATTCCCCTTCCATCGTCAACCTCTCTGGCAACATTGTATTTTATGGCAGTAAAGAGATGAAATAAATATCTTCTTATAACTTGGAGGGTTTTCTTGATCCCATTGAACCATATTGATTCAATACTTCCTCTCTATATATGCCTTAATTCCTTCTTCGTCACCCACGTGCGTCTCCTTTATAAAGATCCAATATTATGTCACAAATATCTCTATACTATATATTTTTATATAATACACTTTATATCTATCTCTTCCTGTGTATTATAGGAAACACACAAAATTCTTGAGGACATCATAACCACGTGCAATGATCAAGAAAAATCCAATTTTATTTTATCTCATAATTTTCCCCTTTGACATTTAATAATTTCAATTTCCTTTCTTTTTCTCAATTTCAAAGAATTTTTTATTTCATTGATATTTTATTTATTTTACTCAAATTCACAAATTGAAGGATTTTTGAGAATTCTGTGAAAGTTTAAAGTAAAACAAAATAATTTTCAAAACGTTAGGAATATATTTCAGTTACCTACGTATATTTCATGACACATCTATACATAAAAGATACACACCGCATATACAGATATATAAACATCAGAGGTAAAGTCGAGGTGGTAAATTGAATAATGAAAATTGAACGAAATTGGACCTAGATGTGTTTATGTACCTACATACTTATATATTTTCCAAATGTAAAATACATTTACCCGCCCAACTTCATGTGAATTGCAAAATGAGAAAATTCCAAGAATTTGAATCTCTTGACCTCTTCTCAAGCAAAAGAAAATGAGAATATAATGAATTCTCAAATGCATCCATTCACCTCATCAATTCACAAAAAAAAGACTCTTTTCTTCACTAAAAGCAAAACCATATTTTCATTCTGATTGAATCAATGCAATTTGAATTTGACATACAAAATGATTTTATCTTTTATTATCCCAGGTGATCGATTTCAAGTGTCCTCTTGTGTGCCGTTGGTATGTATATGTAATTTCAGGAGACAATATCCATTTTATTGAAACACGTGACCCGTTAAATTCGCAAACAAGGATCTATTTGGATTTAGAATGATTTATGCACCTTGACAGAGAATCCTTGGAAGCTCAGTTCATTCAATTTATATCCTGTTCACTCTCAAGGAAACTTCTACAATGCAGATGGAACTTTATTTCTCCTTTGGCAGCACTAATAGGATTGTCTTGATAAAATTGTTGTTCAAAAGAGGATGTGTGGCTGGCTGACTAACACAGTACAAGTTGTAATTAAAAAAGAAGAAGAAGAAAGAAACCTCTAACTATCTAACTACACCTTTTACCCTTTCATCTTTTAAGTACATTTGAGTACACTTTTCATTTATATGTAGTAAATCAATGGAGATCACATAAAAGATTATATAATCATAAAATGGCTTCTCATAGAATTTACATTGCCTCTTAAACCTCAATCTTATATAGTAATTTCATCGGTATAGTAGAATTTTATCATGTGTATAATACTTTCTCATCTCTTCCTTCCTTCCTCGAAAGCTCCTAATTTAATGAGAATTTTACACCATGATTTTCAAAAGCTCATCTTCTACGCTATATGCATGTACATTACTTATCAGGAACTATGTGCTTTAGTATATCTATACATATATATTGAAGGGAATGTGTGTTTGATTTTTTTGAATTTAGATCGATATTTCGTTCAAGCTAGCCGTGCACTAAAGCTACACCAGGTAGTGACGTAGAGAAGGTGTAATGACCAATGAGAACTTCATCCTGAATTTCTTAGCCAATCAGAGAGCTGAATAGATTTCTTCTTCTTATTCATTAAAAAGTATTTGAAAAACCAAAAAAAACACGATGGTGACGTCATTATTTACATTTTTTGAGTAAATCGTTGTCGATTTTTTTCCATTTAAACCCTGTGGAAATTGTGAAGTCTTTTTTACGGTTATTATTAGTTTTTGATTCTCTACAAATTAATACATATCCAGATTGTTTCCTCAAATAAAGGTATCTTCACAGAGAAATGAATAAACTCCTTTATTCACATTTTTCCCTTATCCTGAGTTCATGAATAAAATTGACGTACATTTGCCCGGGGGCTGCTGTAGCGTATACGTAGAACTACTACATTATCACACATAAATTTCCACAAAAGCAACGAGTGTGTAAATGAAAGCGCAAAAAGCTCTTCAAGACATCATCCCCTTAACTTTACCACCGTCGTTTTATATATTGGTTTCAAAGATACTTCACTATTGTACTCAATACTTGACGTACAAAACGATTAAGTGCACAAAGAGTGTGATCATCAACCTTTTCAAATATACACAGTGTAAAAAGTACATATATAGCAACATCAGGACTGTTGAAAAAGAAAGGAAACATCATCCTTTGGTTCCCCTTTCAATTTTCCTTCTGTATATTAAAGTATGTATGTAATAAAAAAAATGTTGAGAAAATAAGGAAAATTAGTCTTCTTCTCTCTCTTTTTTATTGAATACAGTAACATAATTTGAACTAATTCAGATTCCTTCTGTAATGAAATATTCTGAGTCGGAACATATTCAATATGTCCATAATTGTATTGATTTTATTCATTCCACACGCGCCTACGGGGTAGTAGCTATATAACTCATTAAACTGAAGCTTTCTCATCTTTATTCAATCACATTTGATTTTCAAAGCACAATGCTGAAATTCTCTGTTATCCTGGAAATATTAGGTCAGTTTATTGAGCAGGCCCCTACGTTGAAATTTAATCTAAATTTCAAGTTTCCCATAATAGCAAAGTCTTCACTTTCCAAACCATAATATACACGTAACATGTTCAATATAATAATAACACATAACATAAAATAATAACATTAAGTAATTTGAACCATATTTCATCACCCCATGCTCCTTTTTATGACCTCACACGATGAAATATATATGTAAATAAAGTTTGGTGGCAAAGTGAAAGTATGAAAAGTACAGTAAATATGATATTAGCATAGGTACAAGGCGTATACAAGGGGAAATATGGAAGATAAAAAATTAAATTATTTATTTGGTCATTATTATTATTTTGCAATTTTCTCGCAACGCGTAACTTTGTCGTGTTTCCACCACCCTCAACCCCCAAACAATTCTTCACCATCGTCTCCGGCGATAATAACTTTATCAGCAACACACTTTCACGTCTTCCTGGATCCGTTATAGCGAAGCGGCGATGGAGGTGAAAAGTTTCGCTGCTGTTTTCCTGTTTTTCCTTTCATTCCCATCAATTCAGATGTTCGCGAAAAATTTTACGAGTTTCACGAAAAAGTACCACCACAATAAAGTATACACGTTTTTTTCCCCCTCTCTGTACTTTCCTCCCTTTAACGGTATGAGAAAAACATGAGAAAATTTTCTTCTATTGTTTCTTTCCTATCTTTGCGCGCGCCTTATTCATTGTAAAGTGAAAACGTGCTTCCAAAAAATATTTCTTTGCCTGTTCTTTGGACTTCTTACTACTATTTTTTCTCTCTTCCTTCACCGTATGCCCCTTTCCGTATTTCACTTGGATACCTACAATGTAGGTATATATCTTACATATAAACATAATCTTTACATCCGTGTATCGTCCAATATCATGAACAACAGCAGCAAAAAAAAAACGAGCAAAACATATTACTTTTTTACCTCTCAGCTTTAGCTAAATTTTGAGAATACAAATTTCTCTTCATCTACCTCTTCCACACCCCCTTCCTCCCTCCTCCTCCTCACTGGCTTGTGATATATGGTGTATGAATGTGTGAATTTTCAGTCATTCACATAGATTTGCGCGTTTTTTTGTGTGATAATGGTGCACTAAATATAAAATATTTCTACTGATCTCAATAAAATTTTACGTGCTTCCAAAAGCCCAAAAGCACACATATTTATGTACAAATACATATTTTTTTATTTAAAAGTCTATCCAATGAATAAAAAGGATTTTAAAATCATCCTCAAAATTATTATTTGTAGAAAAAAGGAAAATTGATACAATTTTTCTTTGAAAATTATCCGTTTTAACAAAATTAGTAAATATTCGATAACAGAGGGAATTTTCTTGAAAATAAACATCTCCTGCGGACTTATTTAAATTTAATTGACAAAGATTCATTTGAAAATTAAAATTTTGCATAATTTTAGCAAATTCCTAATTCATTAATCACCTATGCTATCATATTTTCGCTTTATCTTTCTCTTTTATTTTTCATGATCAAAAAAATCTTCGTACACGTTGTTTAAATATTAACAAAAAAATTCGTGTAGGTTGTGTTGCTAAAGAATGTCAGATATTGTGAAAATTTCAATTCATCATCACTTTGTTCTCTAAAATTATATAATTTCATAAATTCCACGTTGAAAGCTCATTTAAAAATTCCCCTGATATTTGTTGCCAATTTTATTAAAAAAAAATCCCTCAAGTGGAAGCTCAAGGAAAAAATATATATAGGTAGGTAAGCTATGCTATATAAGCATAGACGAATACATAATTGATATGAGAGAATGGATGTTCTATGAATCTGTCCCTTACATCAATTAGAAATTAGAAGGTGAAATGAGAAAAAAAGATCGTCTTATTAAAGAAAAATTATTGAAGTAAAACAGAAGTAATTTGCAGTGAAAAAAATCCCAAAAGATTTTATTCTTTTCTGTAATGGAAAGTCCTTTATTCAAGGGTCTAATTGGGGTACAAGAAATCTTGAAAATAAATACCAGAAAAAGAATAAGATAAATCAACTGCAAAAGCTCGTCAAAACTTTGGCTAAAAATGAAATCAATGACGTCCAAATTTTCCTAATATCCCCTGAAACTAAAATTTATATGTTGATCATTACACTACGGTGCACCACTGTAATTACACAATGCTTAACCATGAATTTTAATTATTAAAAATGTTTGGAAAATTCATTTTTCAACATTTTCATAGTCAGACATATTTATTTTTCATATTCATCCTCTTTTCATAAAAGAAAAAAAATATGTTGTTTGAGTTTCCACCTTTAGCATTATTTCATGTGCGTGACAATTGAACTTGGCTATACATTCTTAATACATTAGAAATTACAAGGATTGCGCCAAGTGGGCGGGGATACCAACATTTTGTCCTCACAGATTCCATATACCTACATACATATAACACATAAAGCATACAAAATTAACCAGCACCGAGTGAACCCACAGAAAAGACTCCAAGTCACACGGTCGAAGAGTATAAAATGGATTTAATTAATGTTGTGTGTGTTTAAGGACGGATTAAATATTCGAGAGTTTTGGGAAATGGGTATACCTATGTATATATTGTATGTATATTGTATAAAATAACCCATAGGACGGGCCTTTTGGACATATTCCAAAGAATAAGGGTCACTATACAAGCTAACAAAGGTAGAATGGAGAGAAAATATATTATTAAAACAATCTCCTTATCCTTCATTATCATCCAATGAGATTTAAAATATAAGGTGATTCATCTAACCCCTAAAATTTATCTTGACTCGGCGTTTTCCTTTTTTTTATTTTCCTTTTGATAATTTGTACCATTTTTTCCCTAAAAAACCCTTAAAAAGTTTTTTTTATTAAAGTCAACAAAATAATATTTTTAATAAAATATTATATTTTAGCATCGATTTCATAACACCGTGTACCTATATATATTATTCTACAACACTATAGTTACATAATGCTGGAATTTATAGGAAGCATCCGCCCATTTGAAAATATGATTAAATTTACAAATTTTACAAAAGAAGATAAGAGAGAACACACAATATCGGGGAAAATGTATGTATAGAGGTTTAAGCCTCTAGAGGGCTTCCGTCATAATTTGTTACGGGTTAATTTCCTCTAAACAATCTAAGCATTATAATGTATGTATATGCGTTCCAAAGGGAGAAATTTATGTAAATATTTATTTCATCGTCATATAACATAGGTTATAATACATATTATAAGCCATACCTACATATATAGTATAATATATACAAAGTTCAAAAAGCATATTTGCCTTTTGCGCCACATAGGAATTTTCCAAGAGATTTACAACATTCTCCTTATACTTTTCTTTTTCACTTCCCTCTCTCTCCCCCTATATTTTCCATTTTCCTATCATCCAGCAAAAGCACCGATTTATCGAAATCCAATGTTTCTACTATATAGTACGATACTACTTACATACATAGATATTATATACTTTGTATATTGCAAAATATTATAGAGAAATGTTTCAAAAGAAATAAAATCCATGTACCACTATCGCAAATCTTATTTGTTTTTTTTTCTTTATAAAACGTGATGATTTAATAATATAATCGAATGAGAAAAGTTGTACATAATGTATATTATTTTGTGAGGGAAGAGAGAGGGTGAAACATTTTCCTCACATATCTTTTGAAGATATCAAATAAAAGAAGCATCATTATCAACACCTGTCGACTACATATAACTAAAACCCTGCAACCTCTTCAACCATCTATCGCGCGCATAGCACATACCAAGAGCTCCACTCTATTATCGAGAAAAGCTCTTTTACTCCAAACCATACCTATTTTATATACAACATACATATATTACTCTGTTATGTATACACGCCATACCCGAGAAATATCAGACTTTCCCAGAGCGAACGAAAACTTCTTGCCACTATTTTCCATCTCGAACCGAAGAAGAGAAGTACATGAAAATTCTTTAACTAATTTACCGTATTTCATGTTCTTAAAATCATACCAAAAACCCCCTTTCCCCCCCCCCCCTCCGCAACCAATGCTGCTGCGGGAAAGTAACCAAACCATACACCGTGCCAAGCGAGAAATTGATTTTTTTCTCAATTTTCTCATAACGATTTGCAAGAAAAAATCACAAATTTTATTAGTCTGTACATTTTTTTTCTTTCTTGCATATAACCAACATTAGACTACCATTTGTGATGCAATCACTGTACACACACATTTTGGATATGGGCACAGCCTTTGCGCACATCATAACCACAGAATAAGGCATGTCCTGTGCAACACTATGACGTGTCGTAATTTTGCAAATCAATTGGGGCATCTCAAATAAGGATATTTGTCGTGTAAATTAGGTTGTGGGGATGTCATTTGTCTCATTTGTCCAGCACCTATCAATTCTTTTTGAATTATTACCATTAGTTACTCTACACTGCGCGTAATATCTTGAACATAGCTAGGGCTTTGCGTCTATGGTGGAAGTTGAAAGAAAAAATGACGTTTTAAATGCTTTAAAAATGGTTTTACTTGTTCGTAAGATAAGCCTATAAGAAGATTAAGTTTTGCTCTAAGAATTTATCGTGAATAAGTAACTGGTTTAAGGCAGTTGATCTCTGAATCATTTCAATTTTTTTACTGAATTAAATTCTTAAACAAACAACTTCATAATTGACGGATAAATTCGAAATAAAATAAAAGGAAATTTAAGTTTTCAGTTTTTTTTTAAATTTAATGAAAAATTAGACACTTTAGGAGAGTTTGAATTAGAACCTTCAACTGTTAAGACCTTGAAAAATTCAACCCAAGATTGTATAAAGCTTCTTCTTACCCTATAGGATCAGTGTGCCTAATACAGGGCATCATCGGTGGATCTGATTTTTTCTCATTATTCTCGTTATTAATTAGTTCCATTTCTATTCGTATTTTAGAACATTTTTTATGGTTTTAAAAAATAAATGAATAAAGCTTCAATGAGATATTTGTTTAATAAAAAAGGCAAAATTGCATTTTTTTATTGCAGATTTTTAGTTAAAAATTAACTCAAGGAATCAATCTTGAATGAAATTAATTCATAGAGTAATTTGTGATTCTTTGGAAATTCTCTAATCTGCCTAATTGTTTAATTCTTGTTGAACTATGAGAAAATGAGTTCTAATGCTTTTTCCACAATTCTCACATAACAATTTCAGATTAAGAATCCAAAATATATTAGAAAAAATATTAATTATTATTTTTCAATTATTTATTTATTTATTTATTTATTATTTTATTTTTTTCAATTATTATTATTTTTGTATTTGAATCTTTAGCCCTAAAATCATTGGAATTAATCCTTCTGGAATTTCCTAGAATTAATGAATTAATAAAATTAGAATTAATAGAAAAATCTATAAGTTTGCTGCCCCTAAATCAATTTTCTTTTCTTTTATTGGGTTTTTAACTTTCCATGAGCTCTCAATTTTAATTGAGGTTCATTTTGATGGTAAAAGAATTATTCTTCTTCTGAACCGAATCGTATTTTTTCAGATTTAGAGTGGAATTCACTACTTAGTCGGGCTTAAAAATTTAAGTTGGTTTTTAAGTCGATCTTAAGGTTTTAATTTAGTTTTTTTAAGTCGGTCTTAAAATTTGTAAGTCGGTCTTGAAATTTTTAAGTCAGATTAACAATTTTACAAATTTTTATGTTTGGAGATTGTCAGATGCACTTTTTGTAACTTAAAAAAAAAATAGAAAAGTGTAATCAGCAAGTAAGTTCCAATAAGTCCATCTGACAATCTCCAAACATCAAAATTTGTAAAATTTATTGAAACATATGCAATTTGTTAATCTGACTTTAAAATTTTAAGACTAACTTACAAACTTTAAGACCGACTTAAAAAAACTGACTTAAAACCTTAAGACCGACTTAAAAACCGACTTAAAATTTTAAGCCCGACTGAGTAGTGAATTCCGCCTTTAGTATCTTTCTATTTTTTTTTTTTACAAAAAATTCGGATATTACTGTGTATTCACTCCATGAACCCTTTTAGCAGGAAAGATATTCTTCAATTTTCATGACATTTCTACAAGAAAATTGAAAAATATGTTTTTCCAAAAAAAAAAAAAATTAGGCGTTCCATATTAGACATTTCACCCTATATTCAGTGACCTTACCCCCTGCATAAAATAACAAAAAAAGACGCTGCTCAATCCCATACAACGGGTTAATTTAAGAGGAAAAAAATATCTTCAACCCCCAAAATTTTGCAATTTGAACCCATTTGCCCTCTAAACTTCCACGCAATAATGGGGGTTAAAAAGCTTCGGTCAGGCGGGTCAAAAGGATCAGTTCGGAAATTGAATAAAAAAAATATCTTTTCATTTATGTGACGTTCAATCACAATTTATTGTAAATAAAATTTCTATATATGTATTTTTTACATTCAGTTTGTTTTCCATTATGTAAGTATATGAGGGAGTGTGTTCCTTTTTTCATAAATCCAATTGGATTTAAAAAAAAAAAAAAGTATGTAAAATAAATAAAAATGCAAATCCAATTGTTAGCGATTGAGGTGGATGGTGGACGGACATTTAAAAGAGGCCCTCTGATCGAATTTTCCACAATATCCTGGCCACTACATAATACATAAATCTGTACGGTATGAAGGTAATAGAGAAAAAAAAAGGCCACCATCCACCAAAATGGCAATAATTTATATCATCCACATTCCAATTGCGGGGGGGTGGTTTGTGAGAGAGAGAAAAATCACTTTATCGCTTTCCATCGTCCATCAAATGCTGGTTTGATGGTGAATATTTTCGCATGAGCTCTCAATTCATTTCCTCCTATGCTCAAAAATTAATGACCTTGCGACCAGAATCTCTTCTCCAGCATACTACCCGCAATTTGTGAGCTCCCAAATGCTCTTTTCCCTCGTTTTTCCCAGCCATGGCCCATATCTATACGATTTTTTTTTTGTTATGTTTTTCCTTTCTCCTCTTATCTATTGGAATTCTGTGTGTTGTTGGAGAAAAATAATCGACCCGAGAGTTTGTTCACTGCAGATATACTTCACTATCGCACGCGGGGAACACACGATGAGTAATTTTTATTTCAATAAATTGAATAAATTTAAACATTTGTTTGCTCTTTGAAACTCATCTGTGGACTTTCACTTTATTTTCACGAGTTTGCAATTCAAAAAAAAAAAAAACTAAATAGAAAAGATAGACTCACCCTCTTTATTTGGAAGTGATCTGGAC
The DNA here is from genome assembly GCF_024334085.1 of Lutzomyia longipalpis. Lineage (NCBI taxonomy): Eukaryota > Metazoa > Arthropoda > Insecta > Diptera > Psychodidae > Lutzomyia > Lutzomyia longipalpis. Next base: position 5,776,491 of record NC_074708.1, on the reverse strand, counting down.
GCAGGGACTCCTGAATCTCCTGCTCGGGCTTACTCTGCTGCTGCACTGTCGACCGAAATCCATCGAGGACACCTTTGAACGTGAACTTCTTCATGGTGCCACGGTGCTATGGGAAAAATTGCGACAGTCTTGATTGATTTTTTTTTCTTTGCTGCTGCTGCTGCTGAAACGGTGTTGTGTGGGAGAGGGAGGAAGTCTCACGAATGTGGGGTGCAATTTGAGTGTCTGTGGCACGAAAAAAGCACACTGTGTGTGCTCACTTCCGCCCGCGGGGGCGCGTAAATTTCAAATGAACACCCCCAAAGAGTTGGGATTCCGTTTTGGATGAAAAATCGATTGTGGCGAAAAATCAGTGTGTTTCAGTGCAGAAATTTTGTCCGTGAGTGTGACCAGCAGCTCAGCATATCCGCAGCAGTGTGTAGAGGGTGGTTTTGTGTCGCCCTACAACGGACTTGCCCTGGTTTCCTTCGTCGCAGGATGTGCAGCAAAGCTCCTCTCTGTGAGTGGCCTCAATGGGTGGGCGAATGTTTTAGAAGGATACTTTTGCTGGGAGAAGGAAGAAAAGTGTGATTCTGGATTTTCTCAACAACAAAAAAAAGGGAAAGATGTGGAGCAAAGGGCGGGAATGTGGAATGGAATCAAAGAACAAATAAAGAGGATTTTTCTTGTCGTTTTTTGTGGTGGAAAAAAGCACTGTATTCACACGAAAAGAGTGTCCTTTGTTGCCCTCCACGGGGCACCCAAGCACGGGCAGGAGGTGTTGTTTCTCCAGGTGACGGTCAACAGACACTGATGATGATGAAACAACTGTCGCCAACACGGAAGTGGGACATGATAAGAACGCTTTAGAATCACCACGAACACTGCAATGTCTAGCTGTGCGGGCTTCTACTCTACCAAGAATTTTCCACAGCACTCTCTCACACACACACGGCTCTCCGTGGAAAAGGGGAAAACTCGCGCGCGTATCCTTCCGTGGGGAGCTGCGGCGCACACACGAAGAAGATGAGCTCACCAGCTGACTCCCTCACGCTCCACTGGCAAGGTGACGTACGAGAGTAGGATAGCCTTGGGGGCAGCTCACTCTGTATGTGGCAACTATATCCTCTCCTGGTGAGCCTGACGTTGGAGCACGACCCCAATTTTCGCAAAAATCCAGCGCAGCGCAAAATCTCTGCGCCTTTTCACAAAATTCCTTCTCTTGTTTTGGAGGTGCGCAGAATTTCTCAGCCAACCAGCACTTTTTCCTGACCTTGCCACACAATGCCTCCACAAATTACACTCGCAACACACTCTGGGGATCCTTTTGCACCGTATTTGCCGACTTTTTCACAATTTTTTCGGCTAATTTTCACGATTTTTCCTAGTTTTCCCGCAGAAATTTTTTACACCTGAAGTTCCCACATCATACAGTGACCACTTGTACAACGTCACAATTGGGCTGTCCTCTTCTTTCTCTCTACAAGTTATGAGTGTGAAGAGTTCATCCCATAAGTCGTTATCCGTGTGATAACTGTATGTTTCCAGTTCCCAATCTTCTTCTTCTTTTTATCACCTTCGTGTTCAATATGAAAAATGAATCTTATTTTTTCTAGATTTTCTTAAATTATCTCCAGATTTTCCCGTCCGGGTGCAATTTTCCGCCATTATGGAAACATTCCGTGTAAAATGGAAAATTTTACAAAAAAAAATCCGTTTCCAAAATTCGAAACATTCGAAAAGTGTGAGAAATGCCAAAGAAGTCTATTTTCAGGGGCAAAACACACACACTTGCAATTGTTCCTTGAAACACCAAATATTTCTTTTGTGTTTCACTTCCCATAAATGAAACATTTTGTACTTTCTTCTTCTTCTTCGTTTTCATTAGTTGCTGAGAAAGGAAAGAAAACAATTTTTAAAGAGAAAACTATCCTGAAAAATACCAATGTTCAGGACAATTCGTGCAAGTTTCCGGGCATTTAGCACAATAGGAGTCGTGCAGAGTCGAAAAAGGAACGCATGGAGGTGAGACATTGCCGGGAAATGGGTGAAAATGCCCCTCCCGCGAGATAAGAAATTGCTAATCATGGGGATTGTTTTTTGCAGATACCCCGCGGGTTTTTTCCTCTTGGGCACCGGTGCCGCAGTCTGGTGGACATCAAAGAGTGTTCATGCAGATCGGCGAAAGCAGAAAATTAATCCCAGTCACTTTATGGCCTTGCCAATTACGAATGTAGATAAATTGGAGAATAATCCGGATGATATGAGAACCCGGATGGAATTGATGATTATGCGGGTACAGGCTGACTTCTGTCGTGCCCTGGAGGCAGAAGAGTTTGCCGGGAAGCGCTTTACGGTGGATAGATGGGAGAGGAATGAAGGTGGTGGGGGGATAACGTGTGTCCTGCAGGATGGAGAAGTTTTCGAGAAGGCAGGAGTTAATATTTCCGTTGTGTCGGGAAATCTTCCTCCAGGAGCTGTCCAGCAGATGCGTTCTCGAGGGAAGAAACTATCCGACGGGCCATTGCCCTTCTTTGCTGCCGGAGTGAGTGCTGTCATTCATCCGAGGAATCCTCTTGTGCCCACAATTCACTTCAACTATCGCTACTTTGAAGTTGAGGACTCTACGGGGGAGAAACAGTGGTGGTTCGGTGGTGGGACTGACTTAACGCCCTACTACCTCAATGAGGAGGATTCTGTGCACTTCCACAAGACCCTCAAGGGAGCCTGTGATGAGCACGACGCCACGTACTATCCACGCTTCAAGAAGTGGTGCGATGAGTACTTTCACATTCCCCACCGGAAGGAATGTCGCGGAATTGGAGGGATTTTCTTTGATGATCTCGATGAACCTTCCCAGGATGATGCCTTTGCCTTTGTTTCCTCATGCGCCAACTCCGTTATTCCCAGCTACCTGCCATTGGTGAGGAAGCACAAGAATGACGCCTACGGTGATCCCCAGCGCACCTGGCAACTCCTCCGACGCGGAAGGTACGTCGAATTTAACCTCATCTACGATCGTGGCACAAAGTTCGGTCTCCACACGCCTGGAGCACGTTTCGAGAGCATCCTCATGTCCCTACCACTCACAGCACGGTGGGAGTACATGCACGAACCGAAAGCCAATTCGCGCGAAGGGCAACTCATGGAAGTGCTGAAGAATCCACGAGACTGGTTGAAGCTGGAGCAGAAACCCTGATCGCAGCTGGCACTCTCCATGTCCAGCTCAATGACCAATTGAGTGGAATTTGAGAGAGAAATTTGTGCCCAGAAAATCCTCCGATTTACCTTGAAAATGCTCTGGGATTTACCGGAAATGTAAGATAAAATGTGCAAAATCATCTCTGCTGGACGGGAGATGCAAAAGAAAATGTTGGAAATTTTTTTATAAATTCTATTTTCTCTCTAAAATCATCCTGTTGTGCCTCTGGTGTCCTATTGTACATAATATTCCTATTAAATTCCTATAAATTCATTCAAATAAAATGTTGAAGAAAATTAGAAGGATGAGGATGTTTAATTTCTAATCCATTTGCGGCGGAGATAGAAGTTTAGAACTTGCAAAAAGTTCTCTTCCTGAACGAGAATCTTTCCTTCCTCCTGGATGATCAAATAGGATCTGTTTAGATGTACAGAAAACTATTTTTAAATAATTTTCAAGATTACTCGCTTTTGAGATATTCTTCCTTCCGGAAAAAATCAATTTTGTCCCTTTCCGGATGTCCTGGAAAGGATTTTGATTGATTTCTAGCGTGTTCTGGAAGTTAAGTTAATGCCAAATGAGATTTTAATTTCAAATTAATAAAAATCCTTCTCAATTTAATTTAATTTAGCTCCCGGAATATGGAATTGAAACTCCCGGAAGGACGAAAAACGTTTAAAATTGAGAAGAAAATATGTTATTGCAGAGAAATTAAATCCTTTTCGCAAAACATCCTTTAACCGATAAAATTTAATCTTGGACAGTCAAAGAGTCCAAAAATCCACATCCGGAAAGGATTTGGAACTAATATTGTCCAGGAAAACCTTGAAGAGCGCTAACGGATCCTTTAAAATGTTTAAAATAAAAAGCAACTTGAAATTGCCATAAATGCCTGGAGATTGTGTAGTCATCCTGCCCATTGTAAGAGGAAATTTCTAAGGGATTGTAGGAATCTCCTTTTCAACACCCGGCTGATTCTTGATGTCATTTAGGGGTCCAAATCTGTCCATTTGGGAAGTCCTCTTTTCAATTGCGTAAAGCATTTTTATTAACTCAGTTTTTACCCTTAAATGTAATCAAGGATCAGCCGGGTGTTGAAAAGGAGATTTCTAAGATCCCTTAGAAACTTCCTCATGCAATGGGCAGGATCACTGCACAACTTCCAGGCACTTATGGTACTTTCCGGGAACACATCAAACCATTCCGGGAAGATAAGTTTATTAAAAAAAAAAGTACAAACTACAATCAAAAAAAATTCATTTCTATTTTTAAACAAAATTTTATTTAATTTTTAAATTCTTAATCTCCAATCAATTGCAATGCCATTGATTCTGCTTCCGTCAGGGATACCTCCTCCACACTCTTCTTGGATTTCTTCTGCTTCTTCCTGACTGGTTCTTCTGGTTCACTTTCTGAATTTTCCTCGTGAGATTCCTCCCCACCGTACACTTGTCCCGGATCGGGTAGCCACGAGAGATCAGGTTCCTCATCGGAAGTTCCAAAGTCATCCTGTTCTTCTTGCTCTTCCTCAGCCTTCTGGCGCTTCTTCAGCTTCTCTTTGCGTGTCTTCTTTTTCGTCTTGATGATCTCTCGATAGCGTTCTGCATCGTACTTGTCTTCCTCTCGCATCCTTTCACGTGCCTTCACCGGATCATACTCAAAGTCATCCGCAGCACCCGCTGAATCCTCATCATTCTCGACAAATTTAATCTTCGTATTTACGGCAACTTTCCCCTTCAGTGCCATCTTTGCAGCTGAAGCCTTGGAAATGATTTTGGGCTTGGGCTTGGGAAGAGGTTCCACAGGAACAGCTTCATCTGGAAGTTCCACAGGCTTCGCTGTCACGGCGAATTCCTCATCATCGGAAACATTGAGACCAAAATCCAATTCCTTGGAGGATGATGCTGCTGGCTTTGGGAGCCCCATGCGTTTCCGGTAGCGATCCAGGAAGCGAACACGGGGCGTTGTAATGAGCCCCAGAGATCTGGCAAAGCCATCAATATCCAAGGAATCAACCTTGAAGATTGATTTATTCTTCATCAGCACGATATTCTTGATGTACGCCAGGAATGCCCTCTGGGCGGATTCCTTCAAATCCTGATGCTTCGTCAGGAAGATGTCAATCTTCGCATGAGGGGAGAACATGAATTTGTCATCAATTGAGATGCGTTCAACGGAAATATTTCGTGTTTTTAGCTCTTCGAGAATCCCCTCTTCCTCGCTGGGTGTCACAACCAGAAGATTCTCTCCACTAGCATTGAATCTTGCCGTTCTCCCGGCACGATGAATGTACGCCACAGCATCTTCCGGACAGTCCAGCTGCACGACCCAATTCACCGAGGGGAAATCCAAGCCCCTGGAAGCAATATCCGTGGCAAAGAGGATCACTGTGTTCTTCTGCATGAAGTCATTGTACACTGCTACCCTCCGATCCTGACTCAATGTCCCATAGAGGGCGAGAAGACTGATTCCCGGACGAAGTTTTGAGAAGATCTCAAAGACGTACTTTACCTGAGAGAAATTAAACAAAAAGAAAAATCTTCAATTGAGGAGGATTTTAGAGGAGATTTAATGCTTCCAACTGACCTGTTTGCATGTGGCCAGGAAGACGATAATCTTGCTCTTTTTGTGGTGCTTTATAAATGACCAGAGCATTGTTATTTTGTCCTTTAGCTCACACACAACATAGCTATGCGTCAATGTATCCGGAGTTGTCTTAATTGTAGCCTGTTGCTCATGCGGTGCAACGTAGATGGGATCAACAAGACTCAGCCTTGCCAGATCCTTCACAGAGCGCGTCTGTGTGGCCGAAAAGAGCAGAGTTTGCCTCTCTTTTGGGAAATTCTCAATGATGGCATTCATTGTGACCTCAAATCCCATATCCAGGCAACGATCCGCTTCGTCCAGAATGAGAATCTGCATTGAGTCGCAATTGAAGAGGGGCGTCTCATCCATGTGCTGCAGCAGTCGTCCCGGAGTGCAGATGATGATGTTGCACTGATCCATCCTCATTCGCTCAAACTTCAGATTCTTCCCACCAATAATGAGCCCCGCGGAGAAATCATGACTCCCCCCGATCTTCTTCAGTGTCTCAAAGATCTGATAGGCAAGCTCTCGCGTTGGGGTGATTACAACAGCCCCCACGCCGTCCAATCGTGTCCACTTCCGCACGTACAAAATCTCCAAGATTGGCACGAGAAATGCCAGAGTTTTCCCACTTCCCGTAATAGCTGCCCCCAGGACATCCTTTCCCAGTAATGCATGAGCTATTGAGTGCTTCTGGATCTCCGTGGGAACTTTGTACCCACAAGATTTGAGCCCATTTTGCGTTTTCCCCGAAAGTGGCATTTCCCGGAACGTCGTGACTTCATGTGGATTAAATGCTTCGTATTGACTTTTCAACTTCTCAATCTCACTGTCCTCTCGTTGTGTCAGTGTTTCCTTACTTCCACCCTTTCCTGGAACCTTTTTCTCCCCCTTCAGACGCTTTTTCTTGTCGTACTTGATATTTTTCACCATTTTCCACGCGAAAAAATGCAAAACAATGTGCCAAGACGAAAAAGCAAAAACAAACAAAGTTGAGGTTATGTCTGTCCAGCTGTGCGTCACGCAAATTTTTCCACGAGTGTTTTTACATGGAAAAATCCCTAAATAACATGGTTGTTTGTTAACAAAGGTTCCCGGAAGAATAAAAAAGTCCCAAAATGAAGTTAGTTAGTAGAATTGTTGATAAAGGAGGGAGTGGGTGAGTAGAGAAAATCATAACGCTGTTTTTTGAGGTTATGTCTCACGGATTCTGTGAAAGATGTGAATTTTGATGCCCCCCTTTTTGCTTCCGCAGGTCAATTGTTTTGATTCCCGAAGATCCCGAAGATATGTGGCATGCTTACAATTTAATCTCCGAAGGGGATAATGTAAAATGTACAACAATCCGGAAGGTAAGTTTGATTTCTCTTTGAGATGGGATGAGATGGAAGTTCCAGGGAATTAACGTGAAAAAATGCTTTTCAGGTACAAAATGAGACTGCCACGGGTTCCTCAAGTAGCAATCGCGTCCGGACAACGCTCACAATTGCCGTGGAGAATATTGATTTTGACACACAGGCGTGTGTTTTGCGTCTAAAGGGGCGCAATGTTGAGGAGAATCCCTACGTGAAAATGGGAGCCTACCACACGCTGGATCTAGCTCTCAATCGTAAATTCACCCTGACAAAGCAAGAGTGGGATACAATCTCACTAGAACGCATTGATATGGCTTGTGATGTTACACAGAGCGCCGACGTGGCAGCTGTGATTATGCAGGATGGTCTGGCCCATGTTTGCCTCATCACGTCCAGCATGACACTCGTTCGCAGTAAGATTGAGGTGTCTATTCCGCGGAAGCGCAAAGGGAATGTCCAGCAACACGAGAAGGGGCTCGCAAAGTTCTACGATGCCGTAATGCAGAGTATACTGCGTCATGTTAACTTTGACGTGGTCAAGTGCGTCCTTCTGGCTTCCCCGGGCTTTGTGAAAGATCAATTCTTCGAGTATATGATCCAACAAGCCGTCAAGACAGACAATAAAGCCCTGCTGGACAACAGGGGGAAATTTGTCCTTGTTCACGCGTCGTCTGGCTTTAAACATTCCCTCAAGGAAGTCCTCCAGGATCCCGCCGTGGCAGCCAAGATGAGTGATACAAAGGCTGCGGGTGAGGTGAAAATTCTCGAGCAGTTCTACACAACGCTACAATGTGAACCCGCAAAGGCATTCTACGGCAAGAAGCACGTCACACGTGCCATTGAGGCTGAATGCGTGCAAACTCTCCTCATCTCTGACAACCTCTTCAGGTGAGTGCTAAAAATTACATTTTTTTGTTGAAGAAGATTCAGGAATTTTCTCAGAAACACCCAATAATAGAGATTTATTCATCTGGCTGGGAATCAATGGCCAATTGTTCTGAGTTTTTTTTTTTGAATTTTTACCTACAATCTTCCACAAAATTTTCCAAGCTTAAAAGGAGCTCTTAAAATGTACTGGTAAGCTGACCAAGCTTACGGGAGCTGTGTTTCTTTCAGTGTACCAATTTTGTGAGAGCAAACTAGAACGCGAATTAATTTAAATACGCGCAAAGTCGGAAAAAGTTGAAAAGTCATACCCTAAGAAATCTTTAGAAGGCCATATCTCGAGAACGGATCCATAGATTTTCATAAATTTTTTTTTGTTTGAAAGGTCTTGAAGTCAGCTATAACATATCGAAAAATGAAAAAAATTTATGTCGCCATTTTCGAAAAATTCGAGTTCGAAATTTTCGAAAACTTTGTTTTTGACTGTAGCGCCTCTTGCGGTCATTTCTCGAAGTTGCAATGTTCTAGACATTTGTAGGGTTTCTCGAAACCTTTCATTTGCGCTTGAGTTGATCAAGATCGGACTTGTAGAACCCGAGATATGACATGCCAACTTTGAAAGGCTATCTCGAGAACGGATCCATAGATTTTCTTCATTTTTGGTATGGAGCTAGATAATATGGTCAGCTATAACATATCAAAAAATGAAAAAAAAAATTATGTCGCCGTTTTCGAGATTTTCATCGAAAACTAATCGAAAATTTTGTTTTCGATTTTTGGCCCCCTAGCGGTCACTTTTGAAACTTCGTATGTTCTAGAGAGTTGTAGGGTGTATTGAGAGCTTTCATTTGAGCCTGGGTTGATCGAAATCGGTCAAGCCGATTTCGAGTTATGGTCGATTTTCGATAAAAAATTGTGGCGGCCATATTGACTAAACGGCTTGACCGATTTTTGAAAATGGGGTATCGTTGGAAAGCTCTTGATGGCCCCTACAACATATAAAAATTTCAGATTTTTAGCTATAATAGCGGCTGAGATATAGCAAAACAAAATTTTGAGGTTATTCAAAATGGCGGACGGGGGGGGTGGGGGGTGGATTTGACCTCATAATCGGATTTCTTCAGGTCGATATTTAAACTTTGCCGTTTACCGCAAGTCTCTATCTATTACCGTTCTCTCGCAATTTAAGTTTATAATCCGGACGGACGGCCGGCCAGAAAAAACTTATTTTTGGCGCATACGTTTTTTGGAATGTAGGGACCCTAATTCGTGCTCATCCCAAGTTTGAGCCCGATCTGACGACTTTCGATTTTGCTCGGTACACAAAAGCTGTGTCTGAAAGAAACACAGCTAAAATGCTTAAAACTCCTAAAAAATGCAGACTCATCATACTTTAGAAAGAGAGACAGAACAAGAGGAGGAACCATGCAATTGGCTTTCTCTGTAAAATGATTTTATTGCACTCTCAGAGTGATGGTAAAAAAAAACACTTAAATTTATTTCTCTATAATTGACGCCGTAGCATTTAACACACAAAATGGCTTTTAAAGTCTAAAATAGCCCCCTTCGTGCAGAGGCCGTCACAGTTGGAGCGGTGGCAAGATTAATCTATCGAGTTGATTGCGCCCAAAAATTTCGGGATCATACTTTCGGCGGTAGTTGAGACGATTGTCTCCAAGTGTTGAGTAAGTCAGGGTCATGTGGTTGTGTCTACAAAAAAAACAAAAAGAGAGAAAAATAAATCAATTGTGTGGATGGAATTTGAATAAAGCAAAATAAGGTATAGAAATAATCATATTCTAATGCATTGTGTGTTGTTTTGACGTGTGATTGGTCGGAGAAAAAGTTCGTAATCTCGGTGGACTTTGTTTAAAATAACTTTGCACCTAAGCTCCAGTAGGCTGTGACGTAGAGAAGTTGAGGTAGCCAATGAGAAAGCTTTGTCTGAATTGATTAGCCAATCAGAAGGCTTTTTCGAAATATATTTCTTCTTCTTATTTCATTACATTTCATTTAGAATATTAAAGGCATCTAAAGGAAAATTAATGGAAAATTGTAGCAAGACTCTTGTTTTAAAATTTCCCAAATTATCTAAAATGGAAAAGAAAGTTTAATTGGGATCTTTTAAGTGTTTTCTGCCACTGAGATTTTTTCTTTAGGTTTCATGAATAAATGCTTAAAATGAATAAACTCATTTACTCATTTTTTATAGTAAGAAGATCAATATGAAGGCTAATAGAAAATTGTTCCTCTTTTACTTAAATTTTCATTTAAGTTTTCTAAAAAAAACTTTTAAAAAAATCTTCTTATTCTTCTTTATGTCAAATTATATTGACGTTTCGAAGACTAAAATGTGATTCATCAGGCGCATCAGGTCAACAAAAGTATTTTAAGACTTTTGTTGTAGAACAAAGAATTCTTTAATTCAAAATAGAATTTCCTTAAAACAATTTTCAAGGGAAAATCATGTCTTTAATTTTCAATCAATCAAGACAAAATAAAAGCAATAAGTCTTAATTCTTTTATAACAAAAAAAATCTTTTTTGCACCTTTAGAATATTTTTTGGGGCTCTTGTTTAGTTATACAATAAAAACTGTTAATTATTAAATTTAAGAGAAAGAATAAAATTTAATTATTTCTCGATCTTCAAATAAAATTATTCTCAAAATTATGTTAGTAAAATTGTTAAAATTGTCAAAGGACTGAAAGTTTTTTTTTCTAAACTGTTTTTTTTTTTTTGATTAGCAGAAACTATAATGAGATCATTCAAAAATAATTTCAGAAAATACATTATTTTTTTATCTCTGGAAAAAAAATTAAGCCTAAAAAATAAAGGAAATGTATTTCCTTATCTTACAAATACAAAAAAGACAACATTTTTCATTTTTATAGCACATAATGTGTCTTGGCTATATCTAAAACTTTAAATTGTATGAGTAGAATGTTCTAAAAATTATCTTGTTGATATTATTGGAATTTTCGTCATAGAGAAATAACTTTTGAGCTCAAAATTCAAGTCAATGAGACTAAAGTACAGAAGTTTTTTTTATAGCGCTTAAATGTGTCTTGGCTATAAGTTCTAAAAGTATACAGTATTAGATTTTAAAATTATTCTAGAGCGAGATCGCCGGAAATTCTTGAGCCGAAAGGCTTTTAAGCTCAATATTCAGGTAAAAAAACTTAAAAGAAGAAAATGATTAAGATTTTTTTCTTTTATAGCGAGAAAATGTGTCTCAGTTGTCTCAGCTATGAGTACTAATTTATTTAGAACAATTAAATCTTTTACTTCTTTCTATTCTTTTACACAGAATATCAAAGAATCGCCCCAAGCCCCAAAAGAGCACGAACTTCTAAATCAACTCATTGAATGTAATTAATTTGAATTAATGGACCATTTTTGGTGGTTCTCAATGAAATTTGAAGAGTTTTTTTTTTAACGTGTGTGTGTATAAAACATTTAAGTGGAGCAGAAAATCAAGTTCATGATCATTCAGTGGGTATCTTTTATGTTTAATTTTGTTGCTTCAAGTGCTTGACTTTTTTTTTCTTCACAACATTGCTCTTTTTTTGTATTCCCTTCTCTCATTTTTTAGCATTTTGCGTTGTTATGCATGAACTGGTTTTTCCACACACATATTTTTCTCTTAAAAAATATTCTTTTAAAGTTATATAGAAATTTTATTATTATAATTGGATAAATAATGTGAAGAGATGGAAATGGATTGTTTTCTCTACCTGCTCGCTGGAGTTGATATTTTGTAGCGTGGTGTGGGAGTTAATTTTATAAGTTGATTGTGGGCGCTCTTGGTTTCTTTATCGGTGCTGAATGTGGTGCTGATTACGCTACTATCGTATTTCTTGCCACGTCTATTCAAAAGTATTCCACCACCTCTACTGGAATCCGCGGGTTTTATTGCTTTGCACAGATTACAACTTTTTTGGCTACCATTGAGAATATTTGGCAATCCATTGGGGTCTATTTTGTAATCGGCCACAAGAGATTCGGACATGATGCTTTCTTTATAATCTTTTTCTTCTTCTTCTTTTGCTTGCAAATTCAACACTTTGCTGGCACTGCTGGCACAGAGATCTTATACCAAATGTTGTGAATGAAAAACACTTAAACACAGACTTTTTGGGGCCTTATTAGCCATTCAAAACAACTTCAAACATTTTTTTCTTCTTAAAGTTTTTTAAAGTTTTAGAGATTTTAGTATGTCGCGATCATTAAAAGAACGTGCGTAGCTTGAGAATTTCTTCACTTATGAGGGGGGATTATGGATGTAAATGAGGCAAAGTATCTCTCCAAGAGGTAGGGGAAGACGGGGTAATTTGGCCACTTTGGCAAAGTCATTAATGGGAATATCTCAAGTATGGTAAATGCTAGAAAATCCATTTCTCCACAGTTTATACTCCCCATAGAGATAATCAATCGTACCAAGTTTGAGGAAAATCCGATCATTGGATTTTCTTTTGTTTAAGAAAAATCATTTTTTCACGTTTTCAAGTGCTTTTGGCATTTTGGAAATTCGTCATTTTCGAAAAATTTTTAACAGTTAAAAATTAACTTTTAAGCCATTAAGGGTCATTGATCCATCTTAAACACGATAGAGACATCCATTTTCCGATATCGCAAACAGATTTTCCTGTGGAAATGGTTTTATCCGGAAAATTGGAGTGGGGTAATTTGGCCACTTGAGTTTTTCCGGCACATTTTCCGACGCACATTTAAGATATTTATTGTGGTTGTGCCTTTTAATGTTTTCTTACAGATTATAAGCAAAAAAAGATAAAAAATTTTAACTAAAAAAAGAAATTTACGATAATTTGAAAAATGGCCTTTTTTAGACTTTGCCCGTTTATGGTTCAGAAAATGTTAAAGTTTGAGGCTCTGTTAAATATTTTTATCTGGCAAATTACTGGAAATGAATCTTAGATAAATATCCCATCTTCCAAAAAAATAATCGAAAAAATAAAATTTTTTTATTGTCCAAAAATTTTCATGTTTAATAATTTGTGCACCAAAGTGTCCAAATTACCCGTGCTCGGGGTAATTTGGACACTAAGCTAAGGGTCCAGGAAAATGGAAAATTCACCCATTTCTCATCGAGATAGAGAAAAGTGTTATATGGGGAAGTTGTAGGCCGGAAAATTTCCTACAAAATAGAGCTATTTGGTTTTCTTCATACTACCAAACTTGCTTGATATATCCCAAAAACCGCCAAAGTGGCCAAATTACCCCGTCCTCCCCTATTTACTGAATGAAAACAATTAAACAACTTCACACAAGATAATAGCACACAGCTTAATGAAGAATGTCGTTTGCAAATAAAAAGTGTCGCACTTGAGAATTATTTTACATTTTACAAAGTTATTTTATATAAAGAAGCAAATATATTTCTTAAGCGTCTGTTGTGTAGCAATAAACACGGAAAAGAAGAAAAATATCAAGAGAATGGGAGAGAGAGAAACTCCGCAGTCTTGTGTGGACTTGTGGCACGATTTCTGGTGAGGAACTGAACTGTGCTGACTGAGGAGAAGCAGAGAGACTTGTGGCGACAAAAAGCGATCGAGAGTTGCAGGTCAGGGGCCCCACGAGTGTGGTGGAAGGTTTCGGAATAGAGCACACACAAAATTCACACCATCACCAATGACTTTTGTGACTTCTCTCAAATGGAATATAAGCAAGTAATCTTTTGCGGAACTGCACAAGGGGGGCTTTCACTTTTTTTCAGCTGCTGCCACACTTTTTTTTTTTAATTTTCTTTTTATCAAATACCTCTCTGGCTTTAAAGCTGATGCAACGTTTCGGTGATTTGGGGTTAATTCTTATCAATATTTTTTTTTAGGTGAAAATCAATTGCAAAAGATTACAATATTTAGGTCTAATTTTTGACTAGACTATCAGTTCAAACATTGTGGGCTTTGTGTCTTTCAACCCACAATATATTCGAGGAAAATGATCACGCAAAGGGAAATGTTTTATTTCACACGAATACAAACTATTATTGTTGATCTTGCTTTAATTTGCCGGTATATTGTGACGTGGAATGAAAAACATTGAGAAATACTTATCTGTAATTAGTTTTTTTATAGGGAAAAATTACTTTGCATAAAAAAACTGAAAAACAGGTACATAAAACAAACACAGTTGGGTCAAGAATCTGTGGAAAAATGTTTCTTTTGCAATTTGGCAAAGAAAAGGGGTTTTATAGGTTTTATAGCACCTTGGACACATTCTAAAAAATTTGTGTGGCAGGATTCGTTTAAACTTTTGATTAATTTAATCCTTAACAGAATGAGGGATTCCAAGAATTCTTTGTGTCTCCTTTGGTACGTTTTTTAATGTATTTCAACGAATTATAGGACTCTTGAAAGCTATTGAATTTTAAGAGAAATTATTTTATGGCTTAAACTTGTACTAGGACCACTTGAAAACTTCATCTTTAATATCTTTAATAGAATTAATTACACCAAGAAACCGTGATCTGTGAACTTTTCAGATTTATTTTTAACAAAGGCTTTTAAAAGTCTTTGATTTATTTTGAGAGAATTTTTTTTATAGCACACTTGGCAACTGAAAAATTGGAGATTGACCTTGTGGCAAGTTTAGTCTAAACACGATTACATTTTAAAGTTTAGAAGACTGACCATGCCACAAGGAACAATGTCAAATTTTTCAGTTATATGTAAAGGGTGCTATAAAAGTTTTTTTTTTTGTAGAACGTTATCTAGAAGTTAGTTGTTGTTTTTTTTTTTTTAGTAATTTTTGATTTTTTTTAAACCACAATGACGATAAATAGGGAAAAGCGAAATAAAAAGTCTCTCAAGGGTTTGGAAAAAAACTCAAAATATCATATTTAATATAGGACATTTTTTGCCATAAAACTCTTTAACAGATCATTTTGTTCTATCTAGCCTATCTAGTTGAGAAATATGAGATTTTGAGCTTTTTATAAACTCCTAAGTGATTTTTTTGCTCCGCTTTCTCCAACATTTTCTATAATTTGATAAGAGTTTTAAAGAATTTTTCATAAGGTAAAAAAAACTCTTTTGGAAAATATCGAACTTTATAGGAAAAAAAATGTGTCTTGGCTAAAATTGATTTATTTTAGGTGAATGTTTAATCTCTTATTTTTGGCAAATACCTACATATTTTCCCAGCTGCTCCAAATAAAATATGGAAAATCTTTTTTTTATAGCTTTTTGCGTATTTTTTGAGCTTCAAATAGAATTTAATAGACTATTTTCATGAGAGAATTAAAATGAATAAACTCCATAATTTCTTTCCGGGTTCTTCGTCGGCAGTTGAAATTTCTTACCCAAAGAAACACAGAATCTTCCCAGAGCTTTCGGCCCCGCTCGGAGCCTTCTTCAGTGGCTAGCATAGAAAGCTATGCTAGCCACTGAAGAAGGCTCCGAGCGGGGCCGAAAGCTCTGGGAAGATTCTGTGTTTCTTTGGGTAAGAAATTTCAACTGCCGACGAAGAACCCGGAAAGAAATTATTGATAAAAACGTCGGAAAAACCACATTGAATAAACTCCTTTCGTTTTATGACTAAAACTATGACTAATTTTGCTTTATTTGTTTTTTTTTTTCTTGATGAATTTAAGATGAATAAATTGGTTTTCCCAAAATTTCTTTTCGTTTTTAAGAAACGAAACTACAAATAAAATTTAGTTTATTTTTTATCCAAAAGTTTTTCCTAAGAATCTTAAAAATTAAAACTTTTTTCAAAGCTTTTTTTTTTTCAAATAAAAAAATAAATAAAATTGTGGGAGGACTCTGTGGCTATTAGTACCTACGAAAGATGTTTTGTTTGAGAAAATTCCTGCTTCTCTATGTTTAATTATTTATGAAGTGCTAAATATAGCCCTTCTGCCCAGCGCCTTGATGTACCAAGAAACTCGCGCTCAGCATGGAAGAAGGAATAATTTGTAAAATCTAAAATTGTTTTATTTTCCACCGCAGATGCCAAGACTTCAATCAGCGCAAGGAATACGTGCGCCTCGTGGATGCCGTCCGGGAGTCCGGGGGTGAAGTTAAGATTTTCTCCAGTATGCACATCTCCGGAGAACGTTAGTATCCCCCACTCCCGCTAAATGGTTTAATTTCTTTTACTGAAAAATTTGTTTTTTTTTGCAGAATTGGCCCAATTGACGGGAATTGCGGCAATTCTGCGATTTGCAATGCCTGAACTTGAGGATGATAGCGATGAGGAAGACCAAATGGAATCAGATTGATGAACCTCCTTCTCCTCCTTTTTGCCCTTTTAGCTGCAGTGCGTGACACACCTTTCTCAATTTCTTTTTACAACAGAGAGAGAGAGAGAGAGAGAGAGAAAATAACGAAATTATGTTGTTAAGAGGAATCGCGATCCCGGAAGATCCATTTCTCATTTTTTTTTTATATTTATTTTGTTTCCTATGTTTTTTTTACCACTCAGGTCGACGAGAAAGAGCATAATCGTGTATATAATTCATGTTTATAATATGTAGACTATAAAACATAAAATAAAATAAAAGAATTTCAACTTTTACACACACAATCAATCCTCAATTTTGCGCTTCTTCTTACGCTCGTCACGTTTCTCCGTATCAATGCGACGACGCTTATTTTCCAAGATGCGTCGCTCTTTGTTCTTCTGCAGCTTATCCTTGAGGAGTTTGCGGAAGAGATTGCGGTGTCGTGGCTTAACCATGCGTGCGTGCAAATGTTGCTCCTGAATTTCTTGTTTCTTAACCTGTGCAGCGTCTTCCTGGTGAACTTTTCCCGTTTTTACTGCCATTTTTTGTTTCTGAAAAAAAGAGTGAATTGTTAGAAGAGCCCCCATTGAGTTTTTGAGGTTCTTTCAACTCACCAATTCTTCCTTTCTCTTCTCCTTTGCATTTGCGGGATTTTCCTCCGCATCTTCCTTCTCTGCTTCTTTGCGTTCCTGCCAGTAGGCCTTCTCCAGCTGAGCATCTGTTGAACTTTCTATCTTGTCCTGCTTCTTCTTTTTCTTCTTTTCCGGAGCTTTCTCTGCGGGTTTTTCCTCCTCGGACTCTTCTTCCTCTTCGTCGTCACTCTCATCCTCTTCATCGCTTGATTTCTCCACTTCTGGTGCTTCGGGTTCATTGAGAGCTGCTTCCTCGGGGGGAACGTATGAGTTCTCGGTGTTTTCCGCCGTGAAAGGGGATAGATGTGGGGGTAGTTCAACGCCCAGGAAGTAGAGATTTGTCGGCAGGAGGGTGCGTCGATTGACACAGTCAAACACCCACTGTGGCTGGATGTAGTCACGAGAGATGAATTGCTTCCCCATGTTGGGTCTATCGGCAATATGATGCGTTATACTCTCGTCTGTTTCGTCAAATGTTGCCCCCGGGAAGAGAACTTTGTCCCACGAGACTTGACCGCCAAAACAGCGAATGATGAAGACAAGAGGTTCCCGCGGAACTTCGCGATTTATGAAGAATTTCAAGCCCTCAAAGAGAGTCTTGAGCTTCTTCTCCTCCAGCGCTTCCACACGCATCTGTTCCACCTTCTCCGATTGGGCGGAAGTGGATGAGAGGAGCTCCATATCGAGAGTTTCCTCTTCAGCCGCCTCCGTGGTTGAGGAGGACATTTTCAGGATGTCCACATTGAGGGCTGCAATACGCTCAGAGACAAATTGATTCTCATTCCGGCTACTCTCCTCGGAAATCTCCGTGACACTTGAGGGTATTTGCGGCGGGTACTGAAGATTCAGCCCGTGGTAGAGGCGGAAGTTGACAAAGCCCAACATAATCGTGTAGAATTCCACAAAAATTGACATAACCTTGAAGTCAACTTCCTCCTTGGGTTGCTCCTTGAATGGGTAGTAATGCGGGATGATCCACGTTACGAGTTGTCCCTTCACATTGGCCTGAAAGTAGTATCCCTTGATGGAGATGAACACCTTCCGCAGGGCCTTGTCAGCAATCACAGCGTGCATAAACTCAATGGTCAGGCGTCGGCAGAGATTTGACTGATTCCGCGGCACAAACTTCAACGATGGGAATGTGCTGAAGAGAAAGAGGAGCGTCAGGCAATCATCCAAATCTCGCACTGCATCAATAAATGTTGGATAGCGCTCCTTGACAATGTGATCAATTTTCAGCTCCGGATACCGATCGAGGCGCCTCTTCATCTTCCGGAAGTCCTTCAGCGCACGATCACGTCCCGTTTGCCGATTGAAAATCTTGTACTTCCGCAGTGTCCACACAATTGGCTCGTGCAGAAGGAACCGAATGTCCTTTGCATGGTAAAGAATCTTGATGTCTGAAGCTCCCTTTTGAGCCTTCCGGCGATTCTTGGGTTCACGCGGATAAATCCCCTTGATGATGCACAACCGCCGGAAGTCATTGAGGCTGAGTTGTAGCTTATTCAGTGCTTGTTTCCGGGTCACATAGTGTGTCGCCGTACCCGTATCGTACTACGAAAAAAGAGCCCCCACGAGTCACACAAACATTAACAACATAACCTCAATGAATATTTTTCTTATGAAACTTGCAAAATATTTGATTATTTCTCTGTTTTTCAATAAAATCTTACCTTTTTGAGTCTCCTCATTGTGTTTCTTTGCAATTTATTCGCAAACAAGGGCTAAAAATCACGTTTTTTGGTGAAAAATCCAGGTGAGAGCGGAAGAAAAACAAAAACACGTGAAACTCGCTCGCGCTGTCAAATTGCCTACATTTTGGCGGGGCAGCATGGTGTAAAAAATCGGAGTAATTAATACATTCAGTTTTATTACATTTCTTACACGACTTTTATTCCCGGAATTAGTTTTCACGACTTTTGTCTTTTTTTACCGGAATTCGACGCGGAACCGCCTCATAAGTCTGGAAAACACAATTTTCCCGGAAAATTCGGTGGAAAACGTGAGAAAATTGCAAAAAACTGAATGTGTGAGGGAGATAGTATCACAGATGTGCGAGCGAGAGAATTGTGTGTTTCACAAACCATCAGCGCCGCCATACGACCGGCCCAAATAATCAAACTTGAATTTTAACGGACTTTTTTCGTGTTTTTCCAAAAATGCGATTTTTCTTGTTTTTCCGCCAATTTTTGGGCATAAAACGCATTTTTGGGGCTTCTGAGGCACTAACGGGTGCTCCGGAGTCCGGACCCCCCGGGGAGTCTCTCTGTGTGGAATTTGGGGCCCGCGGAAATTTTGACGGTTGGGGATTTTACACGACTCTCATTTCCTGGAAATGCATTTTCGCGAACTTTCTGAATTTTTGATGCCAAAAATTCCAAAGTGTTTTCCTAGTCACAAAAAACACATTTTACCCGGAAAATTCGGCGGAAAACGCAAGAAAATTAAGAAAAACTGAATGTGTGAGGGAGACGGATAGCAGAGAAATACATTTGTCTCATTTTCTCCTTATCCAACAGTGCCAACAAATAGCAGTGGTTGCTTTTTGAACTACATTATGGCGTCAAATTCAAAAAGTACTTAAAAAATTAAATTTTTTTTTCTAATTTTAACGTTTTTTCTCGAACGTTTGACACTTTTCTTACGTTTGACGTTTCTTTTTTAAGGCTTAACCGCATTTCTAACGTTTGAGAGTCTTCTTTGTATATTTTTTCTTGTTGAAATAATTAATTTTTTTTCCTAAACTTTCTGAAAAATGTGGGAAAATTCCTCACATTGCAATCATCATGCACGGAAGAGACGGAAGCTATTTTCCCCGGAAATTGGGTCAACTTATTTATGGAATTTTGCATCTCATCATTAATATGTTTATTTGTGTTTTCATTACCCATCATTTAGGATTAATTTGAGGTTTTAATTAATTACCTTTTCCGTGTGTCTTTTAACATAAAAAAATTGTTTTTGGGGGTGGAAAATGGGCGGGAGGAAATTTTCTTTAATAGGAAAGTTCCTTTTTTGCTGCGTATCGCGAATGAAAAAGGAAAAATAAATTATAATTAGTTCCTGAAATTGAAAAGAACACGGCTGGCTCTACTATCTCATATTTCCCCATTCATGCGAGTTTTTTTTTGTGGAATTCCGCTGAGCCATGTGGGGTAAATGGGATGCCAAATTTTATGCTTATAAATAACATGATTTGTCGTTATATTAGTTTGCCGCAAGTTATTGCTTTCATCGTCGCGCAAAATGGTGTGAATGTGAAACTTATTTTCCGCTTCATAGAAAATTTGGAAATGAAAATTTATGATTTTAACTGCGATTCTGGTGGGAAAATTATCAATTTTTTTTAATTGAAAATTTTGCATTTTAACCATTTTAATTGCAAGATTATTAAAAAAAAATTTTTTTGGTCTTTAAAAAAGGGAATTTCAAGATGATTTTTATTAAAAAAAAAAAGATTTAATTGAATGGAAACTAAAATCTCAATTTTCACCTGATCTTCTCTGGATCAACATATTCAACGCATCGCAATCTGTATAATGCGGCTGTTTTGGGCACTTTGCCAACGTTTCTTGCTCTTAATCTTGTAATCATATACTAAATAAAAATAATATGTTCAACAGCATTATGTTTATTTAGCATATTTATGCCAAAATAAGTAGTATTTATTCCTTGAGAGATTTAGTATGGATTATTAAACTAAATGTTCTAAATGCATAATTTGCAAGAATTAAGGATGCAAAAATAATAAAATGCTAAAGGCACGAATTACGTGAGGTGTTCGCATATAACGAATGTTTGTATTTAGAAATGTATGTTGAGTGAGAGAGAATGTGTGTTAGAAAATTATGCAAAATTGTACGATGATGACGCTGAAGGTTTTTTTTCTTGGCGCTCGCAATAGCGAAGGAAATTTTCCTCACATCAGTTTTGGTCGTTCCCTCACCCAGGTCCGTCGTAAATCTCGCACTCGCCCATTTTTCACAAAACTTCTTTGCTCTCTAAATCAATTTTCGCGCGCGCGACCCACACGGACTGGGTGCAGCAGATTTCTTCTCGCCGCGATTGCAATGGACAGTGATTGTGATGCCCTGAGATTGGCCCTTGTGCACCACTTGGGTGCACTCCACACCGATGACTACCCCTGGGCACTCGGTGTGTCCCCCTTGGGCGGTCGTGGCCTCTTTGCCGTGCGGGACATCCGCACGGATGAGGTCATCTTTGAGGATCACCCAATCGTGGTGGGTCCGCGTGCTGGTCGCGACGAAGATGCAACATGTGTCGTGTGCCATGCACACGTGTCACGGTGTGAGGTGTGCCCAAGGGGCTGTGGTCTACCCATATGCAACACAAATTCCACATGTGCAAGTAGCGAGAATCACGTC
The DNA here is from genome assembly GCF_024334085.1 of Lutzomyia longipalpis. Classification (NCBI taxonomy): domain Eukaryota; kingdom Metazoa; phylum Arthropoda; class Insecta; order Diptera; family Psychodidae; genus Lutzomyia; species Lutzomyia longipalpis. The sequence goes on along the minus strand of NC_074708.1, from coordinate 5,755,220 downwards.
GCTGAATGCAATCTCGTGGCATCGTGGAAGCCCCTCAAGCCCGAAACTGTGTCCAACAGCATCCTCAGGGCTCTTACCCCAATAAGGAGTCTCCTGTTGCCTCCTGAAGCATTGGCTCTTCTCAATATGCTCCAGGTTAGTATTTTCACTTTTTTTTGAGATCTTTGTGAAGAAAATTTATTTCTTTTTGCGTAAAAAAAATAATTTTTTCTTATGAAATTGTAAATAAATTATTCTAATTTTAAATGTTTTAAATGCAGAAAGTACAGAGAAAGATATTGAGTCAATAATTAAATTGTTGATCTAAATATTTTCTTGAAAAATTAATCTTAAATGAAATAAAACTGATTTTTCTTTAAAAAGTAAGAGCTATTAAAGTATTTATTCATGTAATGAAACGTTAAAAAATATTTTTATTCAAATGAATTAAAGAATTACCAGAAATACCGTCAAATAGGGCTACTTTGGGAACTGACTAAATGAAAAATTAAATAAATCATTTAAAGCTTATTACTTAAGCTTCCAGGGCTTCCAGCTTATAATTTAGGAAAACAATGTTTGAATTTCTAAATAACACCTTTCACAAAAAATATTTCTCACATTTACCCTGTTTAACGGTATGGACGGTAAAATTAAAATTACTTTAATTCTGCTGAAAATGAATAAAAAATATTAGGAGTAAATTAAAAATGAAAAATTAGTTTAAACCACAAATGAATGAAAAATTATTTTAGCCAATTTAATTAAAGAGTTTAATTTAATTTTTAAATGATTTTCTTGACATTGCGTGTAGAAGAAGTTCTAAAATTATTTCTTAAAACGAATTTGTTAGAATTATGAGTACTTTTAATTGTACTTTTTTATGCTCTTAAACAGTGCAAAATGAAGGGACAAATCTGTGTTAAAAAAACATGATTTTTAGCATATTCTGGCTCCTTCTTTTCTTTCTGATTAAATTTTAATTAAAAATAAAGTTTCAGGAAGTCAATTTAACAAGCATTTTTAAAATTAATTAATTAATTAATAGGCCAACCATTGCAATCAATCGGAAGTTGATATCAATCGAGCTGTTGCAGAATTCAGCAATTTTCCCCACAACAATCCAGAAATTCTCAAGCAATTGTACAAGACATCAGCAGTGCTCAATACCAATGCCTTTGAGACGAAACTGGTGTCGGAATATGAGGATCGGAAGAGCCTTCGAGGTTCGGGAAGAGGTGACATGGTACCCTGAGAATATATTCCTTCTCATTGTTTTATATCTCTCCTTCTGTCTTTCATTGCAACTACAAAAAATGCCCTTTCGATGGCGCCAGGACTCTACCCCTTGGCCTGCATGATGAATCATCAATGTGTGCCCAATGTGAGGTACTGCTTCGATGCAAAACACGTTATGCGCGTCCAGGCCACCAAAGTCATTCCACGTGGCGAAGAAATCTTCACGTCCTACATTCAAATCTTCTGGGGCACCTACGCACGACGTGTCCATTTGACGGCAACAAAGGACTTCATGTGCAACTGTGCACGATGCACAGATCCCACAGTAAAAAGACAATGCTCTGTGTCTCATCACATGAAATATCTGCCACAACACGTTCACAGAATGTCATCTCTGCCATTTATTATACCGGCTATTTTCATCCCCATTCACGACTTATAGCACAAAAGCTTTTTATTCACGCACCTTTCTGTACATAATGCATGCGCCTTCCGATGGCTTTTATTCATTGTGAAGAGAGAGAATTTTCTTGGCACCCATTTAGCGATTCTTCCTATTAGGCGTCAGTCCTTGTTGTTTAATGCAATAAGAAGATCATTATTATAGGCTGTTAATGCAATGCATGATGAAAATTAAATTAAAATACTTATTAATTATAGAAATTGAGACGAAAACTTAATAAGGAGTGATGTTTAATAGAAATTAGCTGTAATAATAAAAGATTTTATTTAATAAAAATTGCTAATAAAAATATTTTTTGGCAATGCACCTCTTGCCAAAAGCAATGACGTAGAAATTCTATTTAATTCATAAATATTAATAATTATAGAAATTACGTATTTTTTTCTTCCTATTTTGTCTATTAAATATTATTTTAAGGCACACTCTTTATCAATAAAATATAAAAAAAATATTATTTTTAATTTTATTTATGAAGTTATAAAATTAAATTTAAATCAATTCGAACTTGAGAAAAAATATCTGCATTTAATTAATTAGTCAAAACGGTCAAAACACATAAATGTGGAACAAACTTATGCATAAAACAAAGCATGAAATATATGTACATAATGTAATGTAATTTATTTGTTTTTATATTATGTATTAATTTTAGGAGCAGAGATGACACTCTTTTAAAATTTAGTTCAATTTTCTTTTACATTAAACTATTAAAACTCTCACTTCATTATAAATGTACCTACATAATATAATAATTTTACATAAACATTAATATGCTTCAATACATTTTTCAGCATCACAGAGAGCGATATGCGCAAAATGTTTCAATTTCTCACGGAGAATTCTTGCGGCTCTTTCTACGCTGATTCATTATTTTGTGCATTAATCCTCTAATAAATTCTTAATATCATGCAAAATTAATGTTTTTCCCCTCCCCAGGAGTGTGGAACATATTTATCAGCTCTCTGCTGCCCCAAGGAGTCATGCAAGGGTCGTATGTTGCCAGTGAATCCCCTACATTTGGGTTCTGCATGGTCATGCGATAAGTGCAGTACTCAGCTGAATAACAAGAAGATAGCTCGTGTGCAGGATGTTCTTTCAGCACAAATTATCACAAAACTCCGCAAGGGAGACCCAAAGCTTGTGTTTGACTTCCTCAAGACTTGCATCAACAACATCATGCCAGGATCGAATCAATTTATTGTTGAATTGAAGCTCTTTATCATCTGGAATGTGGGGAATAATGAAAAATATGGTGAAAACAATTCCCCTTCCTCTCTCCCTCCCAAAATGTCCTTTTAGCAACCCTATGTGACCCTGTTCTTATGCTTTTGCAGCATACATCCTACAAAGTTTTGTTCACTCATGCAATTTTGAGGAGTTTATTAGCATGCAAAGGGCATTAATTTTCATTCTAATTGGCCACAAAGGGTTGTTTTCTATATGAAATTTTTACAGCATTTTACTTGAGAAAATAGCGTGAGAGCTTCCATTTATTTCTTTATTTTTTTGGGGTGTTAATTTTATGGAAAGGGCCTTGATTCTAATGAAAAAAAAATCTATTTTGTCTTTTTTATTCTAGACTTTTTATTTTAGACAAAAATCTTAAATTCTTCATTAGAAATTAGAAAAAAAGAATCCTTTAAAATGAATCTTTTATAAAGGATTTAATTCCTTCTTTTCTTCCCCAAAATAGATTACACGTTGGAGGATTTGCAGGCTAAGGAGAAGTTTTGCCTGGAGCTGATGGAATTACTTGAGCAAATGGGTGCTGGTGAATGTACAATAAAAGCTCTAATCTACTTTGAGCTTTACAAGTGTCGGGATCAATTAGCAAAATTGCAACCAAAGGAGGATGAGGTGTGATTTTATATTCTTTTCCTTCTTGTTTGTGCTCTCAAATTACAAATAAAATCTTGCCAACGATTTATTAATCTCAATGCAATTACTCTGTCCACAATTTACATCACATCCTTAATTTGCAATTTATTCAAAACACCTTGTCTCTTGCACTGTATATTTTATTATTTATTTGATTTCATCTCGAATTTTGCAACTTTTAGTGTAAAATTTAGCATTTTAGGAAGAGAGACAAAGATTTTACAAGTTTCCAATTGAGACAAATTAATCAACGGTTATTTAAACCTCAATCATACGAGTTAAGATACGTTTAAAGACTTTTCTTTAATTGTGAATCAAAATTTGTAACTCTTGCCTTCATACGGATCCTTTATCAACCAAGGACAGGAAGAGATCTGTAAAAGGCCACAAAATAAAGGAAAAATCTTTAAACGTATTTAATTTAGAATAAATTAAAAAGGAAACTTGATCCCTATCAGACTAGGGAAGACTTTAGGTGAGAAACTGAATAAAGGTGTTAATCAGGAATCCTGATATAAATCAGGATATGTGAATTAAAAATTTAGCAGTTCTTTTAGTTCGTTTTTTATTTCAATATTCTTGCCTAGAATTAATCTTCAGGGCCTTGAGGCTAATAAAAATATTTATCTCTGGCAGTAAACGTGTTAACAGTGTTCTTAAACGGAAAGAATCGTTTCTTTTATTGTTAAATTGTTAAATTTTTTTATCTGAAACATATTTCTCTAAAACATAATATTGATAACTTAATTATTTCTTAAAATTTTCTTCAAAAAAGATTTCTTTCTCTCGGTGCAAGGGGGTTGTCTGTTTGCCAAATTAAACGGTAGGTCTAAAGAATCTAAAAATAAAGCACAGAATTTATTTATTTGTGTATTAAATCAGAAAGAAAATGAGAAATTTGATAACGAAATTCTGTTACATGTACATCATTACACTGACCGAGTGTTGGATGAGCATGAAAATAATGTTCAATTCTTTTCTTAATACTATTCAATGAAATTTCTAAAGGCTTAATATGACTATTTTCTAGTGCTTTGTCTCTTTCTCTTAAATACTAAAAAGTAATTCAATTTCCATTGTAACGAATGTGTAGTGATGTGATAAAGTAAAACCAATAAAATCAATTCATTTAAATATTATGTATTGTGTTGTTTCATTTATCAGGTCTTGTGCAAATGTATATATGATGATTTTATGCGTGTTTGTTTAGATATAAATGCGAGAGGCGAATGAGATGTGATAAAATATGTTTTGATTTGAAAGAATGTCAAAACAAAACATGTTGGATGTTGAGATCTTTCTCTGTATTGCACATCAAAGTTATGCAACAATTTTATGATTAATATTTGCTTCTGAAAATGTAATCAATAAGACCCTTTAAATATAACTTATTTAATTTAAAATTAATTCTAAATTAATAAATTTTAATAAAGTAAATGATTCTGGTTTAAATAATATAATTTTTTTTAAATTATCTTTTAAGCTTAAGCTTTTTAGCTTAATTTTTAATTATCTTCGCTTTATTAATAATTACTTTTTAAATAATCCAAGATAGAAGTTTTTGACCGTTTTAGTTAGTCTTGGAAAATTATTTAGGTTTTTCTGCAAATTGTCTTTTACTATGTACATACATATTTTTCTAAATAGGAACAGGAAGTAAGCAATCGGATTTTAAATCGTAAACTCCTCGATAGAAGTTGGTCAATGCTCAAATGGAGTGTTGGAGCACCACCGCAACTTCGGCAGCTCATGCAGCAAATAGATGGAATCCAAGAACTTGAGAATCATCATTGAAAATTCCTTAAGTCTCCCCATACTCTTACCTGTACTACCTACGTAGACTTCCTCTTATGTTGCACTTTGCATCATTCTTTACCTGCAAACCTTAAATTCTTCTACTTTAGCCTGAAGAATGCATCCAAAGCGATCCAAAGCACTGCGAAAAAGCTCTTGTAGATTACTCCGTAAATTTATTAAGACATTTTACATTATTATCTATTTATATAGTTCTTATATATACATTTTTCTTTACATTCAAGTAGTAAAATGTACAACAACATGTCAAGTTTTTTGCGGCGGACGTGAAATAGTACAAAACTTTCGATAGAGTTGATTGTTAAAATGTATATAGTCTATGGTAATTTGCTATATAGTTTATGCTAAGTTGTGGTTAAGATTTTGTGAGATAAAATTTGCTAATTTATTATACAAAAAGACTTCTCTCTATTATAATGTATTGTTTGAAGAGATATGTATTTTCACACCTGGTCATATTTCTGCACAGAAAAAAATTATTATCAAGAATAAATTGACTTGTGATCATTTATTGTTGAATTTTTGTTGTTGAAGTCTCTCAATGTTCTTGATTTTGTTCTTATCACGTTCTTTTACACCCTCTGTTGAAGAATTTATAAGAAGAAAATCTCTAATTTCCCTTGAGGAAGGTGTCTTTGATGATGATTTATTTTCTTCACATAGAGCGATGTTATTTGAGCATTATTTCTTTTGCCAGAGAAGTCACTTTGCGCATAGAAGGAAAGTTGGTGGTTTTGTGCCAGAGAATGTGCCTCACAGTGTGATCGAAATCTTATAAGAATAGAACATAAGATTGTTCCCATTCTCTCCCTGTGTTCAATTAATTTTTTTTTCTTAACTTTTCTCTCTATTAATGTTATTAAACTAATTTGAGGAAGACCCAAATGTTAACTGATAGCAGTACAAATTGGCAAGGATTTCTTTGCAAATCGGGTGGTTAATGGTGAGTCTTCCCCCTCACAGCGATGCACTATCAAAGCACGATGAACGTCTCCTTTTGAGGTATCGCTGAAGTGGTGGAATGCCAAATAGAACAACTCCGCTGACGGCAATTGTAATTCCCGCCATGAGAAATGCAGGAGTGTATGTTTTTGTCTCATCATAGAGCCATCCTAGAAATAGAATTATCGTGTTGAGTTATAGGATACAAGTAAATGGTGTCATGTACAGAAGAGGAATATTTTCATGTGCTTAAAGTTAAATTTTAGAGAACATTTCTCATTTACACTACCATTGAAAAGTTTCTGGACAGTCAAAAATTAGATAATTTAATTAATTAAATGGGAGGAATAATTTCTTTTTGGATGAAATTTTCTACCCCTGGCGACGACCGGAAAAGCAAGGAAAGAAAAAAAGGGAGGAATAATCTTAATTTTGTATTTTTCTCTCTATAATAAAAACTCCCCCAGCTCATTGAAGATGATGCAGAGCGCATCGAAAGCTTTGAGGCTTATGTTGAGATTTTCTTGCTGAAAAACCCCTTTTTTCTGACGCTCACCGGACGGAGACATTTTCTCCTTTTGACCTCTAGATAATTTAAGATCTTCAGGACAATTCTTTCAGATTGTTAAAAAATATCCAAGAAGAACGAAATAATGTTTCCCAATTTTACTGATATTGGGCCTTATTCAACGACCAAAAAAACCTTGAAATGTTTAAATTTTGTACTGAAATTTCAAGCGAATTTCAAGGGTATCTTGGTCGTTGAATAATGCCCATTAATTAGGAATTAATTTGCCTAAATTTACATAAAGCCACGCCCCCATTGTATCTTATTGTCAAATTCAATAATATCTGATTGAATAAAAGAAGCCTTTCCAGACTTTATGCGACCAAATATTCAAACATTTTAAGAATATTTTTGAGTAATAGCAGATATTGCCATCATGGGGGCAATTAAGCGTTAATTTGACATGAAAAGCAGTATATTTGTCATGGAGGAAACGCTTCTTTTCACGTTTTTTGCTCTAGTGGCTACATTTTTTAAGATATCGACTTGAAATAAAAAGCAAATAAAACTTTTTGAGTTTACGCATCTTTTGGCGGCAGAAGTTTTCAGATATCTCAATCCAATCAAAAGTTATTCGCGGTCAAAATCATGCCCTAATTTCATGGCCACCCTGTAGTTTCTTTAAAAATCTTTTTTTTAAATAACAATGGATTCTTTCAGTCAAAAGGAAGGTTACTTGAGGAAAATTAATTTTCATCAATACTCCTAAAATCCCTGACATCTTTGGAGTAATAAAATTGACAGAGAAGATTGCAAAATACGATAGAAAATTTGATCCCATCAACGGCAAAAAGTGATAACAATATGTACCTGTTGGAGATTAAATTGTATTGTGGAGGTACTCAATGCTTATAGTCTTGTAAACCATCAATCTTTAATTCAGCTGATGAATATATATTGATAAAATCATGAGAAATCCACTCAACAACTGCAATATGGACAACTGAATGATCAGAATGTTGTATATTTGATACAACCTCACCGATAAGACCCACTCACAGTAGTCCCCGCAGGTCTTATCATCAATTTAACTATGTCTACCGACTTCCATAAATACATCAGGCTCGAGGAAAAAAAAACGTCGTACATCGCGGTAATATTGTGTAGTAAATTGAGATATTTTCTCACCCAGTTTCATTATCATTTTTTTGTGATTTTTTTTTCGTTTTAATACAAAGTTCAAGAGAAGTGATAAACTCACCAGCAAGGGGTGGTCCTACGAGTGATGCAATGCCCTGGAAGAGGAGCAGAAGGCCAAATGCATTGGTCAATTTATCCAGGCCTAGTAAGTCAACTAGGATTACTGAAGTTAATCCCACGTAAGCACCAATTGTAAATCCGAAAACTACTGAATAAATCATCAACGAGGTGAAGTCTAGGCAAAAGATTGATAAGGCCGTTGCTGAAAAAAAAGATATTTAAAATATTTTAACAATTCACGTAAAAGTTAAAAGAAAATTCTCACCGATTCCGCAAATAGTAAGACACGTGTTGTACACTCCCAGTCGATTGACCCATGGTTTATCGGATAGATATCCCAAAATGATTCGTCCAATTGTATTGGCTATTCCAATAGTTGCCAGCAAGTAGCTTGTTTCCTCCGTGGATAGACCCTGTTCTTCACCTTGTGCTGCTAAGAAGACATACGGGACGTAGAACCCAATGCTAGTGCAGAAATTCGATACGGCAAAGAGGATGAAGACAGCATCGTGCATTATGGAGAAATTTAGCATTTCTCGGAATGTATCTTTGGTTTCTTTGGAGCATGGTACGCATCCGCACACAATAAATTCCTCGGAGATCTCCTTATGAGCCGGAGTGCCATCACGCCTCAGTGAGCCATAGCGATCGGATTCGGTGATGGCAAGTTCGCCACGTGAACGATATTGTGGGATATTCAGCAGGGATCCCTGATACAGGATATCAGCTCTGTACATTGTTCCACTTCCCGCCGAGCGAGTACTTGCCCGTAGTAGTGCGGAAGACGTAAGAAGTGGCTGACTTGAGGTCTGCCTTATGCCATTCTCAATATTCCCATTGGGATCTCTTCTACTAGGCGGTGAATCCTGTGTCATATCCTGAGCAATGCTAGCTGATCGCTGAATTGATGATTCCTGCTCCTCAGCAACGAGTAGTCGACTATCTGATACGAGTCTCAGTCTATTGTTACCTGATGCATTATTACTGCTTGATCCGAGTACCTTGAGGGACATTTCATCATCGGTGCTTCTTCGTTTTTTCTTCTTCTTCGGTGCCTCCAAAGGACGAAACATTGCACCGAAAATCATGCAATTGAGCACAATTCCAGCAATAATTAGCATTGCCCCGCGCCAGCCGTAGTTCTTAATTAGGTGCTCCGTCAGGGGAGCAAAGATGAAGGTACCCAGCCCAGATCCACATACAGCAATCCCCGTGGCTAGGGATCGATACTTTTCAAAGTACATCGTCACACTCACAATGGCCGGAAGGTAGATGAGGCCAAACCCAAAGCCTGTGCCAAAGCCAACGGTTACAATGAGCGTTAGGACATTCTGTGCGAATACACTGATAACTAAGCAGATTCCTGCTAATAAGGATCCCGCGATTGTCACAGCACGGCATCCATATCGATTGACGAAAGCTGATGATATTGGACCTGGAATTCACATTAATTAGACGTTAAAAATTATTTTATAACTCTTTGAATTTTATTAAATTTAGAGCAATATGCTTCAAGGATAAGAACTATTTATCCTCAATAGGATAATTTCGTATTTTATTACTCCAGATTTACATGGAAAAACTATTGATTAAACTGTCTTTAAAAATTTATTTATGCCAATTCCATGCTCATTGATCAAAAATATTTCAACCTCAAAGCATTTGAAGAATTTATCGTGGATTATCAATTTATTGATCTCACCTGAGCACAGGGTAACACCGACCAATATAGACACAATCCACGCCGTGTAGCTCTTATCCTCCCCAAAATACGCCAGGAATTCCACGTAGAACATACCAAAGGAGTAGGTCATACCATCAGCTACAAATAAAATTAATTTCATTCATTTAAAAATTTTAATTAGAGATGAAAATTTATTAGAGTATAAAATGTTATGGAAAAAATGCATTTTCAAAGGTAATCGTGCTTTTCAAATGAATTGATTTAAATTATTTTTTAAAAAAATGTAGTCATGTGCATCATCTGGTTCCTTCAGTTGCAAGGCGGTCTTTTACGAAATTCTTATCACAAGGGCAAAACGTGGGCTCTTCAACAATGTGTGGACGATGTATTGCTTTATAGCACAGGAGATATCACAGAGAATTACTCAACAATACGATGTACTGCGATGTACATCAACGTGCTTATTAATCACACATCAATCCCCCATCAATCCACCTTCAGTCAGAAACAACTTTGGGAATAATATTGGTTTAAAGGTACCTATACCCACGGAAAATTCAGAATTTTCATAAATTCTTTTATTTATTTAATAGACAGAACTTTGAATATTTGAAAATTCAAGAAACGAATCAACTAATTTTCAACCAAACTATGGAATATTTTTCTCAAATTTATTGAAAGATTTTTATAAAAATAACTCTTTATTTGAAAGGCAAAATGGGCAAAATATGAAACTCATGCAAGCTTTGTCACATTAATATCAATGTCAAGAAAAAGAACAAAAGAATACATATTTTGTGTTTGTAGTAAAGCAATCATATTGGAATTTGAGACACTAAAAGTGCTTATTGCATTTCTCAGTTTAACGTCTTCAACGTGTGAAGGTGTTGTGAATTGATTGCTTCAGGACTTTAAAGTGTAATTACCTATACTATACCTGCCTGATATATTTAATTAAAATTATTATCTCAATGGCAATTTTTTATGAATATTTGAGAATATATAATGTAGCTCATATGACTGATAATTAATTAGTTGGTATACCACAATCGTGGCATACCAAGTATTGTAATCGTTGGAAAAACCGACCCCCTCAGATCGGGCTCAAACTTGGTATGAGCACGTTTTAGACATCCCACATTACGAAAATGGTGGTGGAAAATTTTTGATCCGGCCGGCCTGCCGGCCCGGACTCCACATTTTGCCTTATAACTCAAGAGTGGTAACCGATAGAGACTTCCGGTTTGAAGTTTTCTATAGAAATGTGGGTGTAAAATTTCATTTTTTCGCATTTTCAAAATCCAAGATGGCCGCCGTCCGCCATTTTGAAATACCGTCGATCAGTTCCCTTAAAGCTAGAGATCTGAAATTTTAGTATGTTGTAGAGCTCAGTGAGATGTTTTCATCAACAAATCATACTTGAAAATCGGTCAAGCGATTTAGCAAATATGGCGGCCTAAAGCAAAAAGTGTTTTTTCGATATAACTCGAGAACGGCTTGACCGATTTTGACCATCTTGGTATCAAATGAAAGGTATTGAGAAGCCCTACAACTGTCTAGAACATTCCAAGTTCCAAAAATGGCCGCAAGAGGCGCTAAAAACAAAAACAAAAATTGCCTAACTTTAAGGGGCTATATCTCCCAACATCTGTTATCGTTTTCCTTTAAATTTTGATATGTTGTAGCCTGACTCAATATCTTTCATCAGTCCAAAAATGAAGAAATTCTATGTCACCGTTTAGAAGATATAGCCATTTGAAAAATTCTTGAATTTTAAAAGTTCTAAGAGTTATATCTCTTGAACGGATTGTCCGATTTTGCTCAATTTGGTATCAAATTAAAGGTTTTGCAATTCTCTACCACTTTCTGGAACATCAGAAACCTCTAAAACCATTCCTTGAGGACAAAAAGTCCAAAAAACTGTTTTGGTAGAACAAAAATCCGCAATTTTGTGTTCTGGAGGTGACCTTGAAATGTATCGAAATATATGTCAGATTATAGCTTATTTCAATACCTTTCCAAAACTAGTCAAGAAATTTCTGTATGTGCAATAGAACTTGAGATATAACCATTTTTGTCTTTCGAATTGATGAATTTCATAAAAAAAATCAACTTTGCCTACTAATACTACTTAAAAATTAAATTACAACGCATAGACTGACCCATCCGCGTTGTGGTATACCAACTTTAATAACTGGACGCGTTATGATTGACTTTTACTTTTAGAAATAAAATTAAAATTCTTATTTTTTTTTTAAATAATTTGTTAGGGTAAATCGTTTAAATTTTTTCAGTAAAGAGTCGGCCTAATCTATAAAATGCGGAGCTTTTAGAATTCACCCCCACAGATAGCTAAAGAAGGTAGAAGCATTATTCAAAAAAAATTTAGCAATTGAAGATCTATGTTTAAGCCACTTTCTAACGTAAAAGCTAATTTTCAGCACTCTTATGGCTTTTTAAAAATCCAAAAAAAATGTTTTCCTCTTCGTGTTTTCTCGATGTCATGCACAATACAAGGGCGAAGTACCTAATTGAAGGAAACGCAGAAAACAATTTTAACCCACCCAGTCTTATAGGGAATCAAAAAAGGATAAAGAATCGCCAAAAATATTCACCATTTTCCACTGGGGTCACAACGAAAAAAGGCAATAAAGTTTTGTAAAAATTCAAAAAAATTGGCCGCCATTCGCCATTTTGTTCATTTCAATGCATGAAGCATATGTTTCAATGCTTCGTCAATATGAGCTTGTCGATGACAGTTTGACATTTCATTCATTTTTTTTTTGGGAAAAAATAAAAAAATTGCGTATTTTTTAGTTTAATTATCGTGGTAAATGTGTTTTACGTGTTGTTCGAAAGTGATTTTTATGTCTGAATACCTGAAGGATTAATTCCCGAACAGTTTGTGACCGCCTCAGCGAGCACATCTCTCATTACAAAACAAAGCAATCCAAAAACAATGGTCGTGGATCGTCTTGAAGATGACTTTTTCACGAATTGAAAGATCCTCTGCGCTGAAATCCTTTGCGTTTCACACCACCACCACGGACAAGACGATGGATTGCTGGTTTTGTGATTCCCTGGATGATGTCACGCAAAACCTTACGATGTTTTTTGGCACCACCTTTCCCAAGACCTTTTCCACGACCAATGATGTGCTCGCTGAGACGGTCACAAGCTGTGAGGGAATTCATCCTTCAGGTATTCAGATATAAAAATCACTCTTGAACAACACGTAAAACACATTTACCACGATAATTAAACTAAAAAATACGCAATTTTTTTTATTTTCTCCCAAAAAAAAAATAAATGAAATGTCAAACTGTCATCGACAAGCTCATATTGACGAAGCATTGAAACATATGCTTCATGCATTGAAATGAACAAAATGGCGAATGGCGGCCAATTTTTTTGAATTTTTACAAAACTTTATTGCCTTTTTTCGTTGTGACCCCAGTGGAAAATGGTGAATATTTTTGGCGATTCTTTATCCTTTTTTGATTCCCTACAAGACTGGGTGGGTTAAAATTGTTTTCTGCGTTTCCTTCAATTAGGTACTTCGCCCTTGTATTGTGCATGACATCCTTTTCAATTAAAAAGTTGAGCTTTTCTGTTTTGTGGTTTTGTGAAATACCAAATAATGGGCCTTATTCAGCGACCAAGAAACCCTTGAAATCTTTGAATTTTGTACTGAAATTTCAAGATTTCAAGCGAATTTCAAGGGTTTCTTGGTCGCTGAATCAGGCCCAATATTATTGTGAGCTTTTCCACATTTAAAATTACAAATGTAGGAGTTTTTCATGGAAATTATCAATTGTAATGCTGTTGAAATTCAAAAAGTGTTTCAAAGCTTTTAATTTAAAAACAAAAGCTTTGCAGCTTTTTTTTTCAGTGTACCATTACAAATGAGAGCTTTCAGGATATCTACAATTTTGAGTCTTAAAATGTTTATTAAATTAGAATTATTGGATTTTCCATAGAATTTACAATATTTCAGTTAGAGAGATAATTAAATAAATTATTACCTAAGCTTTAAGGATTTTATTCAAAAAAGTAAAGCAATTAGAAGTAAAATAAAATTTATTCTGAATTCTCTAAATGTGAAAATGATGCGTGTAATGTAGAAATTTTCTTTAATTGGGAAAGAAAAGTGATATGAGATATATTCCACGAATGATTCAGATAATTTGCTTAAAAAAAAGGAGCATACTTACTGACAATGTGAATGGCAAATGAGGCAAAGGCCACCATCCATCTACAAAGATTTTTGTCATTGTTGCAGTGTGAGATTAATTCTTTCGCAAAGAAAAGCCTTTTGGGAGGCATTTTTGTGTGTGAAACTCACCCCCATCCACCATCTGGTGGTGCTGGTAGCTGTACATCTTCTTCTGTACCATCACCAACGGTCTTCTTCCGTGGAGCTGTTGGTCCGTGGGTCATTTTTCTTTCAATCCAAAGACAATGTTGCTTTCAGCGAAACAATCAGCACGTGCTCTGTGTTATTTTGCAACACCACACGGATCCACCAAACTCTTGTAGATTTCTTCGTATTAATTGAGATGACATCAAGTTTTGCGCGTGATCTTTTAGCCACAAAATATCACGAATAATTAAAATATTGTATATTTTTTATCTAACCCCGTGTACACATTTTTTTCCGCTTTTGAGCAATTTTACGAGTGCGTGATACGATAAGAAAAGGCGCGCAAGACTTTATCTATATAAAATATGTGAACTTGACGAAAAAAAAATCATTCAAACACGCGATTTGTTTTTCTCAATCACACTTTTTTTTCTCTCTCAATATTCCTTCATTTGAGCCTGGCAAATTAAATGAGAATGCGCGTGAGATGGTGCTGTGATAAAAAATATCTTATGATCACTCCCTAATCAGCTGTTGAGAATCTCGGCGTCTCTCACACGAATTCCTTTCAGCAATAAAAAATAAATAAAATAAATAATCTGAGAAAATCCACGCAGGGTCACGTTTATATTTAGTCAAACACTAACACAATATATATTATTTTTATGCACTCTATTGGCACTGAAAACGCGTGCGGAATCTATGCCGTTGCCGTACGTTTCGACATTGATACACAAAAGCTTTTTTTGCGAACTGCAGCACCGCGATGTCCGTCCGTTCAACTTCATTCACCTACAAAGAGAAAATGATTTGAGTTTAGTATCGGCACTGAAAGTGAAGTCTGTCTGGGGCTCTTTTAGTTCGAGTAAGCAGCAGCAGAATATATAAATTAAATATGTATTTGTTCCCTACTAATACAGCTAAAAATACTATATATATTGGTAATTTTTACCCACATTGTATGTAAACAATTTGTTAAATGTTATCTTTATTTCCCGCCACACATATGTACATATATTGGTTTATATATAGCATAGATAGGGTTATTCTTTTTATCGCCCCCCATACAAACATCATGGGTGATAATGACTTTTTGATCTCAACTTTAAACAAAACTGCACCATGAAACAGAGTCTTTCTTATTTTTCTGCGTCCCGGTGGAAATTTTCTCAAGAATTTTTCGCATAAGCAAAGTGCAAAGTCATCGGCGGTGCCACATCTTTTGTTACCTATATTTGTTGTGCTTTTACAGTGGAGACGCCGGGTGTTATAAACGTCTTTATCTATATTGTTTTTAAGACAGCCAAATTTTATTGTTTGATATTTATTTGTCTTTTATTATTTAATGTTTTTCATAAATTTCAGATAAAAATTTTGTGGGGCTAATTAAACAATAAATGGGTTTAGGAAAAGCGGGAAAAGTTAACAATATAACATTGTTTTCAATGAGATTTTGAAAAGGATAGTCTGAGAGGCTTAAGAAAATCCTTTTGACCAGGAAAATTATGGAAATTCTGTAAAGAAAAATTAGGCCAAAGAGAAATTTTTGGCCCCAGTCTACCCTATGTTTTAGAAATAAATTCAGGAATTTGTGAATTAAAATATATCGCTGCTAAAAACGTTTATTTTCTTGTGCAGGCTAGCCTGGGTAGCGTTAACATTATGCTGGGAAATTCCGTTCTGGTTTACTGATATGAAAATTCTAGAATATTTAGGTATTTTACAGGTAATTATTTATTGGAGTGTCGCAAGTATTCACAATTACAACAAAGTGATAGAATAATGAGCTTGCGTGTAGAAAAACTATGCAAATTTCCAATCAGTCGTTATATTTTTACTGTATTTTCTTTTAGTGGAAAATAAGGTAGGAAAATGTTCTAATTTTTATACGAAATGGTATTGCTGAATTTTCATTACACACGTGTTTCAGATAAATGAAAGTTCTAAAGTTTCTAGAAAATAAATTAAAAGTTTCTTTAATGTTAGTCCTAATCTACATAATCTTTTCCACTTCCTTTTGACTTTCAGTTCTCACTGAATCTGACTTAATAAATTCTTTCTATTTCTTCTTTTTTCTTTCGGTAAATTGCCTGCAAAAAAGTCTATATACAAGCAAGTATTTTCTTTATGTTTATGAATTTAGTATCAATTAAATTTTTAATATCTGTATGTGTACATTTTGCAAGTTTATGAGTTATAAAAGTGACAAAGTCATTGACAAATTAAAAAGCCCACCAGGCCCAAACTTTTCACGCACATTCTACATTAATTTGTGGTGTATGCAAATGAAGGAAAAACGACGACGAGAAAGCTTTCCATGACCTCTTTATAATTAAGACAATAGAACATTGTTCTCTGGGTTTTTTTTAGGAGCTTTTAGTGTTATTAGAATAATTTTATTGACCGCAAAAATGTGTATCAGTAGGTAATAAATTATTATGTGAACAACATGTTCTCTTAGGAAAATACAGATTAAGTTAGTTTAATCTAGTTTAAAGAACAATCTCGTGAATTTACGAAGGATTTTTAATAGTTGATTTATTTTTTTTATTTTAGATTAATTATTCAATAAATTTACTTGAGAAATTGCTTTTCAAACGTTCTTTCTTGACGCTCTCTCGATTCTCATACACTGTGTGGTATTTTCAATACAAATAAAGCCAGCACTTTGTGAGTCACTACAGTGCTTTGGTTTCTTATTTTATCGTCTGATTATATATGGCAATGTTTGCTGATTAATTTATATATCATTCTTTGGCACATTTAAAATTATTTTCCATTGCAAAAACAAAGGAAAGTTAATTCTCCTCCACATGATAATTATAGTATCAGCAACAACAGATGACTTTTCACCACACATTCGCGCGCTTATAAAAGTTTCCTCATGTTTCACAGCTGATGATTTGCATAAAAATTTGTATAGTAAACTTCTTCTTTTTTCGGTGTATGAATGTTTATTTTTACGGAAGCATTAACTCTTTCGGCGGGATTTCTTTTAATAATAAAACACAAGAATAAAATTTGCGTTGATTGATGAATTTTTTGGAAGGGAATCTAAAGGAATTTTTCATGAAATTTCACTAATTTTGTACTCAAAAATAAGATTAAAGTTTCAGCTTTATCTGAAGGAGATAGTGAGTTATTTTAATTTACTCTGCGTTTATCTGATGTTTGTTGAAATTCAAATAATTGTTTTGTGTTAAAGGGTCTGTGTGTAAGTCATTCTTTGTAAAATTGCTTTGTCCTCAAAGAATTAAGATTGAAATCTTATCATTTTATCATGCTCAGAAAGCTCAGAAATTATCAAAATTTCTTTCAAACAATTAACGATCTTTTAAATTACTTTACATCTTTTTTTAAAATATTATTTAACTGTAATTTAGTAAAATTTAAAAAGTTTTCCAACAAAGAAACGTTCTTTACATGCATCCAGTAGTCAAATATTGAATTTTCTCATGATAAAGTTAGATGAAAAATTTTCCATACTTTATCTTTCACATATTGGAATTTTAAGAAGAATTTAATAGCAGAATTGATAAGATTTAATTTTCACCATCAATCAGTTAGCACACGTAGGAGTTTTTAATGAGCAGAAAATTACAAATACACACATTGAATTCACCTCGAATTTTCCACATGAAGAAAAGTGAGAAAACCCACTGATGGCTTCAAGAGAATGGCCAATGTTGCGAAATTAGCACAATTGACGGAAGAATTTAATTCCATTTGCTCTACACTTTTCCTCCAACTTGACGGTATAAGTATAAGAAAGGGATGAGGAGTTTGTGTTGCCGTTGCTCACGAGAAACTGGTGGACTTTTCTTAGATTTCTTTTTGGGAGGGAAAATACGAGAAAATAAATAACAAAGTGGCTCCACACACAGAGAGAAGAACGCGATTTCGGAATCGTCCGAAAAAGCGGCCAGAACAGCGAAGTATTGTGCGTGTTAAAAATATTCACATGGTAGGAAAAATCATAATAAAAAGAGGCAAAAGGCAGGAAAAACGAAAAGGAATATAAAGATAGAATGGGAGAGTGAGAATGAAATGTTAAAATTGGGAGACACAATATTGGAACGATGTATACATATGTAAAACCATGCAAAAATTGCTACTTAATTTACAATGCAAAATACCTCTAGGCGGATTTTTCTGTGTTGAAAGAAAAAAATGTAAAATTTATTGGTTTTACTACATTTTTCTATTAGGCAAAAATATCATACATGAATGAGAAAATCAATATTTATTCTCTAGAAAATATTTTTGTGATATAATTAGGTTAGAGAATTTTATCACACATTGCATGTTCAAGAAAAAAAAGTCATTCACATTGAAATACCGTGAATTTATCTCTCGTTCTCTTTATATTTAAGTTGTACGTCTTTCTCTCTCACAGCTCACAAGCTTTGACCTCTCACTATATACATTTTAATGCAGTCACAATTTAATTTTGATTTTTCTTCACAATATAAATTTTATATTCTGAGGCACGCGACTGAACATTTAACGAAGTCAATTGCATCTTTATATGTTGCAATGTTGGAAAAAAAATAAGAAAAGTGATGCAACTCAAACACTTTAAGATCATTTAACATAAAACTGCTATATATAAATGACCGACAAATTATTGCATCACACACATATTTTTGTCTTTCTTAATTGTTTCTGTAAACATCGATAAATGCGGTCAAAATAATTCCAATAAAATGTGCTCGCGGTGTCGTGGTGTCAATTGAAATGCAATGTGGTCAATGCGAAGGATAACAGAGCAGCATATTGAAAGAATTGGTGGAAGATAAGATAAAAGAAATGATCTCTTAGTGTGTCAAATACAACATTTTCGATATCAGAATGATTTTAATGGTCTTTGGGGCATAAAGTAGAACCACACTGATGCTTTTGATGTTTCATATATCAATCAAAAGCTAATGAAATTGATTTGGATTTTTAAAAATAAGTTTGAGGATTTTTTTGATAGAGAATAAAGCAATAATATGGAATTTTTAATGTAAAGAATTCCTAAATTTTTTTTTAAAATTCAAAAAATTATTTTGAGAGTATTTCTGTTTGATGAAAAAAGAAAATTTTCTTATTCTTTCAAAATTATTTAAAAATTTGCTTAAGTTACAATTTTTGTACAATAGATCCTGATGATGGCAATAAATTGCCCGAAATGTTGCTGGAAAGCATAAATATGCTGTATTCTCCGTTTTTTTACGTTTGAATGCAGTTCAATTAAAAAAATCATCACACTTTTTGCAATTGTCGTTAAAAAATTGAAAGTCAAAGCTGACGATAGAAATTATTTAATTTTAAATTAATTTAAAATAGCCCCCTACTCCCCTAATTACTTGTAATCATGCACATAAAGAGTGGAAAATTATCTCTTGTTCTTCATCAAATCCTCGGTGTTAGTGGATTTTCACACATTTTTGGAGTCAAATAAACGACTTTGGTGTTTTGATGGAGACACATCATTTCACATTTAACCCACCCCTAAAACCAAAAAACTATACTCCTCGTGTAGCGACATGAACATGATTGAAGATTTATTGGTAATCGGAGTGGAAAATCTGTGAGAATGGCGTTAAAGAAGAAATAATCCAAGTGTTAATGCTGCGTGGCGTTATGGGAATCGGTATTTCACAGCAAAGTGAGTTTCCTTATGCGCTGCTATTTGATTTATTAAATTGTTTTTATTTTTTTTTTAAGTATTTTATTAGGAAGAAAATTGTGCCCAGATGTCTTTCTAAAATCTTTTGTAGTTATTTCCCATGCAGATATTTTGTCTATTTTGTATTTCTTCAAACAAAATGTTAAAGATAAAATTAAATCAATATTGTAGCGAACCTATGACCCGATCTCTTTGCAAAGAAAATTAAAATATTTGCAAATAATTTGTGAACTTATTTGTCCATGCAAATAATATAGAAAATTTTTAAATAAATTCCTTTCATTCAGCAATTTCTTTGATAAAAGTGAAGAAAAATAATTTTATCATACAGTGGATTTTCCCAGCAATGAAATTAAAAAAAAATATTTTAACGGAATTCCCAATGAAAAGGGAAATGAGAATTAATAAATAATTTAATGTTGGACCTCTTAAATATTTTAAATAAAATTCACAATCACAGATTTCTTTTTTGAATAAAGAAAAAAACATGCTTATTATTCATATTAAGTGTGGGAGGAAAGGTTCATTTGCAGAAACATGAACAAAAACTTTTCACAGGACATGATGTGGGCGACATTATGCGAATTTTTCCTGGAAAATCCCAAAAGGTATGAAAAATATAATTCTGTGTATTTTATAATAAATATTATCGCGCTGAGCTTTGGGAGCTTTATCATCTACAAGCTCAACGAGGAAACATTTAGCGATGCGTGATTATGCTTATTTACATTTTACTTTGCACTGAAGCATGCGACATCGTTCTGCATCAATTATTTTCTTTAACCGATAAAATAGTGGGAGGTGGGTGTTGAGAAATATCAATTAAATCAATTTTTGCTTCTAATTCACTTCAATTTGTAAGAACTTTAATAAATAAAAATTAATTAAATAAAGAAAGAAGTAAAGTCTAATTCTCCGTGTGGCATCAATGCAGCCACTAAAGTGGGTCACGGTCGATCGATAGAGAGCTGGGTGGCTAAAGCTCGACACTTGCTCGATTAACTTTTCCACGAGACTGGCAAAATTTTCCGGTTAAATCGATATCACCGGGGTTGTTGTATCCCTTCGAATCCCATAAAATCGTACATAAATAATCCACCTTTCCAGAAAGCTTCAACTACATACATTTAAAAGCTTCAAAAGCACAAAATTGATTTTTTTGATTTGTCTCAGATTTATCTAAAAATTCTTTGAAATTAATTTTCTTCCACTGAATTTTCCACACAAACATTTTCCCCGGGAAAATGGGGAGAGTTACACAAAAGGAAAAAAATCTTTATCAATTGATCTAAAAGGAAAACTTTTCAAATGGAGCTGAAAATTTACCTATAAAAGCGATGCGATGAGCGTAGGTGGATGGAATACAAAGAAGACAAAATGAGAAACAAAAATTCTGCAGAAAAAACCGCGTGCTCCCCTTATGGGGGCCACGATGCACTAAACTGAACTCCTCGTATTTTCTGCACTTGATGAACTTGTCAAAAAATACATACATATACATTAACGTACATTGTAACCACCCCCAAAAGAATTTCACCCCCAATGCGAGACGGGCGATGGAGAGACGCAGATATATGATGTAGGGCGCAAAAGAGGGATGACTTTATTCTCTCTGATTGAATAATTTTAAAAATAAGCGCGCAAGCGTGCTGAAGAAATATTTAACAGGTAGAAGAAATAATTTAGCAGAAAAGGCACAAAAAACAACAATTAAAAGCTAAACTATTTTAATTTACTAGCTGGGAAAACTTACTGAAAAGCTTACGTCCCAATTTTCCCGCAATTCCATTTAAAGCCCATGAAGCATATGCGTCAAAGCTTCAATCCATTTTGAAAGTCTAAAATCTAAAAGAAACATTAACGCATATGTTGCATGCAAGTTTCGGGTAAATGAAGAAGAAAACTCAACGCCGGGAAGCCCGGAAAGCCAGAAATGAAGCAATAATCATTCAAAACTTCATCCGTGTAGGCAGGAAAGGTTGGGAAGTGTGATGTAATGTAGATAGGTGGCGCTATAGGCGCCACATGCTATTCATTATAATAAAGACAGTTGAAGAGTGAACATGTGTCTCTACAGGAAGGTTATAAAGAAATCCAAGAGGTCCCGATGCCACGCTGGTTGAACACAATCGAGTCCCTCCTATTCATTTCAATGTTGTTCCAAAATTGAGGTTATATATTTCCGGACTGTACTTTCACTGCACTTTTCTATGTGATCCCAGTGGATATTGGGGAGTTTCTTTCGCGATTTTTCATTTTTTTTTAAGATTCCCTACAAGTTGAAATGGGTCAAAATTGTTCTGCGATAGAGGATCAGCCGCATAAATTCCTTTGGAAAAAAATGAATCAAAAGTGTTCTTTGGAACACTTTTTTGAGACCCACTAAGCTCTCTTTTATTGTTTTTTTTGTATCTCTTGGGCGGAAAACGCTTTTTTCACTATTAATTATCTAATTACAGTGGGACCCCAGTACAACGACCACTCGGATGTACTCTTCGCACTCATTATTTTCAATGCGCGAGAGTAGTATAACCAAGTGGTCGTTGTACTGGGGTCCCACTGTAGATAAAAGGAACAAAAAAAGCGACATCCGGTTCGAAATGTGCACACAAGAAATATTTTTTGACGTTTTTGACACGCTTATTTTTGATAAAAACGCGATTTATTTTGTAATTCGTGCAATTCTTTTATCACGTGACGTCGCTTTATCATCCCGGAAAAAAATATTTTCACACGAAAATCATAAAAAACGTTAGAAAAAATTCAAAAAGTAAATCAAACAAATTATAGAGAATTTCGCCAAAACTTAATTTGTAGTTGAGAGGTCAGAATGAGGTCCGAAAAATTTGTTTTTCAAATAAAAGCCAAAATATTGGATCAAATTATTATGAAACTTTCTAGGCTTAGACAGGGGTATGAAGTGTAACTATACTGACAAAATTAGACAGATTTAGCCACTACTTTTTGAGATAAGTATTAAGTTTAATTTTTTCCCGATTCACCATTTTTTTTACCCTAGTTACTCCTACTAAAAAAAATCCAATTTATCGTGTACCGCTTGGACTAAATCAGAAATTTTTGACTAACCGCCAGTACTATGTCATAATTGTCAACAATTCTATCGTGTACCGCCTGTACTATCAGAACTAACCAGATGTTTTTCTTTTGAAGAAAAATAAGACTGTTTTGGATTTTCTCTGCATGAAAATCCCACTAACCGGCTTGTAAATGACTCCTGCCTGTGGTGGAGCATCTCCAGATAATTGAGTCGTGCGAGATGGTGAGAAAACTCCGGGAAATCCTTCCCAATTTGCCCCTGGCAGCGAAACATGGGTGAGGTTAAAAGTGATGACTAATTTCTCTCATTGATTGCAGGCTTCTTCCATTGAGGCTGCTGGCCAGAAGCTCTCCTACTGTGACATTGAGTCCCTCTGGTTGATTTTCAATGCCCCCGGGACGAGTAATGAGAAAAAACAGGAGATTGAGGCGAGACTGAGGCACTTCCAGCTACAGACTGATGCCTGGCAGCAGTGTTTGGCGCATTTGGGTGACTTTGGGGCTTCAATATGGTTCTTCAATGCCTCCACAGTGGAGGTGACCATCTGCCGGGCATGGGAGGGGCTCCCGGTGAGCAATCGTGTGGCTGTGAGGAGCACCCTGTGGGGGATTTATGTGAAAATGGGCTCAGGGGAGAGATTCCAGCGCAACAAAGTTGCCCAGCTGATTGCTTTGATTGGCAAGAGGGAATTCCCCCATGAACATCCGAGTTTTATGAGTGACGTTGCGGGTTTGCTGAAGGAACACTTTATGCTGGGAATTGTCCTCCTGCGGTCCACATCGGAGGAAGTTACGAGCACAAAGGAGGATGTAACGTGTGAGAGGAAGAGACAATTTCAGGCATGTGTGGGGGTGTGTGTACCTGAAATCTTTCGGCTTCTCAGTAAATTCCTCTCGGTGACATTGCACAGAGTTTCCGGACGTGGTGGGCAGCAAATCTTCGTGAATACCGGTGAGGTACGGCTGGAGGAGTATGAGAGGAATTTGGAGCGTGGGAGTGTGGAATTACTCACGTGTATTCAGCACATGCTGTCGTGGGTGCCATTTGAGCATGTACTGGATGACTTCCTACTGGGGGCTCTCTTTGAACTGGCCAAGTGGAACGCTGCCCATTCAAACGTGGCAACCTCCACCCTGACCACAATTTGTGAGCTCTTCTACCGCCAAAGCGCCATTCCGCACGTTGCCATTGCCACGGGGATCATGGCACTCCTGCAGGATGATCTGCGGAATGCCTCAGAGATGTATCAGGATAAATTGACTGAGCTTCTGCGGTTGTTTACAACGCAACAAACCTCCCGGTGGATTGCAGATGAAACCTTCCTCAATCTCCTTTGTGCTCTGCACAAGTTCACCTTTGCCGGCTACGGAGCCCTCGCTTTCACGGAACGCCTGGCAATTTGGACGCCAATCATTAAAACCCTCATCCCGAAGGGCTTCGGCACGTACTCTGAGCTCTTGATGAGCCTCGCTGCGGGCACAGTGAATAAGATGCAATTTCAGAATGATCAAACGGATGGATTTCTCGATCTTCTGGACAATTCCACATTGGACGATGATCTGGAGACGGAATGGCAGCATTTCCTCAATCAGTGCATTGAGACTGTGGCACTAATTGCCGAGGGTAGCCCTGAGCCTGTCCTGGAGATTGTCCTGAATGCCTGGAAGGCATCCTTTGAGGTTTTCCTCGTGATTGAGAAGGCCATAATAAGTGAATCGAGTCTCTGGACGAGTGCTTCCAAGTGCCACTACATCCACTGCGTCCTGCGTGATCTCTCATCCCTCTGTCAGACCCTCTCACGCCTCGTGCCCATCATTGAGGCCTGCTCTGAGCGTGTGTCTGAATTCGTTCTCACCGTGGCCATTGGACTGGTGCTTACGGTGAAATTCCTCGCCACGAAGAAGCCCTACCGGATGCCGTCATTCAGCAAGGAGATTCAGGCGGATTTTGCCGAGACACTGGCACAAATGCTGGCTGCCCTTCGTGGACTCCTCCCCTGGTCGACTGTGTTGAAATTCGATGCTTCCGTGAATTCCCTCATTGACGTTGTTGTGCAAATTCTCCTGCCCACGAATGTTCCGGAACCGAAAATTGTCACCTTGGCTGCTGCTCAGCTCCTCCTCAGCATTAGCTCAATTATGCGTCCGGGAGGGTTGCACGAGCAGAGCGGAATGCTCCAGCTCATCCACGCTGGGAGGAATCTTCCACATCTCGACCAGCAAACTAGTCAACTTGTTTTTCAATCCATCTGCAACTGCCTCATCCTTCCGCATGCAGGACAAAATGAAGTGCACAATGAAGCAATTCTCAGTCAACGTGCTCAACGTCTTGGGGAGTACATCAATACCCTGGCAAAGGATCTCCTGACCATTGGACTGTGCACATCAAAGGTCACCGAATGCGTCACGTCTGTCCTTCCAATCCTCCGGGAGATTCTCGATTACTACGAAAGTGCTGCATCGGCGACAAAACAAATCCTCCTGATGGCCTTCCGGGGAATTCTCGATAAGAGTTTACTCATCTACAATGAACAGTACCTCCAGGCACCGCCGCAACTCACCGACGCCGTTCTCACGTTTGCCTTAAGCACCATCCGGACGTTGCAAATTCAACTGGGCACAGAGAACATCCGGCACATCTTGAGTATTTTCTTCAATGCCTGCACAAAGAATACCTTCACGGAATCCCGAATGAAGTCCACGGAGACACTTTTGCAGATTTTCTGCCTCATTGTCCGGACTTCGCGTGCATCGGCCTTCCTGCCGGCAATCCTGGAGCTGACCCTGGATCACTTGGTGCCATTCCTCGTGCAGGAACGCAATTGGATGACAAAATCCGACATTGTGGCCACACTGTATGAGCTCTTTGATGCAATTCTCATCAATCACTGGAGCTATTTCTACAAGACAAGCGTTCTGCGTGGCCTTAAGACTGAACCACCGACTGAGGGTGAGAAGATTCAGCACAAGGAACGCTTCCTGGCCATTCTCACCATGTACGGCGATGCACTCGTGCAGAATGATCCGCACATTTGTCAGATTGTCCTGAAATCCCTGCAGGCGGTCAATGAGCACTGGAAGCTGTATCAGCGTGAAGCATTCCAGACCCACTTGCTGCCATCATTCCAATATACAATCATCAATTGCCTCCTAATGCCCGAGGGGGCACTCGTGTACGATCAGCTCATGCAGACACTCTTCACGATGGGTCAAGTTAGCACCCACACGCTCTATTCATCATTCCTAACGGCGGGATTCTCACCAGAGTCTGATGTTATCCGGGAGATTTGTGCGACGTCGGTGAGTAACATCCTTTTTGATGATTTTTCTTTCATTTCTTTGAGAAAAATTGTACGGGAAGAAATGCATTGCAGTGCCCCCGGGGGGCTTCCCGTATTCTTTTAAAGCATTTTCCAGGCAAAAATTTGCACAATTCTGCTTTTTGTTACAAATATTTTTCGAGGAAATTTTTCGAAAGAAAATATTTTCTCACGGATAGAAGTTTATTATCACGGATAGGAATAGATTCTCACGGATAGAAGTTTATTCTCACGGATAGGAAATGATTCTCACGGATAGGAATAGATTCTCACGGATAGAAGTTTATTGTCACGGATAGAGAATCATTCTCACGGATAGAAAATTATTCTCACGGATAGGAGTTTATTGTCACGGATAGGAATAGATTCTCACGGATAGAAGTTTATTATCACGGATAGAGAATCATTCTCACGGATAGAAAATTATTCTCACGGATAGAAGTTTATTGTCACGGATAGGAAATGATTCTCACGGATAGAAGTTTATTCTCACGGATAGAAAATTATTCTCACGGATAGAAAATTATTCTCACGGATAGAAGTTTATTATCACGGATAGAGAATCATTCTCACGGATAGAAAATTATTCTCACGGATAGAAGTTTATTATCACGGATAGGAATAGATTCTCACGAATAGAAGTTTATTCTCACGGATAGAAGTTTATTGTCACGGATAGGAATAGATTCTCACGGATAGAAAATTATTTTCACGAATAGAAGTTTATTCTCACGGATAGGAATAGATTCTCACGGATAGAAGTTTATTCTCACGGATAGGAAATGATTCTCACGGATAGAGAATCATTCTCACGGATAGAAAATTATTCTCACGGATAGAAGTTTATTGTCACGGATAGGAATAGATTCTCACGGATAGAAGTTTATTCTCACGGATAGGAAATGATTCTCACGGATAGAAAATTATTCTCACGGATAGAAGTTTATTGTCACGGATAGGAAATGATTCTCACGGATAGAAGTTTATTCTCACGGATAGAAAATTATTCTCACGGATAGAAAATTATTCTCACGGATAGAAGTTTATTATCACGGATAGAGAATCATTCTCACGGATAGAAGTTTATTATCACGGATAGGAATAGATTCTCACGAATAGAAGTTTATTCTCACGGATAGGAAATGATTCTCACGGATAAGAATAGATTCTCACGGATAGAAAATTATTCTCACGGATAGAAGTTTATTGTCACGGATAGGAAATGATTCTCACGGATAGAAGTTTATTCTCACGGATAGAAAATTATTCTCACGGATAGAAAATTATTCTCACGGATAGAAGTTTATTATCACGGATAGAGAATCATTCTCACGGATAGAAAATTATTCTCACGGATAGAAGTTTATTATCACGGATAGGAATAGATTCTCACGAATAGAAGTTTATTCTCACGGATAGGAAATGATTCTCACGGATAGGAATAGATTCTCACGGATAGAAAATGATTCTCACGGATAGAAAATTATTCTCACGGATAGAAGTTTATTGTCACGGATAGGAATAGATTCTCACGGATAGAAGTTTATTATCACGGATAGAGAATCATTCTCACGGATAGAAAATTATTCTCACGGATAGGAGTTTATTGTCACGGATAGGAATAGATTCTCACGGATAGAAGTTTATTATCACGGATAGGAACTGAATCTCACGGATAGAAAATTATTCTCACGAATGTAGTACCGCTGGTACTAACTGTCATGGTATAGGACAGATTGGCTTATGTGTGTGGGGTTGGCGAGAGTCTTAAGGTGACTCTCTCTCCCAACCACCGTAGTACGGTTGGCTCAGTTACTCGTGGGCCATGGGGTCGTACGGACGGACTCACCCCCATAAGTCTGAATCGTAGTACCTGGCTATGACAATTGGTATCTCATTGTCAGGTATTTTACACGAATAGAAGTTTATTCTCACGGATAGGAATAGATTCTCACGGATAGAAGTTTATTGTCACGGATAGGAATAGATTCTCACGGATAGAAAATTATTCTCACGGAAAGAAGTTTATTCTCACGGATAGAAAATTATTCTCACGGATAGAAGTTTATTATCACGGATAGGAAATGATTCTCACGGATCGGTTTTTTGTGACAAGAAAAACAGAATTGTGTAAATTTCCGCCTAGAAAATGCATTAACACTACAACGCATTTTTTCCCGTATTTCTCACTTTTTTGCACAAGAAAAGGTTGCTTTGAGGTTATGTCTGCGTAAAAAAGTCACCTTCAAAAAGTTGCATCGCGAAGACGTCAACCAAAATTCACGACCGTCTGTTCTGAGCCATTGAGAATCAAAACCTCAAAAAGTACTCAATTCAAGCCTAGAAAGTATACTTTTAAGTCTAAAAGGTATTAAATTCAATCTGAAAACAAGTTATTAGATTTTCTGTCCTAAAAAAGCTTAAATTGAAGAGCAAAAAGATTGAAAGTACTAAACTCTAGCCAAACAAGTACTAAATACAAGCAGAATTTAGTACTATTATTTTTTTCTGACTGTTGATAATGACATCGTTAATCCTGAAACTCCATGCAGTTAAACAAAAATCAAGATCTTTTGAAATCTTGACTCCAGAATACGAATCAATATTTCGAGGGCGGAAAGTGTGCCAAACATCCCCTAAGTTCGCCCCTGATTTCCTTGATGAATTTTTGGCTCAATAACTTCTTGAATTTTCATTTCAGGATCTCCCGACCTTTTCATTCCGCATGGGGTACCTAATTCAAGACACACGCTGTGGCCAGAACTCCAAGGCACTCACTGAATCATGAGAAGGACTACGCTGCCCCTTCACTGCTGGTGATCCCCCCTGAGAAAATCCATTTTTTAGAAGAAAAAGAAAAACTCCCCTCTTGCATTTGTTTTTTTTTTCAATAGAATGTATTTGATAATTTCGGAGCAAAGCGTTTATCACAATGAAAATCTCTCTCTTTCTCTCACGTGCCCACGCACCAAGGAAGGATTAGGGTGGTTGTGTGGGGGGGCTGAGGTGCTTCTATGGCGTCTGCGGGAGCGCCTTGCTAAAGTATGGCGCTGTATTCTGCACAAGGAGCGTGTGGCAGACATCACAGACACGCGCTGGTCGTCTATGGGGCCCCGATGGGACACTCTTGCTCAGGCATTTATCACAAAAGATGGCCCCACAGTGCCGACAGTGCTGCTTCCGCTTTGTCACTGTGAATGAGCCCTTGCAGTTTGTGCACTGATCCACATCCTCATCATCCTGCCAGCGTACCCGTTGATCTTCCACCCGGAATCTCTCCAATTGAACCTTTAAGAAAAAAACAGAAAGTTCCGGAAGTTTCATTTAGAGAGGTGTTTCGGCTTCGGAAAAGGAGGCTTTTGGGGCTCACCTGGAGTGTCTGGGAGAGTCTGACAAAATCCTGCTGAACTGCCTCCCCATTGGCGAGATTTTGCTGCAATTCTGTCACCTTCCCCTTCAAGTCTGCATTCAATTTCTCCAATTTGGTCTGAAAGGAAGTTTATAATTTTCCGGAAGGTTTCTCTTGAGAATTGAATAATTTACTCACATTGTGTGCCCGGAGATCAATAACTTGCTCCCGTAGCTCTGAAGATTCCTTCTTGTAGTCCATCTCTTTGCGTTCCAGCTCCTCCTTGACGGTCGTGAGGTGCCTCTCCTTGGCCGTTGATCCCTTCAGCTGAAGTTCCAAGCTACGAATATTCGCCACAACTTCACGTTCATACGCCTGACGTTCCTTGTAGAAGGTCTCCAGTTGATCACGCAAAAGTTGTGATTCATCGCGCAAACTTATGCTCTTTGTCTGCTCAAATTCACACCCAACACGTGCCTCAATGAGACTCTGATGTACCTGCAGGAGCATCTCTTGGAGCTCCTCAACTGTGTCCGGAAGGTTAATTTCTTGATTTTGAATCTCCTCCGATGTGGCCAAGTATTTCCCAGCTAGAATGTCATTGTCACGCTGAAGGGACTCCAAGTGCCGGTGGACACTTTCACGTTCGTGCGTGAGCTTCAGTAGCTCCTGATTTATCTCATCCTTTATCTCATTGTAGTGCCTCTGGAGGTGCGCGAAGGAATCCTCCGTTTTCTTCATATGCTCCGTCAGGGAGGCCACTTCGTTCTTATGCTGTTCCCTCTTCTCCTGCCACTGTGCCTCCAATTCCCGCCTCAGGGCACCTTCACGTGCAAAATCCTCCTTCAGACGTTCCACCTGCTTCTGAATTTGTTCCGTTTTGCTCTTTTCTCGTTGAATGTCTTCCTGTGCTTGCACCAGTTGCATTTCGTAGTTCTTGCACATTTCACAGGGATTGTCAGTGAGTGTTTTCACGTCCCCTTTGGGCTGTACATCCTTTGGGAGGCTTCCGGAAGAGGTGTCAACTTGGGAGCCACCACGGAGTGATTGAAGTTCCTCATCTGTGGCACGAAGTTTCTCCTTGAGGGCTTTAATCTCCTCCTCTAGGGGTACAACAAGACTCCTCAGGACTTCAGCATCCTCCTGAGCCTACAAAATCAAGGGAAATTCTTTACAAGATTCTCGCAAAAACTGCCCAAAATTTCGTTTAAAACTTCCGGAAATCCTTCATCCCGGAATTGCGCTTAAGTTTAAATTCAATTAAGGAACAAAAGAAAAGGAATTTTGAAGAGATAAAAGTGGATTACCTACATATTTGTTTACCTTCCGCATGGAATCCTCGAGGGTGTCATCCCGTGAGTCTGCACCCAATTTCCTTGCAATCTTCTTCACTTGACTAAGCACGGGGGCAAGGCTCGGTGATTCCTGCTGTGAAACAATGCGAAAGGAGGTCACCGTCAATGTTCCGGAAAGCTCAAGAAAAGAGAAACTTCCTAACCTGATTGCTGAGCATTTCTTTTAAATTGAAATTCTCCTGCCGGATGCGTTCGTACTCCTCGTAGAAACGCTTATGGTCATCCTTGAGGCTACTCGACTCATCAAGTGTCTCCTGCACAAGTTGCCGGAGCGATGCGAGCTCCTCCTGTGCCTTCAGCTCCTGATTTTGCATTTCATTCTCTTTGCGATATTCCGCCACAATTAGTTGACTCTTTGCCTCGTCGAGTTCTTTGGTAAGGGCCTCAATCTTCTCCGTGTGCTTCCTGCATTCACCTACAAGGAAGAGGAGTCATTTAATGCCCCCACAGAGAGCCCCAGAGGATGGTGCAGGAAATGAACTCACCTTCCTTTTGCAAATACAATTCTCGCATCTTGGCACGTTGTCCATTGAATTCCTCGCGTAATTTCTTAATCTCCATCTCCAACTTTGCATCCTCCACCACGGCTGCATCATCTTCACTCACTTCTGCTACTTTTTCATCCATTTTTTTGCACAGAAATCCCAGAAAATCACGATTTTCACAAGAAAAACTTTCATCCAAATTCCGCTGCTTGCACCAGCCAATGTCGCAACTGTTGTCAATCCATCATCTTTTACAACAGCTGCTGTTGCAAGCAGCGAAAGTGGTCAATTTTCCGCGAAATGTGACGGAAAATTTAAATTTCCTTAAACCGTTTCTGTAGAGAACTTTCAATTTTCCGACTTTGGGGTAATTTTCTCATTTTTCGATTTCTTTGTGCTTTTCCAATGATTATTTTCTGTTGAGGAAGTATAAAAAAATCAATTTTCCCGCGAAATGTAACGAAAAATGTAAATAATTTCTTTAACCGTTTATGTTTTCAGTTTTCTTACAAATAACTTACAATTTTCCGACATTTTCTCGTTTTTTTGACTTCTTTGTGCTTCTCTGATGATTTTTTGCCGTTGAAAAAGCATAAAAAAAGACAAAAGAGAGAAAAAACTCAATTTTCCCGCGAAAAATTCGCGGCAAACCCTCTGTACGAAAGAGACAACAATAAAAAAAAAGCATTTTCTCTGTCTCACTTTCTCCCAACTAACAACATCTGCAGCCAACTTCACAACATTGACCGCTCTATCTGGGACACCTTAACAACAATTTGTCGCTTTTCCGTGAAAACTTTGTGCCGAAAAAACCGTGAAAAATTCTGTGTTTTTGCATTTTCCCCAGAGCATTTAGCAACAAGACGTCGCGATGGCGTCCTACCAAATCGCCAATTTACTAGATAAGGTGAGAAAAGCTCCATTGAAGGAGGAAAATTGCATTTAAAATCTCCATCAATTCTTTGCATGGATTTTTGTGAATTTTCACTGGATTTTTCATAAATTCTATGGTTTTTCCTCCCTTGATTTTCTTTAAATTCTTCCAATTGTTTTTCTTGATCAATTTTCTTATGTTTGGCATGAAAAATTAAAGAAAATCTTCCAGGAATTTTAGCATAAAAATTCCAGAAAAAAGCTTCATTTTTTGCCACAAAGAAAATGTCATTGTTTTTTGTTTTTCTCTCATTTTCTTCGAAGAAAATGCAAAAATTCACTGAATTTGGGCTTTTTATAAATGAAAATGGAGCTAGATTGTAATTTTTGATGAGAAAATTGCATGTAATTGTGCAAAAATAGCCCCGGTTCGACATAACCTCACTTTTGTCAAAGGAATTTTTTTTAATGAGCTTCTCTATTTTTCATCCATTGCGGGGGCGCTTGGGCACTGGGATTAGATGACGTCCAATGACAAGGACTTCCGTTTTATGGCTACGAATGATTTAATGACGGAACTGCAGAAGGACAGCATCAAATTGGATGATGAATCGGAGAAGAAGGTCGTCCGGATGGTGTTGCGGCTGCTTGAGGATAAGAATGGTGAGGTACAGAACCTGGCGGTGAAGTGCCTGGGGCCGCTCGTTATTAAGGTCAAGGAGAACCAAGTGGAGACAATAGTGGATTCCCTGTGTGCCAATATGGTGAGCAACAAGGAGCAACTGCGTGATATCTCCAGCATTGGCCTCAAGACGGTTATCTCGGAGCTGCCACAGACATCCAATTCACTCGCCCCGAATGTCTGCCAGAGAATCACTGGGAAGTTGAGCAATGCAATCGAGAAGGAAGACGTTAGCGTGCAACTCGAAGCATTGGACATCCTATCGGATCTCTTGTCGCGCTTCGGGGATCTCCTGGTGCCATTCCACGACACTATCCTCAAGGCACTCGTACCACAGCTCGGGTCGCAGCGTCAAGCTGTCCGGAAGAGGACTATTGTGGCACTATCGCATCTCCTGACTTCCTGCAGCAATAGCGCCTACAATAAAGTCATTGAGCACTTGCTGGAGGGACTGAAGAAGCCACAAAATACCAGCACCATTCGCACCTACATCCAGTGTCTTGCATCCATTTGGTGAGTCAGCTAATTTTCAAGGAAAATTCCCTTTTCTAACCTTCCGGAAATGTTTTTTTTTTGCAGCCGTCAAGCAGGACATCGTCTGTGTAATCACATTGATCGCGTTATGGTGCTCCTGAATGAGTACAGTCAGCGGGAGGATGATGAATTACGTGAATTCTGCCTCCAGGCATGTGAAGCCTTCATTCAGCGATGCCCCGAAGCCATTGTTCCCCACATACCAAGCGTAAGTCTCCCGGAAATGTTTCTCAAAATCTCTGGGATAATTCCTTTATTAGTTGGTATACCACAATCGTGGCCAACACCAAGTATTGTAATCATCGGAAAAACCAATCACCTCAGATCAGCTTCAAACTTGGTACAAGTAATGGTGGTGGAAAATTTTTGATCCGGCCGGCCGGTCACCCGAAATTTGCCTTTTATCTCGAGACTTCCGGTTTAAAGTTTTTTTTATAGAAAAGTTGGTGTAAATCGTGTAAATTTTCATTTTTTCGCATTTTAAAAATCCAAGATGGCCGCCATCCGCCATTTTGAACTACAGTCAACCACTTCCCTTATAGCTAGAGGTCTGAAATTTTAGTATGTTGTACAACTCAGTGAGATGTTTTCATCAACAAATCATACTTGAAAATCGGTCAAGCCGTTTAGCAATTATGGCGGCCTAAAGCAAAAAGGGTTTTTTCGATATAACTCGAGAACGGCTTGATCGATTTTGACCAACTCAAGCTCAAATGAAAGGTTTCAAGAAGCCCTACAACTTTCTAGAAAGTGACCGCTAGGGGGCCAAAAATCGAAAATAAAATTTTTGATGAGTCTTCGATGAATATCTCGAAAACGCCATTATCGATTTGGTTCATTTTATGATATATTATAGCCTACTATAACATCTATTTATAAAAAAAAAACTAAAAAAATTTATGTCGCCATTTTGAAAATATGGAGTTTCAACTTTGACATGTCATATCTCGGGTTCTACAAGTCCGATTTTGATCAACTCAAGCGCAAATGAAAGGTTTCGTGAAACCCTACAAATGTCTAAAACATTGCAACTTCGAGAAATGACCACGAGAGGCGCTAAAGTCAAAATCAAAATTTTCGAAAATTTCGAACTCGAATATTTCGAAAACGCCATTATCGATTTACTTCATATTTTAATATGTTATAGTTGAGGTTAAGACCTTTCCAACGATAGCTCAAAATCGAAAATCTATGGAGCCGTTCCCGAGATATGGCGTTTTAAAGATTTCTTGGGGGATGACTTTTCAACTTTTCCTGACTTTGCGCGTATTTAAATTAATTTACGCTCTAGTTTGCTCTCACAAAATTGGTACACTGAAAGAAACACAGCTCTCGTAAGCTTGGTCAGCTTACCAGTACATTTATCTTTGAAATTGCTGAATTTCATGAAAAAAATAACTTTGCCTACTAATACGGCTCACAAATTAAATTACAACGCATAGACTAATCCATCCGCGTTGTGGTATACCAACTCTTATAACTGGACGCGTTATGATTGACTTCTTGATTGCATTGATTGCTTGCAGATTGTTGCCCTGTGCCTGGACTACGTGACCTACGACCCAAATTACAACTACGAGGCTGATGATGGGGATGCGGGGGTGTCGATGGATACGGAGGAGGAGGAGGATGTGGATAGTGAGGAGTACAGCGATGATGACGACATGAGCTGGAAGGTACGTCGTTCGGCTGCCAAATGCCTCGAATCGGTCATTTCGACGCGCCACGAACTCCTGGAGGAGTTCTACAGGACCCTCTCACCGGCTCTCATTGCACGCTTCAAGGAGCGCGAGGAGAATGTCAAATCGGACATTTTTCACGCCTACATTGCCCTCCTGAAGGCCACACGTCCCAGCGAAGATGCCACCCACGATCCGGATTCAATGGAACAAGTTCCGGGCCCTATAAGTATGCTGCAGGATCAAGTGCCGGAAATTGTGCGAGCTATTCAGCCGTTAATGCGGGAGAAATCCGTTAAGACACGCCAGGATTGCTTTCTGCTGCTGCGTGAGCTGTTGAATGCCCTTCCGGGCGCTTTGGCGAAGCATGTGGATCAACTAATGCCGGGAATTAATTACTCATTGAGCGATAAGAATTCCACGTCAAATATGAAAATTGATGCATTGAGCTTTGTCTGCTGCATGCTTCAGGGGCACAATCCGCAAGTTTTTCATCCGCACATCCAGCTCCTTGTGCCGCTGGTGGAGAATGCGGTGTTTGATCCATTCTACAAAATTGCCACGGAGGCTCTGTTGGTGCTGCAGCAACTCGTGAAGGTGATTCGCCCCCTCAATGTGGAGACGAGTTTTGATTTTACACCTTTTGTGCCGCAATTGTACAACTGTACGCTGCAGAAGCTTCGTTCACCGGAAGTGGATCAAGAGGTGAAGGAACGTGCGATTGCCTGTATGGGGCAGATTATTGCAAACATGGGTGATGTCCTGCGCACGGAGCTGACAACGTGCTTGCCACTGTTTATGGAGAGATTGCGAAATGAAGTGACCCGATTGAGTTCCGTGAAGGCACTCACGATGATTGCAGCATCCCCATTGAGGGTGAATTTATCCCCAATTCTTGCGGATGTAATTCCCACACTTGGGTCATTTTTGCGTAAAAATCAACGTGCATTGAAGCTGAATTCGCTCACATTGCTGGACACATTGGTGATTAATTACAGCCAATTCTTCAATCCGGAACTCCTCAAGACGGCAATTCAGGAAGTTCCGCCCCTTTTGTCTGAATCTGATCTCCATGTGGCACAGCTATCGCTTGTTTTCCTCACATCGGCGGCACAGCAACAACCACAGGCGGGTGTGTACGAGGCGATTCTTCCGGAAGTGATGACACTCGTACGATCACCCCTCCTGCAGGGAACAGCCCTCAATTGCACGCTACGTTTCTTCCAAGCGCTCGTGCAGGCGAATCTCCCACGTTTGAGCTACAACTACCTTCTTGAGCTCCTTATGGCGCCGGTGATTAATCAGCAGGCACCTGGGCAGGTTCTGCACAAGCAAGCCTATCATTCATTGGCAAAATGCGTCGCAGCGATTACTCTTCAGGTTCCCGCACAAGCTGAACCCGTTGCAGCGCAGCTCCTTCATGATATTCAAGAGCGCAAAAGTGACACCTACCTGGTGTTTTGTCTCCTAACAATTGGGGAGATTGGGCGACATTTCAATCTCAGTAGCATCGAAATGCTCCCACAGTGCATCCTAAATTGCTTTGCAGCACAAAGTGAGGATGTTAAGGCGGCTGCAAGTCATGCCCTGGGGGCTGTTGCAGTGGGAAATCTCAATTGCTACCTCCCGTTCATCCTCACGGAGATTGAGGCACAGCCAAAGCGTCAATATCTCCTGCTGCACTCCCTCAAGGAGGTTATTTCATCACTTTCCCTCACAAAGGGTGGTCTTGAGCAACTTATCCCATCTGTCCCGTCAATTTGGACGCAACTCTTCAAGCATTGCGAATGCTCTGAGGAGGGATCACGGAATGTTGTGGCTGAATGTCTCGGGAAGCTTGTTCTCGTTCTTCCGGATGAGCTTCTGCCGCGTCTGCAGCAAGCCCTGAAGAGCGATAGCCCCCTCATGCGTACCGCTGTGGTGTCCTCAATTAAATTCACAATCTCCGATCAACCACAACCAATTGATCCTCTTCTGCGGCAGTGCATTGGGCAATTCCTCTATGCGCTGCAAGACCCGGAGCCAGCGGTACGACGTGTGGCACTTGTGGCATTCAATTCAGCTGTACACAATAAACCGAGCCTCGTGCGTGATCTCCTTCCGGAACTCCTTCCGCAATTGTACTCAGAAACGAAGATAAAGAAAGAATTGATCAGGGAAGTGGAGATGGGACCCTTCAAGCATACCGTTGACGATGGCCTGGACATCCGGAAGGCGGCATTTGAGTGCATGTACACACTGCTGGAGCAGGGATTGGATCGTGTGGACATCATGCAGTTTCTAGAGCATGTCCAAGCGGGTCTAAAGGATCACTACGATATCAAAATGTTAACTTACTTAATGACAGCACGTCTAGCTCAACTATGTCCAACAGCAGTGCTTCAGAGTAAGTCATTTTTGCTTTAATTTTCGGCATTATCAGAAAACTAAAAAAATCGGAAATTGAATAGACTCTGTAAGTTAGGAAGTTTCGATTTTTTCTTAGCTAAAGGAAATTCGCCTTAAGTCAGATCTGAGTTTTTCTAAACCAGAATGAACTTCTTTAAGTCTAGACTACAATTTTCTTCAAATTAAGTTTAGCCGTTGGTGTTTGGGTTTGTGTGGTTTGTCTGAAACCAAGGGTTACCTATGTTGGGCAGGCTTTAGCTAGAGGCCAGACGAAGATGGTTCCGGAACTCCACGTATTGGGGGTTTCTAAGGGGCCAAGATTCCCTTAAAGAAGAAAAAACTTGTTACGAACTCTAATACAGTGCCTCGGATTGGATCGGATTCTCGAAGACGACCTAGGCACCGTCTGGGCCGGAGGTTGGCGAGAGATAGCCAAGAATGGAGAGCGCTGGTGAGGAAGGACGAGTCCCTTAATGGAACGTGAGACTAGATCAATTCCCGTAGGGAACCAGTCTTAAGCCATTAAAGAAGAAGAAGTTTTTAAAGTCAGTCCAAAGATTTTTAAGCAAGACCTTTGTTGTAGACTAGAGTAGTTTTTTTAAGGCCAGGCATTTATGGTTTTAAAGTTAGATCAGGCTGAACTGAGGCCGAATTCGTCTTAAAAGTCTGACCTAAAGGAACTACAAGGTTCGGCTTAAAGAAATAGGTCTGGCTTAAAAAACGGCTAAGGTTTCGTAAGAAGTTAAAAATTTCAAGTATCTGGGAGTCATTTTAGATAATAAATTAACCTTTGATGAACACATAGTTAGTCTAATAAGTAAGCTTTCTGCAATCTCTGGCACACTAAGAAGAAAAAAATGTAAAAAATTACCTTTAAAACTGTCTAAAGTCTTGTATCATGCATTGGGAGAGTCTGTTTTGTCGTACGGTGCCCAGGTGTGGGGCTGTACTAAACAAGAAAATGTTAAAAAAGTAGAAAGGGCACAAAATAAGTTAATTAAGTCAATTTTCAACCTTAATAAATTTACAAGAAGCTCATATATTTACAAACATTATAAACTGAAACCAATTAAAGAAATAATTAAATTGCATCAAATCACACATATACACAAAAAGAAAAACAATTATATACACACGCAAAACAAAATAACACTAAAAGAAACAGGAGTGACTAGACGCAAAACTATCGTTAAAAATATTTTCCCTCGAACAACAAAGTTTGGTATTCACTCAGTCAAATTTCAATCTATTACACACTATAATAATTTAGATGAAGAAATAAGAAAATGTATAAATTTAAAAGAATTTAAAAATCTAATATCAAAAGGATGAATTCTCACAATGTTTAGGGCTCCCGGTCGATCGCAACTCTTAAACTTTTCATATGACTGTAAAATTTATGTATAGTCCATAAGGAATCTTTATGTTCACTGGGCATTAATAAAGTAATTCTATTCTATTCTATTCTAAGTCAGGCTTAAGTTTTTAAGTCAAACTTACATTTTTTGATGAGTTTCACAATTTACAATTGTTCAAGATAAAGCTTTTAAGGTTTTAATAGTTAAAACAGGCTAGATCTTTAATGCACTTAACCCTACCCCAGCATGACTGGTAATAAAACTGAAGACTGGTTTAAGTAAAATTAAATGAATGAATGAATTTAGGACGTAATTTTTAATATTACGGACATTTAAAAATTTAGGGGGTGTGTGGGAGGTAGGTAGGTAAAATCTCCGGGTCAGAATGTAATGTGAGGTGGTAACCCTAATCCCAGAAAGGTTCTTTTTAAGGGTTAAGAGATTTTTTTTTAAAGAAATTCTTATTTTATTTTTGCAGGACTCGATCAATTTGTGGATCCACTGAGAGCCACGTGTACGCTGAAAGTTAAAGCGAATTCCGTAAAGCAGGAGTATGAGAAGCAAGATGAGCTCAAGAGGTCTGCACTGAGAGCTGTAGCTGCCCTAGCTTCAATCCCCAAAGCTGGTAAGTTGAGATTTAAAAAAAAAGTTTGTTTTTAAAAATAATTTTAAATTAATTTCCAATTTTGCAGATAAAAATCAACATTTGAG
This sequence comes from Lutzomyia longipalpis, assembly GCF_024334085.1. NCBI lineage: Eukaryota > Metazoa > Arthropoda > Insecta > Diptera > Psychodidae > Lutzomyia > Lutzomyia longipalpis. Next base: position 5,715,624 of record NC_074708.1, on the reverse strand, counting down.
TGAATTCTTGACGCTCATCAGGGGTACACCGGATCTGCAGACGCTCTTTGAGTCAGTTCAGAAGGATACGTCGGTAAATAGCAATACGGATTCAGGTATAAGTATGGATCAAAGCTAAAAAGTCCCTAAGAAAAAAACAAGTCTGCGTGGAGAAATCTGAGTTTGAAACGCGATTAAAAAAAGATATTTCTTGATTTATTTTTCTTCTTTCTGATATTACAAATAGTTCTTTTTTTTTTTAATTTGAAAAAATAAATAAATGGAAAATTGAGTCGAGAAAAAAACTTAAAAACAAAACGATGATTTTATTAATTTTCTCTTGCTTGAAAAAAGGTAAAAAGTGATGAAAATAAAAGATAAATTGTTGTTTTGATATTATACAATTTATTTACTCATTATCTTGTCAAATATATATAATTTTTTTTAATAAAAAGGGTGTGTAATATCTCACAAAGAAAGATAAAAACAAATCTCTCAGCTTAAGAACATTTAGTTTTGTTTTTTTTTTCAATATAAATTCTCATTTGCGCTGAAATTCTTTTTTCTAAATATATTTTTTCTCATACAATGCGCTTAATATCCTTTTTAAAAATTTTCCTTAAAACCCATTTTTTTTTTTTAATAATAATAAAAACTTATTTTGGACTACAAAAAAAAAGGAAAAAAAGAAAAGGGAGTTCAGAAGGAAAATTTTAGGGACTGCCGAGGGATTAATTTGTAATAACAATGAAATATTAAGTACGTACATACAATAAAAATTGATAAATAAAGTAAAATATTAAAAAAAAAAAGAAATCATTCAATCAATTTTCACGAGACATTTTTTTTTCTTTTTTGCTGGTATTTACTTCAGAATTTTTTTTTCAGAGGTTTTTCTTCTTTCAGAATTTCTTTTTCACTTTCCTTCGTTTTTTTTTCTTTAGCTACAGAGAAAGGCGATAATACATTTTATATAAAGTAAGTATTAATAATTCTTCTAACGTTTCCTCATTTACAGAAGATTTTTCTTTTCAATTATTGTTGTTTTTTTTAAATATTTATTTCTCAGAATATTTTTATTTTTTCTTAAATCTCTGTAAATGCCATCACTTTTCCCAACAGATTTTTCTTTAAATTATTTTCTGTGAGTCTCTTGTCGATGTTTTGTTTATCTCATTCTTTCCAAGGGATGGTTTGATATTATTATAAAAAAAAAGATTTACAAATCAGATTGTCCTGGACCTGGAAGAAAATTAAAAATTTTCATTAAAAAATTAAACTTTTTCAGGTAATTTGGAAGAGAACTATCTCTACTATAGAGTGGCGCATAAGTTAATGCATGATTTAAGGCTGCTTTACATGCAAAATCATGCATTAACTTATGCGCCACCTAGTATAAATAAGGCATTTTTTTAAGACTTAAGGTAGATTACTCTGATGGAAATTTTATTAAAAAAAAGGAATGAAAACTTTGCTTAAAAAAACAGAAATTATTAAAAATCTTTTAAAAATCGAATTTCAACTAGATTTTCTATTTTATTTATCCGTAACTAATTCATGTAAAGGTTATCAAGTTTAAGAAGGAACTTAAAACCGATTTAAAACAGTTAAGGATCCAGAAGCAAAAAGAATAATCTATCCAACCCTAAGGTTCTTTAATAATAATTTTTGCAATTATTTTAAAAGATTTTTCGTCTTTATTTCCGTTTTTTTTTAATATCTATTCCATTTTATTTTTTAATAATTTGAAATTTTTTTTTAAACGGATTTTTTAAAATTATTTTTTGTATTTAAAATTTCTTAATTTTGATAGGAAATCAATAAAAAGTTCTCTTAAGCAACTCCTTCAATTCAGAGTAATCTACCCAGTAAAGATTTAAAAAAATATATAAATTAAAACTAATAAATAATTCAGTCAATAGGTTTCTGTTATTCCAACAACATTCTTCAAAGAAAAATTAATTCATTCCCATAAAAAGACTACTTTCAATTAAAATCAAAAGCCTAGAAAAAAACATGCTGGCAAAACTAATTTGAAAAAATATTCAGATAAAGTATAGAGAGGTGGTGGGTTAAGTGTAGGTTTTAGCTCTTAAGGGTTTAGCTATGTTTAGCTGGTTTAACTTCTCACACATTCATCTCAAAATCAAGAAGGAAACTTCACCTTTATGTGACCTTTTTTTTTTACAAAAAATAAATATTTTCTCGGTATAAATTCATTCATTGCGACGAACAACGAATTTGCGATTTTCTTTTTGGAAAAAAAACGTTCGTCGGTTGAGGAAAAATTTTGATAAAGCAGTACGATCGATTTAACATTAAAATCTTGTGTTGAAAAAGAACGAAAAAGGAGTTTTTTTTTTTAATGAGTTCAACAAAAAGACAAAGACAACCAAAGGTGGAGTTCACCCCCAGATTTTTTTCTTTTAAACGAAACAATTTCTTTTTAATTTTTATTCTCACAACAAAAACGAGTCAAGGAGGTTAACAAAGAGATCTTCTACATAAAAAAATAAATAAATTCTCTAACAATCCTAAACACAATTTTGTCTTACAAACTTTTTTTTCTTTCTTTAAAAAAAAAACTAACAAACGGAAGACATTTAAAAAGGTAGAACAGAAAAAGGAAAAAAAAACATCTAACTCAGCTGAAAATGATGTTTTGTGAAGGAAAAAAAATAAAAGAATAACAAAAAGAAAAGAAAAATGAAGATGCTTCGAATTTATGATCAGTGAGGTGATCTTTAATGATCGCGATGAGGAATGATGATGCCAAAGCGTCTCACATGTTTAAAAAAAATCAATTTACTGTCTCTAGAAAATAAAACTAAAAGATTTTGATTTAAAAAGAAATTGAGAATCTATGATCGCAGATTTTTTTCATTGCAGAAAAGATCACCTGAAATGATACTCAATTTCTTTTTGCAGCAGTTTTTCTTTCTTCTTGAAGAATTGAAAGTTAAAAGAATTTGAAAAATTAAATAAAAAAAAATAAATTTAAAAGTTTTTATTAAAGAACGATCATTCGATATTTAAAGTTTTTATAACAAAAATAAATCCCTAAATATCAGAACAAAAATAATTTCTTAAAAAAATTGTTACAGTGATCACTCAATTGATCTTCTCAATGATCATTCAACTGAAATTAAGATAAATTATTTGCGGAAACTTCGTTTAACAGATAAATTCAATTTCAAAAATGATCAGATCACTTGTGTGATCAATGATCATTTAATTAATTTTATAACGATCATTTTAAATATTTAGGTCTAAAAGGCCCAAAAATTAAAAGCTTTCTTAAAATAATCAAAAATAATAAAATTCTTTTTGTAAAAAAAATTAAAGTCTTAACGATCGTTCATTCGATTGATCGTCATGGTGATCATACAATTTTTCAAAAGATCAAAAAATAAAAACCCCTAAAAGTGAATTCTAAGTTAATAATTTCTTTATAAAGTCAAGCTAACAATAGCGATCATATAGCTGATATTCAACCGATCTTTTCATGATCATCCAATAGATCTTTTATTAAATCATCAGAGTCAAATACAACCCACTTAAAATTCCTTCAAAAATAATTTAAAAGAAAAACTGCCGCATTGAAGAACCAACAAAAAAAAGACTAATAACAAAAAAATTAATCACAATGTCTGTGGCAATTGAAACGATCATGGGAATGATCATATAGGATGTTAAAACGTATTGTTTTTTTTTTCTTAATGAAGGAAATACCTTTTTTTGATTCATGCTTTTTTTCTAGCCCAATTTTCAATCTACAAATGATACTTTCGATCACGCCATCAGCCCTCTGTGTTGCACAGAGGTGTGGGTGGTGTGAGAGATCATGTGAATAGTGTGGGTAATTGAAAGATCAGAGAGGGTGTGCCTGCCTCCTCTTAGTGAACGCCGGCGTCCTCAGACATTGGGGTACGACTGCGACCGGGTTTGAGATCGGGACTAGTGGACAGGTGCGGTGTGGAACGTGCTGAGGTGCCGCCCGATGGTGGGGTGGCTTCTGGGGATTCAGATTCGCGAATTTCCGTAACACGCGATAGATCCCTATTGACGGTTTTTGAGCTGAGTACCCGTGGGCAGCGGGCTGCCCAGGATTTCCTCTGACCCGTCACCGATTGCTCCTGGAGGCAACGGAAGGCACGCGATGGAACAATTTCGTACTCATAGCGATCATCGGCATCATTCCAGGAATCATAGTATTCGGAATAATTGATTTCCTGCGGTGTTAGAGCAGGTGTTGAGTCAACCGTTGTATCCTCCTGCGATGAACCCATTACACTATCGAGATCCGCATCCTCCTGCAGGACTCTCTTAGCAGCTGCATGGAGCTTCTCAATGGGAACATTCCGCAGCATTCGTCCACGTTTCTGCATTAGCAAACTCTGCACGAGTTCACTAACAAGATTCTCATTGACACCCGTTGGGGATGTTGAGGATACCGACGATGACATACTCTCCTGATCTGTACTTGAACTCTTCTCAAGTGGCAGTGAAAGTCTCTTTCTTCGCTCCTCCATTGTTTCCGCCTCAGTGGCTGCATTGGGATTTGTACGACGCGTTATGGAAACATTGTGAACGATCTTTTTGGGTTTGTACGCTTTCGGTGCGGGGGCTTTGTCTTCTCCTCTGACTTCTGGACTTGCTTCCGCTCCACTAGCGTCCGTACATTCATCCTGAAGGAGTTTGAAGAGACGTGAATGTGTTGCAGCTCTCTGATAGCGGCTCATCTTCCGTAATTCAGGGAAGTTCTCTGACTCTGTATCCGATAGGGGACGACTTATGTCAGATGTAACGCCGGAATCTTCATCATCGGCGGATTCTTCAACTGAGGAACGATGAGATGAATTTCCGAGACGTCTAATTTCTCGCAGTGGTGGTGGATTAGCTGGTGGAGCCGTTGCAATGCTCTCAAATACATTTATACGTTCCTTAACGGATACTTTTGCTTCATCTTCTTCGGCTTTTTCGGCTTTTGGGCCTGGCAGTGTTTCTATCGGAATGATTTCCGGTTCTTCAATTTTTTCTTTATTGCCTTGTTCTGGCTTCTCTGGTTTATCTTCTTCTTCCTCTTCGCTATCTTCACTGTCTTTACTTTCTTCTTCTTCTTCGCTTTCATCTTTACTCTCATCTTCTTCACTTTCATCTTCACTTTCTTCTTCATCTGAAAACTTAGCTAATGATTGTTTTTCAATTGGTTCTATTGCCTCATCACAGATCTTCTTGACTTCGACTTCATCTTCTTTTATGTAAGACATTTTACCATTTTGTGGTTCTTGTGGGTAGATGATCTCAATTGAAAGAGATTTCGGATGAACGAAGCTATGATGAATAATTCTTTCTCTGATATATCGGATTTTCCTCACAATTTCCCCTTCACTCTCAGATACGTATTCAATCTCATATTCCGTTGAATCTTCATCTTCCGAAGACTCTTCATCTTCTTTAGCTTCAATCTTTTTCTCTTCTTTCTTCACCGGTGATTTTTCTTTTGAAGCATCTTTGTCTTTTTTCGAATCTTCTTCAACTTCTGTCTCTGTTACTTCCTCATACTCTGTTACTTCTTCATATTCAGTTACTTCCGTATTACTCTTGGTAATTGGCAGTGGTGATTTATCAACTTCATCTTCAGTCTCTGTAACATATTCATATTCAGTTTCTTCTTCAACTTCTTCATTCTTCCCATTTAAATTGGCAGTTGGGAAAGAAATGTCGTTGCATGTGCCGGATTTCTGTGTTTCCCCGAAGAATTTATCTCTCTTCATGGGCAGGGAAACACTAACAGACACCTCAGAGTCGGATTCATCAAATTCAAATCCACCTGAATTCCTCCTTTCTGCCGATGGTGTCTTACTGAGACCACCACGATCGATTGAACTAGCTCGCGATGGGATGCTAACTGTTACACTAACATCAGCATCAGATGAATTCCTCGTTTCACTATTCCCAACGTGAACTGTCGTGATTTCTTCATCATTTGACGATCTGCTGTAGGATAGTCTCAGTGGGAGTCTCACTGTTACCATATTTTCTTTTGCCTCCTCAAAATGCACTTCCTCCTCATCTTCACATGCAATCGTTGTGTCGGAATCACTAAATGTTGACCCGGATTCCGTATCATCGTGACTTGGTCTTCGCTTACTCCTCTCACTTTCCTCATAGATAACACTCAATTGATGTGGGATTATCTCATCATCCATCTCGGGCAAATCTTCATGATCAGTTTCTTGATTTTCTTCAGTTTCCTCTTCTTCCTCCTCCTCCTCCTCATCGGCATCTTCTTCATCTCCTGACTCATCAGCATAGACATTGATATCAGTTACGGATTTTATAGCTTGTAAACCTGCCTTGGAGGGACTCTGCGGGATCTGTTGTTGGCCCTTTTCCGTGGCTGAAGATGATGAAGATGAATCGAGATCATCTGAATCTTCATTAGTCATCTTCTCGTCGTCTCCAGAGTAGCGTTTATCGCTACCACTTAGATTCTTCTTCAAATCCTCCGTCCATGTGTTCTCCGGCTGATCTTCGGGCGTTGGTGTTACCACAATACTGGGAGTCCTTCGTAGCGAAGGCGTCTTCCGAGCTTGGTGCTCATCGTCGGAAATGGGAACAAATTGTTGGGGTACGTAGTACGGTGGGTAGCCGTAGTAGGGGTAGTAGGGATTGTAGCCCTGTGGTGGTGGAGCATAGAATCCACCCCAGTAGGCCCCACCCTCAGGCGGAATAGTCATTGGGGACGGTGGGTGTGGGTAGTACTGCCAATGGGGGTCATAGTAGTAGGGATATGGTGGGGGATAGGGTAGTGGTGAGGGATAAGTAGGGGAATCTTCAATGTCTGAGGCATCTGTGCCTTCGGCTACAAAAGAATGACAACGAATCCATGATGATTATGCGGTAATAAAATTTGAAGAAAAAAAAATTCATGAGATGAGGCAGATTGGATACAACGAGAAGATGCAACTATTGCGTATGGTTGAATTGCCCTCCTCAAGGATCCCAATTACTGCCAGATTAAAAGAAGATAGTAATGTATACTCTGTTCAAATTATCCTTGCACCGAGGCTCCACTGACTGAGTCGTTGTGACGTAATAGAATCGATGTAGCCAATCAGAAGGCTTGTCCGAATTTATTAGCCAATAAGAGAGCTACGAGATTCTTCTTCTTTTTCTTTTTAATTTCATTTATAATTATTTTGTAGGCGGAGCTTCAGTGCAAGTTTTGTTTGAATTGAGTTTAATTTGTTATCACAAAAACTGTGAGGATTCTCTGAAGCGATCGCTTTGGTGGAATTTTTTCTTCAACACAAGCTTAATGCTAAATTGATCTTGATTGCCCTAGGTATGCATAGAAAACGAGACTCTAACAATTTATATATTTTTTTCATTGATCAAATTCAGAAGAAAATTGAGAAAATGAAAAATCGGAATTCGTGAAAACAGTAAAATTTTTTGGCAAGAAGTTCAAACAATTCCATTCCATTATTTTTCTAGTTTTGTTTCATTCCTTGAGAAGTCTAGGTTTTTGCTAAGATGCAAGTTAGATTTAATTAGTTTTTATTTATTTCAAAAAATCATCCTAAAAATTGGAAATTAAGTAATTCAAATCTCAGCTAGGAAACTTAGTTCTTCCTGAGGAAAAGAAGTTCTTAATTTTTTTGTCTTAAAATCTATTTTTTAATTGTATTTAGTATTTGAAAAAAAACTGAAACAGGAGTGCTGATAGCAATCAACAGCCTACAATCTAAACACTGTTTCACGATAACTCTCTCTCTCTAATTAAAAGAAAAACTTTCCAAGAAAAATTAAAAAGATCAAAAGAAAACTATTTACAAAGAATAAGAAAAAAATGTGAAAAATTCAAATCTTTCATGTACAAGAATTCTGTTCTTTTTTTTCGTGCCAATCTAAAACCAATTTCATCCCTACCACGATTTTTTTAAAATAAATTTCATATTTTTAGCCCATTTTGTGTGAGTTTTGTGTGTTAAAGAATTATTTTAAGGGGGGTGGGGTGTAGTTGAAAAGAAAAGGAAAAAAACGGACACTTACCGGCATTCTCAGGAGTTGTCATTGCCTGGAGCATCTTGAAGGATCGACTTGGGATGGCACTTCCAGTGTAAATCTTCGGTTCTGGTACTTGCTGCTCACTTGGGTGAACGTAAACCTGGTTTTCTCCTGCGCCAATTATTTTTAAAGAAATAGATTTGATACATTTTTTAAAGGTTTCATTAAAATAAAATGCGCAAAAGGATGATTTTCTAACAATTTTTAATTTTTCATTGAAATTGAATTTTTCGTAGGGTGGCGGTAGGTCAATCGGTTAACGCTCCGATTTGATCATACCCAATATCGCCACGAAGCGGGTTCGATTCCCTGCTGGGTAGATTTTCTACCTTTCCTTGGCCAAGCGTTTCCTAATACCGGTTTCCTTCCCATTCCTCTCTTTCGCACAAAATAATTTGTGCACAGAGAAGTGCACACACACAAAAAATAAAAATCGCACAAAAAACAATCACACAAAATCAAAGTGAGTTCAATAGAACTTCACTCCACACAAAAACTGCGGGCGATATTGAATAAAAAGCCCCATAAAATCCCAACCCTTTACCTTTTGAATTTTTCGTTGCAGCAAAGGGGAATTTATTTGAATGAAAATTGATCAAAACTTTCTCAGAATAATTCTTCTTTCTCTAATTATTTGTTTAAGACAATTTAAGAATTGTATGTTTTGTTAAAATTAATAAATATATCGATGATCTTCAACAATTGCAAATATTTAAATTTTATTCAAAAATATTCGGAATATTTGGATTATTCTCAAGTATTCCAAATAAATCGAAAAAAAATCATGAAGAAATATTTACTAGAGAATAATCGTTTTTAAAAGACTTTTTTTTATTCATTTTGTTTTGCAAAATAAATCGATGATATTCGTCAACATTTAACTATTCGGAGATGTCACAAATATTCGGAATATTAACGCTCAATAGAAATTACTTAACGTCCCTTTTAATAACTTTTTCTTCGAAATATTCGTTTTCTTCAAAGAAAATTTGACAATGTTTGTTTATATTAAAGTTCATTAACAAATATTCGGAATTATAGTGAAATATTCGATAGAAAATAAAATAACTGCTTATTAAAACACGCATCTTAAGACTATCTCTTAAAAATTGTCATTTTTCTTGCAAAATTGTAATTTTATTTTGCAAAATAAATCGATGATATTCGACAAAATTGAACTATTCACAAATATTCGTAATATTCGCAAAAAACCCAAAATTTTCACCAGATAAAAACCCTTTGGATTCAAATAATAACTCTTAATTCAATACAAACCTTGATTGGGTTGGAAGACAGCTCTCTGTTGTGCAAATCGTGGATTTGCCCGCTGGACGGGACCTGCAAATGCAAAAAATCCTTTTACTTCTCAATTTTCCCAGAAAAGCTCTGAGCAAAAAAAAACTTTGTAAAAAAAACCTCTCGATTGAATTTAATAGTTTAATTTCAAATTATGATAGAGAAACTACTACAAAATGAAATGAATGTACCATGCACGACGGAGGAGAAAGAAAATTGCAAAAAGAATAAAGAAAACTAAATGAAGAGAATAGAGAATAGAATCAACCATCACCAAAAGCGCATACCCTGATTATCATAAGCTTGCCCTCCATCAGTCATATTTTGAAGCAATTTAAATGCTTTTGATGGTATCGCAGCACCGCGATATCTTGGATCTTCTTCGCTATGAAGGTATGTTTCTTGATCCACTAATTTTCGTCCAGAACCAATGAACAAGTTAATATTGAAAGATTTTTGATTTTCTCTTTAAATGGATCCTTTTTGAGGAATTTTTTTTTTGGGGGAACTCACCTTGATTCTTGACGCGATTCATGAGTGCTCGATCATTCTCTGTGAGTTGGAGTTTACGCAGTTGATTCTCATTCATGTCTGCCGGTCCGAGGGGGCGTGAGTAGTGTGGTTGTTGCAGTTCAGCCGGCCCAGTGTCCTCCTCGCTTGTCTGCCCATCAGCAATGGTGTCTGTCATCTTCTGCAGAATCCTGAAGGATTTTGACTGATTCGGTTGCACCCACTGCGGTGGTGGAGTCTGATTTGGCGGTGATCGTGGATCACTGAGGGGAAAACAAACCAAGATGATGCACAATGAAATTTGGAGCCAAGCTACAGTTAACAAAAAAGCATGTTTCTGCAACGAAAAATGCTCAGACATTGTGCCATGAATTTGTGACAGAGAATTAACAAAAAAAAAAGAAGTAAACTTACTATGTGGCAACATTATGGTCACAAATGCTAATAATAATATTTTGTAAATTGGCAAATTAACACAACATGATAACAATGATGTTGATTAAACGATTTTATGTAAAGGTTTTTTATGTTTAAAATAGCTTTAAAACAAAGTCAAGAACTCCGATACCTGAGTCTATGCTTAATGAAACGTAATTCAGCCTCTAAGGGACAGTCATGTATAAAAATTCTACAGTTTCCACTATGGAAGAATTAGCAAAGCATAAGCTTCCCTCTCGGCGTACGTTTGTTGTGCAACAACAACATTTGCTGCCCATAAATTGGTCCTTTGGACGGACTTACCTCCTGATCATGGTTGGTTGCTGTGAAATCGGACCGCGAACATTGAAGGAATTTTCCGGGGATTGCCCATCAATGCTAATTGGGATGATTCTCTGTCCTTGATTCTGCTGTTGCTGCTGTGCTGAAGTTCCTCCGTAGTTGTTGTAGCCTTGATCAACAAATTGATTTGGATTGTTGTAGGGAGAATACGCTGCAAAGACAAAAATCCTTGGTAAATGCTTCGAAAGAGAAGAAAAAAAAACTCCTTAAACATTACCTGGAGGAGAGTATGCTGTTGCAGGTGATTGGACATTGTTATACTGCTGTGTCACATTGTAGAATGGTTGTGGCCCGAAGCCAGGCGTCATGGGGGTTTTAGTTGGAGTTGGAGTCTGTTCCAACTGAATTGGGATAATTCTCTCTCTTGGATTTGTTGTTGTTTGATTCTGTTGCTGTTGGAAGTTCATCTGATTCAGGTGCTGCTGTAAGTTTGCCTGATGTTGCTGCTGCTGCAAGTTCACCTGATGTTGTTGCTGCTGCTGCTGCAAGTTGGCCTGATGCTGCTGCTGCTGCAAATTAATCTGATTCTGTTGTGCTGCCATTTGATTTGCAGGATGTTGCTTAGGCTCATCTCGATTCACCCATTCGGGCATTTCTTTCTGGATTATATTACGTGCCTGCATCCATGGGGGAGTTTGCTGATTCAGCAAATGTTGCCGATTTGCCATTTGATCCTCAACTGGTGGGATGTACAAACTTCCCAGTTGTGCCTACAACCACATTTCCACATAAATTTACATCAACAACACGAAAACAATCATTTATTTCAACTCCAAACTTACATTCCTCTGTGGAGGAGACTGTGGTGGCTCCTGCCTTACCGGACTCGCAGCTCTGTGATTCTGATTTGTGTTCTGATTTTTGAGCACAATCCTCACTGGGCTGGATTCCTTCTGTGCCACATTGTTGTACACCGTAAGAGGTGGTTCCTGCTGTTGTGATTTTACAGGGCTTGGTGGCTGCTGTGCCTGTGGACGTTGTGCTGGAGGACTGGCAGATCTAACTGGGCTAGGTCTCTTGGGAGCCATATTAACTGGACTTGTGGGCTTTTGGCTAATCTGTGGCTTCTGCACGTCAGCCCTTGTGGTTGGAACTGTTGCTCTATCCACCTGATCGTTATTCACCTGCTTGGGAGGAGCTGCAAAAAAAACACATAAAGCATAAAAAGATTTAAATAAAGTTTTTCTTTGCGAAAAATTCGAAAGATAAAACATTTATGTTGCAACGACATAGAAAGCATAAAGAGGAAGAGACTTCTCACATTGAGTGGTGGATTGCTGAGGTGCCATGGGACTTATCGATCTCTCCTTGCGATACTCCTCAACCCAAAAGTCATCTTTTGGTTGTGGCTTTGGAGTTGGTCGCAGATTAGCCATGGGATTTGGTGGAATTTTAATTTCTGGTCGACAGCCGAATGGGGGTGGTTCAAAGGACTGCGGGGACTTTCGTTCAGGGGTTTTGTTACCATTGACGCCATTCTGGGTGCTCAGCTTGGCCTGCGGTGGTGGCGGTGGCGGCGGCTGTGGTGGTCCACATGGGAAGACCTGGACGGGCATTCCAGAGGGTAGGACTGGTGGTGTGGGTGGTTGAACTCCTGGTGTGTTTGGCTGCAGTGGAATGAAAATAATTTATTCGACATCCTTTTTTTTGTTTCAGATCCATCGTGAAGAGCTCGAGAGCTTCCATACCTGTGCCAATGGAGACATCTTGGGCACCCCAGTAACTCCCTCTGAGCAAGCATTTCGCGATATTCGCTTTGCCATTCGCGGGGATTTAATTTGCGACAAATCAATTCCTCCCGGTGTGTACGTGAAGGGCTTCTTATCCTTCGTCATCATGGCATTCTGGACACATGCCGGTGGCTCCGGTGGTAGCTGCAAGAGTTTTTAAGTAAATTTGCTGAGTCAACAGGTCCCTCCGCGCGCGATCTCTCAACAAGCCAGACTTGACAAAATCTCTATGCGGGACTTTATTTGAGTGTTCAGTGAGTCAATTTGGCAACAAGCCAGGAAGACATCTCTGAATTTTCTTTTTTTTTCACATGTGTAGCATCTCTTCATCTCACAAATACTCTGCACGATTTTCAACACCATGTGCAGGTACTTCTTTGCATTCAAAATGAATCTCCTTCTCTGGGTAATTCCAGGAGTGTGAGTAATTTATGTTCAAGTTTTCCGCAAAATGTTATGTAATGCAGAATGATGTATAGAATTTGCAGAAATAAACATTTAAATGTTTGCCAGAAGAAATAAAGAAATAATATTTAAGACTTCTCGTTAAATGTGAGTTGTGGAGGTTTAATCTCAAGGGGTGTTCATCTGGTAATTATATGTGGGGAATTTAACCGAATATTGTGGAATAATTACGAATATTAAATCCAAAGAAATAAGAATATTTTCCGGTGTAATTTGAGGAGAATATTAAACGAGTTAATCACATTTCGATCTCATTTTCTGCATTCTAACCAAGTTTAGAGCAGTTAATTTATCCGATTTATACGTTTTTTCATTACATTTTTAATAGAATTTTGAATTATATTTATTTTGCTGTTTTGATCCTTTTATCGCTTTTACTGTTTTATCGAAAGAATAATATTTTTTTAAACATTTTGTTTTATATGAAAAACAAATATTAATAATATATTCTATTGATTAAATGAGCAGATTCAGAACAACATTACTAAATTTTAAAATAAAAATCTTTCCCAGAATCTTCACAAACATTGTGAATAAATAAGGAAAATAATTTTTTCTTCTCCAAATAACTGAGTCTCTCTTCTTAAGAATAATAAGAAAGACCTTAATGTTCTATTTAGTAGAATATTCCCAAAGAACCTGCATGAGATATTTCCAATAAAGTGCTGTGAGAAATCTTTAGAACATAAAGAACCCGTTGCAGAAGATTCCGCTAAGAATCAGCACGCGTCCAAAAAAACTTTTATTAAAATTCGTTTTGCTTTTGCATCATCATTAGCATCTTGTGTGAGATCTTTCGATTAAATTCTGAAAGGTGCTAAGAAGAATCTTCATCTTGAGCATCTCAGCGGTGGCGAAGAAAAAAAAACTCACTGAATCATCGATTTATTCTGTGTGTGGGCGAATCACCTCACGGAAATATAATTTCTACGAACGTTGGAGGTTTTTCTTAGAAGAAGATTTTTTCTTTAAAGAAATTTTTCTTACCTGTGTCTGAAGTCGCGTCGCCGGAATACCTCCCATGATGGGTGGTGGTGGTGGCGGAGGGGCCCCGTAGCTGCAATAAAAAAGGCAACATTTAATAAAGTCTTGCATGATTTCCACGAAGTAATTTACAAGATTAATTGTTGCTGCAACTTTGTTGCCACTGTGATTTTGTGGATTTGCATATGGAAAAAAGTGGCTTTTCCACGCGCCGTATTTCATTGACCCAATTTTCCCCATCTAATGTAGAAGCCCCCAAGACATCCAATGTGCCTCTGTCACGCACATTTTCCACAAAATAACTTTTCCTTGCTTTCAGTGAGAAAAAATACTTTCGTAGCTATAAAAATTCTCCGTGGTGAGAAAAACTGAAGAGAGAATGTAAAAGAAAATGGGAAAAAGGTCCTCGAGGAAAGTTAAAAATTTCTCTACTCAATGGACGTTGCAGTACGAAAAAAATTGTAACGTGCCTCCAATGCTAAAAGCTCGGGGTTTGCGTGTCATTGAGAATGTATTTTAGGTGATTCAATAAAAATAGACGTTGTTTGAGGAAGTTCTGTGCGAGGAAAAAGAAATGTTTAGACATTATTGATGGGTCTCACATGAAAATTAATTGGTGACGAATGAAAGATCGGTACGAGAAAATATTGTTCACGGATAAATAGTTGGGGCCAAGAGGGAATGTCTTGAATCAACAATTTACCATCGAATATAATTCTTCCTCTATTTACCATCTCTGGTGGGCAAATATCTTTGGGATTACATCATGAAAAAAAAATGGATCAGAGACTTCTCCAAAAGCTCTCATAAATCTCCATGTCAATTGTTCAGCTTATTTTGACTTCGCAACAAGAACACAAGAAGTCTCTCTCTGAGAATTCTACCCAAGAATTCTTCTTGGAAAGAGTCTTATTTTCTATTTATTTATTCCTCCAAAGTCTGTGAGAATGAATATAATTTAAAATATCTCAAGCGTGCAAGAAGTTGTGCGACATTTTTCTAAATAATATTTTTTTTTATTTCAATGGGAAAATTTCTTTCACTCGACGTAGAGCAAAGTCTAGCTTTTCCACGGCTCCGTGCCTCTTTGGCAGCATTCTCATGCGGGATCTCTTGCGGAGGCGGCAGTGACCACCATACAATGCGTGAACATCGCTCTGGGTGGGAGTGAAATGTAAAAATATTGCTATATTTTCTATAACATCCACACATTGCCTTACAATGCTTCATCAGCGTTCAATTTGTGTATCTTTTCTATAAACATCTCGACGCAATTGTAAGAGACGCCTCGCATTGCCTGTCAGGCATTTTACATTATTATGAGATGAGAAATGCTTTTCCTTTTCATTGTCTGTGTTGTGATTCAATTGACTTTTGATCGAGTACTTACCTGGATGACCCGGCTGTGAGATTTTTTATTGTTAATGCTTTTTGCAAGACATTATAGGGTATCTCAACATGCATTATTTAAAATCATTTGAGACTCTGTAAAACGAACTTTTACCTCCTTCATCTAAATTAAATGATCAAACGTCTTAAGACTTAAGGAAAGGTTCAAAATAATTTTTGGAAGTTTGAGCAGTTTTCTGACTTATATTTTTGGGATAATTCTGCTTAAAAAGAAATAGTTTTTTTATCATCTAAAATTTCAATCTCTAACTATTCAAGTTTTTATGCAATTTGTTGCTGTAGATTTTTTGAAATCAATTGACCATTCCTAATGAAGTTTTTAGCTTTTTTAGCTGTGAGGGCTGTGAGTGAGATTCTTTCTTTTAAATTGATCAAAGTCCAACCGATATATTCATAGAAAATTTCTACGTTCAACCTGCAATACTCTATAATCTGCAATCACTTCAGAGATCACAAAGGTCGCATTTTTCCAGCGAAATTTACTTACTAAAGTCAAAAATTCTCTCTCTTGCGATTTTATTGATAGAGATTTCATTAAAAATGCTGAATAAATTAAAGGTTTTCGTGGTTTTCGCTCTTAATTTGCAAATAACGTTACCGTTGGACTTCTTGGAACAATCTTAAATATCTCTGCAGTGAATTTCTTGCTTTTTTTGCAGTGATTTTCTGTTTATGCTGATTTTTTTTCGTGCGCATAAATTTCTCTGGAAGAAATACATTTTGGCTGGTGCGAGTTTATTGACTCTGCAAAAAATAATCGTGCTTTATTGGAAAGTCAGTTTTATTTATAACTGATCATTTCTCGTGATTTCCTGAATTATAATTCTATTTTTAACGTAAAAATTTCTTAGGAAAATATTCTATTTTGTAGAAGATTTTACGGCTGTAGGATCGTGAAAATCATCCCACGAGTTTTCGTGAAAAATAGGCGAGGAACAGTCTTTTGTAGGAAAAATAGAATTTCCAAAAGAAGTTTTCGCAGTTTTCGTGTAGGAAGTTCAAGTAATTTTCCGGATAATCTAAAAATGCCCAAAAGTAATTAAATGCTCTCTCTCTCGAAAAAATCATAATATGCTCCACTCAATGTTTTTCCATGGAGATATTTTAAGAAGAAAAAAGTTCATTGCCATGCGCGTGCTCAAGATCACGATTTTTATATATAATTCTGTTTCTTTCAGTATATTCTATTCTTAACGGAAAGTTGTGACGCACGATCAATGCTGTGATCAGTGAAAGATTTTAAATTCTAGCACCTTCCAAAATTGATTTTCCTCTTCTAATGCATCGCACCGACACTCTCACCATATACAAATGACCAGAAGATCGGTAAGATCACGCTGCGTATAAACCATCCAGAAGTTCCTTTTGAGATTTATGTGAGAAAATCCATCAGCTGAACTCCATCTCTAAATTTATCTCGCTGTACCCATTATGAATTCCTCTATAATTGGAAAGAGATCACACAGAGGTGTTTTTCTTTGTTTACGATCACGGAGGAATTATTTTGAGTGGATATGACTCACATTGTGAGGTATTTTTGGGGGAATTGCGGTGGCAAAGTTGCACATTTTGAGTTTTGCGACACAATAAATGAGACAAAATGCATTCCAACCGACATTTTCTCCCTCTGGGGCAGAAGAGTGGTGTGACTCAACCCTTTTTTGCCATTTTTTCAAGCAAAAAAAAAAATAGTTTCTGTACGATCATTCTGCACTCGCAGTCGGTGGTCGTGCGCGTTGTATTTCCTTTGCCGGAAATAGCACGGTGAGCTGGGTGAATGGAGTTTGTGCGGGGTATGTGGTGCTGTGAAAATGGTTAATGGAGCTGCAAAGTGGCATTGGATGAAGATCATTGAAACATCTGCTCGTGCGCTGGAGTTCCCGCGCAATTGTCGCGGAACTTGATCACGCATTCCCATATTTGGGAAAGCATTTCACTCTCAATTTATCGACTCTTGGAGTTTTTTTTTATTTTTAAAATTTAATTGTTATTTTTTTAACCTTGATAGCCGCCAATCTGGCGATCAGGCAACTCACACGATCACCTCGCGAATGCGAATTGTGATTTATTGTCACTTCCGAATGGATCCTCCTCATAAGCCAGAAAGCTGCGCTCACACCATTTTTTTTCTCAGTCTCAGCAGCGGATTATTTCATTCTAAAATTGTCCATGACGCAATTGTTTAACTTCTTCTCTATTTACTTCATTTTTTTTCATCTTCTTATTTCTTTTATTTATTCCTTCGCTCCGCATTTGCCCGAACAATGACCATTTTTTGCAATCTTGTTGTCTCGGAAAATGGATTGTATATATTTTTAATTCTCAGGATTGCGGAGAGAAATACCAAAGTGAAGAAGACACAAAAGAAATTGGACTAGAGATCCGATATTTTTCGTGATTTTTTAATCAATTATTTATTGAAATTTTTATTAAATGAATGGATTCAAGATTTTGAAATCATAGATTGAAAAAAAAAATTATACAAAAAACCGCTAAAAGTTTGTAGGGGTTTTTTATTAACCTTTCGTATGCCAGCGTACAGTTCTGACCTCAGAGTATTTGTGATATTTTTCAATTAATAATTTTGTCAATTTTTCATTTTGAAATGTTTTGTTTTTGTTCAGAGAAAATACATAAAAGAGTAGTAGGATTATTACTGAACAGAAGTTAATAAAAACTTAAAGAAAATAGCATAAAATCATAAAATAACGAATAATTTTGAGCACGCCATTCGAAGTAAACTTTTCACGGTTAGTTTTACACTTTTAAAAACACTCTCTCTTTTTAGATCATTGCTGAACATTTGAACTTTAATTTTATTGCCTAAGAAATGCCTCTAAATTACTGTTTTTGTTGAAAAATTATTGAAATCTATTAAATATAAATATTTATAAAAATAATTTAGAATTTATGAAAATGTTTACAATAGGGCTTCAATCCATTAAAATGTTTAAAATAATAAAAGTAACAAAATAATAAAGAAATTGTAAAAATCCTACGACCAATTGGGGAAAATTTTTCAAAGGCACTGACTATATTTATTACACATCGTGTAAAAAAATATTTTTTGGTATTCTAACTATTCTTTTATAAATTAAAGATCAAAAGAAATTCGAAATTAGAAATTTGGAATATTTTTTTTTTAACATTAAAAGACCATTTTAGTTCAAAAAATAACCCGAATTGACACAACTGTTATTTTCTTCACCTTGGCGTACGAAAGGTTAACATTAAAAGTTCAACCAAAATAAAGAGAAGCACAAAAAGATAAAATGAGTTGAATTTACATCCAGCAGTACAAGGAATACATTCAGCAAAGTCCGATTCCTTTTGGGTCCAACATTTTTTACACACATAATGTAGGTACTTTTGCAGCCGCGATGGAGATCTCTTTTCCAAGAAATCCATAATATATTTTTGTAAATCCTACCCCATGTAAGATCACTCTGTCTGCATTTAAATGATCACATTAACACCCAACCAACATGGGTTATTTTTTTTTAATCGTTTCCTTTTCTTACCGAAAAATTGCAAAGCAATAAAAGACATGTTGCGTAACTTATTCAAAAAGAAAAGAAATAATTCCCCCCGAAAAGATCAACTAATTACGCATGAATTTGCAAGAAATTATTTGGAATCTGTGTGATGCATTCGAAAAATTTCACTTTCACGTCTTTAAAGCTCATCTGAGAGTAGTTTTTGTTGTTGGTTGGAACGAAAGTGAAGATCGGAAGTTGAAAATGTCCGTATTATGTCGTAATGCATTATGTATGGGTGTTGCATTAATTTGTTCATCTCGCATAGATTGAGGTGCAATTGAAGGGCACTTTATTAACCGCGAGGAAATTTAATCTTCCACGTCTTATATCATATTTTTTTTGTTTGCTTTAATTGTCTTCCCATGGAAATAATTCGCTCTGCACAATCTCGAGAATGCACATCAGAGATGATCATGGGAATAAATATCTAGAGCTGGTAGCACAAAATGCATTATATTCGTTTTATCGTTCCACTAGAGCATCGTTTTTGTGCTCTACAACAGAGTGGATGTTTTTTTTCTCCATCAAATCATTTTCCGAATGTAATATAAATTTTATTTCCATGGAGGAAATAAATGGAAGGTATGTATTTAGCATAAGAAATTGTTTCTTTATGGAATTCGATGGAATTGAAGTCAGAGATTAGTTTGCAATATTGATCTTTGCAAATTCCGCGGGATGCGATAGCGCGCAAAATAGCTAGAGGTGAATGAAATTTCAAGGATCACGTTGGGAATAATTAGCAACACTCACCCATCACGGGGATTTTCCACGAGAGACGTTATGTTGAATCCTTTGTCTTCGTGCACAAGGTACTCTGGTAGAGCCTGAATGATCGTATTGGCTTTGTCATTGTACGATCCCAGCATTTCGCGATATTTTGAGTAAACCAGCCTCTTCATTTGCGGATTGGGCACAGGTTGTTGTTGCAGTGTTGTCGTCATTCTGGCGGCTTTCCTTTGCTAGCACACAATGCAACACTAATCTCTCACGAAGGGCAACCAAGAGAAAGAAAAAAACCATACACGGAGGAAATTCCTCAACTATGATTCACTGTCGGTGAATGTTGCCGAAAAAAGATGCTACACACAACCTCGAGGGCAAACACAGACGGATGGTGGAGAAGAAAAAAAATAAATGAGCAGCAAACTCAATGAGAGCTTGCCCTACCGTCTAGCACGATCGTCAGCAAGTGACTGGAGGAGATCGCTGCTATGCTTTGACTCCAACATTACTCCAAAAGCATAACACGATCACCCAACCACAGATCCCCGCCATAGCACGCATTCGGCAGTGTCAAGTTTACACCGCGATGCCTCTGCGCGCGGAGGAAGCACTTGGTACAGAGTGAGGGAAACAAGATCTGCAATCGCTGGACACGATCATTAATACCCCAATATGTGCGCAAAAGAGATTTCCCTTCTTTGCCAGCTTGCATTGTGGTGCGAACTTTACGACTCTTCTCGGAAATCCTCCGCAATGTGTGTGCAAAATTCGCGCATTTTAGAAATCGCATCCACACACGGCTAAATCGTGGCAATTAACCCATGTGCAAGAACGGTCAGTACGGTGCCAATGGACGCTGGCACGCAATTTTGCCATCATATTTTAGCATCATCCCCCTTGGAGATTGCAATATAAAATGCCAACCCGCACATAGTGATGGCTATAAATAAAAGCCAATCCGTCCGTATCCCCAGTACATCCCTCCATAATTAACATTTTATTGCATAAGGAAAAGTATACCTTCGTGTAGGTTCTTTTTTTCTACACAAAAGGAGGTGGATGGATGTTAAATGGAATTTGTAGAGCTGAAATTTGTTGTAAAATGCTAATCTGCTCAAAGGTGAAACTAATATTTAAATACTTTTAAAGAAAAATAAAAATAAAACGATATTAGGGTGGATTTTTAAAGGTAATAAAGTTAAAAGATTGATTCAATCATAATTGAGCGTTAATTGGCTCAATCAAACTGTTTATTGGGTTACAATCATATTGATCAAAGATTGATCAATAATTGATAAATCAATTGAGTCAGTCAATCAATTGATCAATTTATTGACAAGAATTGATTAATCTCAAGTTAAATCTGATTGCTCAATAATTGATCCTCTGCAATTGATCAAATATTGTTCAATTTTTTAGCAATCAGTTGGTCAATTTATGGTCAATTATTAATCAATCAAACAATAAATGTGCAATCATTGCTCAAACACACAAATCTAACGTTAAAATGCTAGTTGAGTGTCTTTCAAATAAATTTCAATACCCTATGTAATCAATACCACCTTGTTTATTAAAAAAAAAAAAAGAAGAATAAAACCACCTCAACCACCTGCGCTTCATGGGTTAATTTGCGGTTAATACCCAGGAGTTTCCTCTAACAGGTTTAGTTAACAATTTTGTGATCTTTGCGCGATCGCATCATTTTGAATTGCAGCCTCCACCACAAGAAGTCACCAATCGATTAATTATACTGCACACACTTTCTCTCCTGCCAGACATTCTTGTATTTGGACGATCAATCTGATGGGAAGTTTTTTTTTTGCGTGAATATTCTTCGCAAACACCTCCACTGTCGTTGGAGAAAGATAAAGTGAAATTTTCCACGGGCGACGCTATTTTCTGCATGCGATCTTGAAAATCATAGACACTTTGAACCATTTGGAAAAACCTTGAGCTAGTAACGAAAATAGATGCCATTTCAAACAAATCTTTCTTTCAGGGATCCTCACTTTTCGCGTTATTCTCATTTTTTTTCAGCTTCTTTTCAACAAAGATCGCGATCGTTTGGCGATCGTTGGGAAAACTTCCAAACTCTCACATTCGACAAAATGCCTTGACATTGGCGTTATGCGCACAACGTGATCGTGCTACTGCAGAAACATTCATTTTCATACCATTGTTATGCTAATCCCCACATTTCCGCATATGTATTTTATGTTTCTGGTTAAAGAGAGAAAAAATGCCAAAATATTGCAATATTTCATTCGCGAGTGAGATAAAAATTTTCCGGAAATAACCACACCGTAGATCATTTCTCATTTTTCATTATATATTTTATTTCTCTCCACATCTCTTCTGCCACCATTCATGCGTTATCGTGGTTGCATAAAAGTGAGAGGAAATGAAGATTTTCACTCGATCACCCAATAAATTGCGATTACAGTGGGTAGACTTAGGTTGTGTGTGCATGATTGATCGCACTCAAAATAAATCCCATGATCGTGAAAATAGAGAAAATGATCCATGAGATGCTGTGAGAATGAGAAGAAGAAGAAAAAACCAAGGATCACTGTCATACACGCAGAGATGTTTATATTCTTGTCGATAGTCATTTTTCTCTATGTGGGATGGAGATCGCGGAGATCGCTCTTGAGAGGAGAGTGTAAAGCTCTAAATCCATCAAAATGATCAAAACTAAAACGATAGGAGTGCGAAATGACTAAAGTCTAGCAAAGCAATGTGATCGCCTGGGAGAGTGATCGTAGGATCATTGTATGATCGAGGGGAAATTATCTGGGAAGAAATTCAAAGATTTTCTGCAAATAATTTAAATAAATTTACATAAAAATTAATTGTTTTTTTTTTATTTTTAAGAAAATGTTTTCTTTATATTTTTAAAATTTTCTTTTTGAACTAATTCTAAGATTTAAATAATTTTAAAATTGTTTTTAAAACTATCTCTTCGTTCCAATTATTTTCTTTACATGTGCAGAGATATTATTCACCATCTGTCTGGTATACCTTTGCACGAGGATCAATGCCGATCATGCGCATAATTTTCGCATGAGGATCGCACTAAAAACACGCGTGATCATTTGCCAAAAAGTACCTCTAATTTAGATTTTGCATTTTATACATACAGTTGACAGATTTATTTATCGTTTTGCAACATTGCAGCTGCGATCATCAAGATCATCGTTCGTTGTATTGCGTAAATGAATTTTTTGTTACTCTTTTGATCTCGATTGGCATCCCAAAATCCCAATCCATTAATTTAGGAGTAATTCAGGAAGTATTTCAGTTAGTGTGATGACGTAGAGTTTTAAAAAATGATTAAGGAGTTAAATGATCAAGTCCTGAATGAAGATCAAGTTAAGTGATCCTCCAGCTGATGATCACTTTTTACAATATATTGTATGGCAATCACTAAAACCTGAAATAGAGTGATATTTTTAATCACTCGATCGCGCACGGTGTGACGATCTTCGGGCAAATGAACTTACGCAGCGAGGAATCATGTTGGACGATCATTCTTTTTTTTCCCTCACTTCATTGTAAAGAAAGAGGAAAAAGTGGATGTTGGCGGAGGATTTATAAAATGTTCACGGCTGGTGTCTTCCTCATAACATTGCTTGTACATTATATTTCTTTCTAATAACGCACTGTGAGACAGCATATATTTATCTCTCAATTACAAAATGTTGTGTTAGACAGCAGTTCATTTTGTATTTTTGGATCAAGGATAGGATCGGTCGTCAGCTCTATTCGCAAGTCAAATAATAAAGAGTTTTTGTGAGAGAGGTTTTTTGTGCGTTTGCGCACACGACAGTGACATTCCCAATTTATTGTTTGAACGTTAGATAATTCAATTTGTTCAATTTAATTTAATTTAAAGCTTATAGAGGATCTCATTTGGCTTGTATGATCGCGATCGCAAGCTTCTGTAGCAGCAGCAGAGGTGAATCCTCCCTGCGATCGTTGATCATTTTCTTGCACGATTTAATCCTAAACTTCCAAAGCTGCGTAAAGAAGAAGATCTTTTGAACATTTTCGCGTACAAGGATGTATTTTTAGAGAGTTTCACATTATTATTCGCATTTCCCCCTTGGGAAGGCGCGTGGAATGGCCGATCGTGCGACTTTTAGATTGAAAATTCACCAGTTTTCTTTATTTTTAGACACTGACCGCGACAGCAGCTAGCCAACCCCCTTCACTGAATTTTCCAACACTCTGTACGTGATCGCATGTACGATCACTTGAAAAAATATTTTTCTCTCCCATTTTCTTCAGAGCCTTACCTTGATGAATTCATCGTCGGGAAGTTATGGCAAAAAATATCCTTGTGGAAAATCCAAATGAAAAATCCTCGATCTCTTCGTACACACACCACACTCAATCACGAAACTTTTCTCTTTTTTTTCAACTCTGCAATTCCTGAGTTTGGGAGGATTTTCTTGTGCTCTGGCACAACTTACGTATCCCGACGCGTCTCGACGTCCAACTCACACTGACCGCTCCCCTTAAGATCGCGCTATTCGGCTATTTTCACGCGGATTTTCCTTGGAACATTGCCAAAGTGAATCGCGCATCGTGATCTTTGCTTTTGCTTTTCCACCTCACAACGCTGGAGTTTGTCAATAAACACACACACATGCGAGAAATGCGTGCTAATTACTCTTTAATTGACAATTTCCCAGCCCCTGGGCAGTTAATTCATTGGAAAATTTATTAATTTACGATTTATTTACTCACCTGTGCATGGTATGCGTACGTTGTGACCGTTAAAAGGGAGGGAAGTTCAAAATGATTAATCGATTTATCGACTATCGCGAAGGAATATCGGAACCATCGGAACATTTGAGCACTTGGATAAATCGGGATAAATGATGCGCGATTGTGACATTTTGACAGATTAGCGATTTTGTAGTACCTGCACAAAAATTGGGAAAATTGTTGGTTTTCTCGCGGAAAAGCGTGGAAAATTGTGTTTGTGCGGTGCGTGTGTATCTATGATTGAGTGCACAGGTGTGTCAGCTGCACGTGCGTGATAAGGGAAGATGTTTAAGAGCAAAAACGAAGGAAATATCGTGTATAAATGCACTGTTCGCTTACTCGAAGACGCCGATGTTTTGGAATGTGAATTTCACGTAAGTACCCCATCCCGGGGACCCCACTTCCATGCATGAAAATGTCTCATGAGTTGGGGAGAAATAGAAGAACTCATTGGGGGGCAAACTCAATTGGAAAATCAGGGAGCCGGAAAGATTTTTCCTCATCCCACTCACTTTAGTTGAGACACCCACCCGGCATAAACAATATTTATTCTTATCTTCATCCCCTTTTCCGGGAAGAATTTTCAGCATTTTCCCTTTTTTTCCAGCCAAATCACAAGGGGAAGTTCCTCTTGGACTATGTTTGTGAGCAACTGGATATCACGGAGAAGGATTACTTTGGGCTACGTTATGTTGACATTACAAAACAGAGGGTAAGCCTACTTTTTTATTCTTCCCTTCCGGGATACATCCCGGAAGTTCTTTTTCATTGCATTTCCTTAAATTCTTTCACTTCCTCGGAACTGCAGCATTGGCTGGATTTAGCCAAAAATATCATAAAGCAGGTCAAAGGTAACAAATCACATTCAATTCATGTCAAAAGAAGCCAAAAAAAAATCATTAAATCTGATGAAAATTTAAACTCTAATTTGGCACTTTGTGGCTCATTTTCTTTCTTTCAGACGTGGATCCAGTTCTATTCTCCCTGCGGGTGAAATTCTACCCAGCTGATCCACTACGACTGACGGGAAATGGAAAATTAATGCTTTATCAGCAATTGAAGAGAGATCTCATTCATGGGAGACTCTACTGTTCAGCCGGGGAGGCTGCTGCTCTTGGGGCGCTCATTGTTCAAGGTGAGATTAAAATTAGATGACTTTCTAGCACGAATTCATTCTAAATCTGACCCTGTTCAGTTTTTTTTTATTTATTTTATTTCGAAGAGAAAAAAAAAGAATTTTCGTGATATAATCCCTTTAATATGTTCAGGGACGGTATTATACTCGGAATAATTTTTTACGCGATGTGTAAAAAAAGATAAATGCTGTCAAAATAATTTACCCAGCTGGACTAATTCGTCTACCACATTATCCAAACTTTTTGACCCAAAGGACCCAAAGATAATTAAAAAAAAAAACTTTATTAAAAATTAACAAAAAAAAATATATTAAAAAATTATCTCCAAACCCGATATTTTATTAATATTTTTGCACACAAAAATAACCCTTAAAATGTCCCTCAAAAATTCACTCATGACGACGTCTTTGGTTCGTAATCGAAACCTCAACGTCTGAGCATAGAATTAGATTCTTTGGTTGCCCATCTGGGTGTACGGTGAACCGGACAACCCACCGAAACCCATCCAGAGGTAATCTGGTGACGATAGAAAGGTCCGCCGTGGCGTTAACCATAGTAAAAACTCCAGCCTTAATAGGGCAAAGTGGGGAAGGATGAATTGTCTCCAACATTGGCGTCCACAGAGCTTTGGCATCCTTGAGTTTACTGCAGAGCTTATTAATGGTTAGATGATCGTACTGCTCACAGTGGGTTCGACTCAGGGTGCATCGTTTTACGTCCAAAGTTAGAGCCATTGATGTTGGGATGTCCTCTGTTACGTCAATGTGCCCATTGAGGACGTAAAAATTTATCCTGATCTGCGTAACTGTTACATTACCCATGTTAACAGGGAGTCCAGGTTTATCAGGGCATGGCTCGTGATTCTCAACTTTAAAGGCCTTAGGGCGCTGTAAAGACAAAGGCTTTTCTCAACAATTTATTTACCGTAAACAAGGAGGTTAGTTTACTCACAAAACTAAGGCAATAGATCAGAGATAGTTTAGCCAGAATTAGAAGGAGACTTATTGCTCTTCTTCTTGACATTTTGTCCGTACTCTGGAAGCAGAAATGTTTTTTCTTTGTAACAACAGAGAATTTATTTATCTGAAGTTTAGAGAAAGGAAGATTATGCTGGAGTTCTTGACGTAGACTAACCTGCTAAACAATCCTAGTTCAAAGTACTTATAAAACTTTAAATTTATAGTTTTATTGTTATTTTTATTGAATTCCACAAACATTTCAAAAACCGTTAAAAACCCAAAAGAATCGTAACTCATAGTTTCCCAAATTTAATGACGACGTTTCTGGTTCGTTATGGAAACCTCAACATCCATGCATAATACGGCTTTTGTTGGTTCACCTTCCTGGTGTACTGTAAAACGAACTGCCCAACGATATCCATCGAGAGGTAGCATAGAAACAACAGATAAATTAGCCGTAGCATTGGTCATGCGGTGAAGTCCTTCCTTAATGGGACATTTAGGTGGTGGCTGTATCATTTCAACCATTGGCCCCCACACTTGTTTCACATCCTTGAGCTTACTGCAGAGTTTAGTAATTGTTAGGCGATCGTGATCTTCACAGTGCATCTTATCGAGCGTACACCTCTTGACGTCCATTGTCAGAGATAGGGGAATTGTAATGTTCTTCTTCACGACAATGTTCCCATTGAGAACGTAGAGATTCCGCTGAATCATGCTTACAGTCACATTATCCATACTTGATTGTAAGTCAGGTTTATCAGGACATGTGTGGAAGCTTTCGACTTTAAAGGCTTTGGGACGCTTTACAAGGTTAAAGAAAAATTGTTAGCCTAACTAGCTTTTGGGAAATTCTTTGGGTATGTGTGTACTTACAAAGTTTAGGCAATAGATCAGGCGTAAACTGACCAGTAAGAGAAGAAGACTTACTCCTCGTTTTCTTGACATTTTTCCCCTTATTCTGTAAACAGGGAAGAGATCGAAGAGATATTAGGAGAAGCTGATTTTAGGAGGCTTCAGAAAGGAAGACCGTAGGCTGAAAAATTGACTCTTTTACGGTTAACTCCGGATAAGACAATGAGTAAACTCTTGTTTATAGTCCTCATCAATTTTATTGACCTCCACAAACACCCTTTTCCCATTTTTTTCACAAGTCCTCCTTCATTCATGACGACGCTTTTGATTTGTAATGGAAACTTCAGCATCCAAGCAGATGAGAATTTTCTTCTTGTCCCCATCCTGATGAACCGTGAAGCGAACAACCCAGCGATACCCGTCAAGTGGAAGTCGGGAAACAACAGCTAGATTAGCCGTAGCATTAGTCATGCGATAGATTCCATGTTTAACCGGACAGAGTGGTGTGGGTTGTATTGATTCAATCATGGGGGCCCAAAGAGCTTTAGCATCTTTGAGCTTTCCACAAAGCTTCGTGATGGTTAGGCTGTCGTAGTCCTCACAGTGAGTTTTATCGAGCGTGCAGCGTTTAACGTCCATTGAGAGGGCAACAGGAACGTTTATATCCTTTGTAATATCAAGGTATCCATTGAGGACGTATAAGTTTCTCTGTATCATTGTTACGGTTACATTGTCCATGTTGTTAGGTAAATTGGGCATATCAGGGCAACTATGGAAGCTTTCCACTTTAAAGGCCTTTGGGAGCTTTACAAATAAAAGAAGAAAAAACAGTGAATCCTTCATGAACTGAATCCATTCTGAAAGGTCTCAAATAATCTTGAAATACTCACAAAGTTAAAGCTCAAAAGTAAGGGTAGTTTTGCCAGTAAAAGAAGGATGGTTAATGATCTTTTTCTGGACATTTTGTCTTCAATTCTGCTTCTTTTAACTCTTAAAAAACTTTTGCTTTTCACATTTCCCGATAAGATTGTAAAATCTGTAGACAAGAAATTAAACGGTCACGAGAAAATGTAATCAAAATGACCAAAGAGCCTGTTTTAAGTTACATTTAGGGCATGTTCTCTTTAAATAGTTAAGCCTTTTGAATTTTATTGTAGTTCTTCTTTTGGAGAAGGAGAATAGGGGGGTTTCGTGATATTATACAACATGAGGGCATTTTAATGTTTATTCTGTGGAAAAATAATTTCCTATTTAATTTTCCTAGCAAAGTATTAAAACTTTTATAGCACGAAATGTGTCTCGGCTGGTCTAAAAATACTTTTTTTTAGAACTTTTATATTTTAACAATGTTGTTCGTTTTTTTCTACAGAAAATTCCTAAAATCTTAAAATTTATAAATTGTAAAAATTTATTTCATAAACTACTTATGATTTGTCAAAAAAAAAAAATGATGGAAAAAGCTAAAATCTTTTCGTTAGTTCCTGTACCTCTTAACTCTGTTTTTTTTTGACGATTGATGATTAAAAATAAATAATTCGATTCTTTTTGATAGATCTTATTACAATTCGTGGATTTTAAGATTTTTTAATAATATTCTGCGAAAAAGAATTTTGTAAAATATAGCAGATTTAAAAAAAAAGAAATTTTAGACCAGCCGAGACCCATTTTGTGCTATAAAACCTCCAATATTTTGCTGTAGATGAAGATTTATATAAGAAATTATTTTTCCACAGAATCAACTCCTAAATCGTAAATTTTCAATTAGAAAAAAATCATAAATTATATGAAAAGTTAGCTAAACCTCCTCAGCCCATAAATCTTCCTTTCTCTGAAAGCACTTCCTGCATGTATAGCGGTATAATGGGAGAGAGTATTGGGTGCACTATTACCTCAATAGGTCAGATAATTCCTCAAGGGGGTTTTGGGGTGGTGGATTCAACAACACAATTCCTCGTCGTACACCGGAACTCCCACAGAGAGCTCGTTTTTTCCCACACTTTAAACCTCAATATACTCACTTGGGGGAGTGCTAAAAATGTAATGCCGGCACATCAGGTGGATTGGTGAAAATAAATTGAGAATTTTATCGATTTTTCCCATCAAGTTTTGGCTTTTAGTTTATACATATCCGGATGGAGGCTTTCAATTTTCGCGCGCACACACACTCCCGGCAATCAGATGAATTAAATCTCTTCCGTTGATTGCGCACCTAATGGACTAAAATAATATTTTTCTTGCTTCATTCCGGGTTGTGGAATTCTTCTTGTATAGAGGAACTCGGGGATTATGATCCAGAGTGCCATGTGGGGGACTATGTGTCGTCAATTCGTTTCTCACTACGACAGACGGATACGTTGGAGAGGAAGGTGATGGAGTTGCATCAGAAACGTGAACCAGGTCAGGAGATTCGTTTGGTGCAGGATGAATTTATGCAGTTGGCACGTGGTTTGGAGACATATGGGGTTGATCCGCATCCTGTGAAGGATCATCGTGGCACTCAACTCTACTTGGGCATTAATTTCAGTGGGATCAGTACATTTGCCGTGGGGCGACGGGCACAGCATTTTCGTTGGCCTGAGATTCACAAGATAAATTTCGAGGGGAAGATGTTTATTGCCCATTTGAGCTATATTGATTCAAATCGGGAACAGAAGAAGCACACAATTGGCTTTAAATGTCCAACTGGGATGGCGTGTCGCTACGTGTGGCGATGTGCCATTGAGCAGATGCTCTTCTTTACGCTGCCCAATAGTCAGCATGCGTCCGTTGTGAGTGGTGGCGGATTCTTTTCGTGGGGCACGAAATTTCGCTATTCCGGACGCACTGAGAGGGAGATTCTGAGTGAAGCGTTAAGGCAGCAACAGGCATTAGCTAATTCCAGCCCAAGCAAGAGGAAGGCCAATAGTGTTCCGGCAACGCCATCCAGTCCACAGGGGGATCTTGCTGAAATTAGTGAGTTTTTCTTAAAAAAAAAATGATTTTTTTGAAGCTTTTTTGGTGATATTCTGCAAAAAAGATTTGAAAGATTAAACAGGTCTAAAAATTTAGTACTTTTAGCACTTTTAGACTTAATAGCTGAGACACATTTGTGTGCTATAAGGAAAATAATTTGTTATTCAGCTTCTGCTAGATGGAAAAGAAAAGGAAATATTTTTAACAAATTTCTGTACATAAATTTTTAGTACAATTTTAGTACAATTCTTTTTTTTTTTTAAATTTTAAACAAAAAATCCAATCAGAAGTACTAAAACCTGTAATGATACGAAATGCATTGGTTAAGAAGTATAAAAGTACTAATTTTTGAGTATTTTAGTCTTTAGTCAAGACACACACAAAAGACGTTTATTTCAAAGCTGTAGAATCTTTTAATTAAAAATTTGTGTCTCAACTTTGTGTCTAAAAATTTGGTACTAAATTTTTAGAACTGTCTAATCTTACGATTCTACATCACAGAATACCAAAATAAATTATAGAATTATAGAATTTTTAATAAAATTAAATATTTTTGCAAGAATTGAACGTTTTAGTAATATTTTCTGGATTTTTCATTTAATCAGGGTACAGCAGTTTACCAAGATCGACAATGTCAGAACCTTTAGGGGGATGTTCTGATCATTTATCCTCAGCTTACTGCACGGATACAACCCTTCCACTCCTCGAGACGGTTTCTGAGGAATCTCGTAAGCATTCAAGTAAGTTTTTCTTCATTGTGAAGCTAATATATTTTGTTAAATGTCTGTAAAAGTTTGTCATTTATTTGGACAAATTTTTTTAATCACAGACATTGACGTGAATAGTGATCTACTGTCTGACTACTACTACCGTGACTCCTTTGAGCATTCATCGTCAGAGAGTGGACTCACTTTAACGGAATCACGTTTGCAGCGTCAATTTAGCACTTCCGATCAGGCGCCAGCAGTTGTGGCGCATGCTGTAAATCACGCAGCTGCATCGGCGCATCTTATACATCAGCAAAATGCAACAAATATGGCAAAAAGTGCCAAGAAATTCTCCCTTATTCAGGCCTTTGTGCCATCATTCATCTTTGTCGTGCTCGTCCTTGTGCTCTCCACCATTTTTATCATTGAATCCGACTCGGAGATGTTTGTGGGGCTGAAAAATTGGCCCGAAATGGTGTGTCTGCGGTATGAGTACTATCAGCCCCTAAAGGATTTTCTCATTAAGAAAATTGGTTCGGTTTTCTAAAAGATTTTTTCTTCATTTTATTTTCTATTTATTTTTTTAAAAAATTCTTTGTTTTGTGACGCGTGAAGATTCTTTGGTAAGTTTTTAATATTATTTTCTCTTTTAAATTATTATATTAAATCTCCCTGAGGGACCAGAAGTCGACGGCAATCTAGACAAATCACAAAATGCTATTCCTTCCCCCCCCCACCCTACTCACCCACATAATGGATTAAAAGAAAAATCCAATGTTAAAAAAAGCAATCAATAGTTTTTAGTGAAAAATTAAATTGAATAGTGAATTGTCTCTGGTCCGAAAAACTAAATAATCTATTTAAAGAAACTTTGCACTCAAGCTCTTATTGAAATATGAATGAATAAGAAGAAGAATTACAGATTGTTCTGATTGGTTGATAAAATCCAGGAGAGTGTTTATTGGTTGATTCATAAGATTAATTTTAATGTTTTACCCGGTGGAGCTTCAGTGCAAAGTTATCTTGAATAGTCTAAAAATTCTGCATTAAAAAAAATTTCTTCTTCCTCTTAGAATTTAATATTTATTATTTATCTCTCACAGAGAGATTTATTTCATAAAATATAGTGCAGAGAGAGTGAAAGGAATTCACTAAATTTTAAGAATTTTTAGGATGAAAAAAAATTGAGATGAAAAATTTTAATGCCAAAAAAAAAGATATGCAAAAAATCATTCCATTATATATATGTAGTTATATATGAAAAAAAAAATATTAATTAAATTATGATGACAAAAGAAGGAAGTCGTGAGTGATTTGCGATATTTTGCTAAATGTAACTTTTAAGGGAAATTAATTCATAACATATAAAGAGATGGAGAGGAAAGGCAAAGAGAGAAGGAGGTTAGAATGCGAAAAGAGAAGTCAGCAGAAGCATGAATTACTTTAACCATTATTATGGAGCTTTATCACCGCCAAACACGAGCACACAGCATAAATTTTTATTTGGAATATTTCTTTTATTATTATTTTCATATTATTCTCTCATTAAAACCCGCCGAAGGCTTATTAATTCAACAAAATGTGGGGAGAAAAAAAGACGCAAAAATAGGCACCATAAATTAATAAAAATAAAAAGAGGTAAAAGAAAAATTCTCTCACAGACTAAAAGAAAAAAAAATATGAGATTCATATCAGAATTTGTTCCTATAAAAACAATGCGTGTATCCCTCTTCACAGATAAATCCTTTTCCGTATTTTATTTCATTAGTTTCTCGCACAGAAACGTCCGTAGAGAATGCACAACGAACAATGTCCTTTTTGCATTAAAATGTAAAATTAAAATAAATAAAAGAGGCCACAGAGGATGGGGAGAAAAAAATAGTAATTGCTACTAACAAAAAAAAACTTAGTTTTTGCTTTAAAAGGAAACAATTAAACTGTATAGAACTAAAATAAACTAAATATGTACGTAATTGTTTTAAAAGTTACATAGAATGTGAATAAATACCTTGCAAAATAAGGTGTTCCAATAAAACGTTAAATTGAGAGAATTTTAGAGAAATGTAAAACATTCCAAACTTGTTTCGCATAATATCTAAAATCCATTCTATTAATTATTAGTTTTCTTTGAATTTTTATTAAATTTTTATCAAAATTAAACATCTTAACCATAAGTCAGCCAGTTTCATTTCTTATGCAGCACTGGTTATTTGTTACACATCGAGTAAAAACCAATTTCTGAATATTTTTTAGCACGTTAACCCTCCGTATACTATGAGGGGTAGGTGACCAACCCCAGAGCTATATTCTGATTTATTGAGGTTTAGTTATTTCCAGAAGCTTGGTTCTATACTTCTAATAAGGTTATCTGAGAAGATTGTGTAAAAATTTGAGGTCAATCGGACCACCAGAAAAAAAGTTATTAACAAAAATGTAAGAAGAGGGAATTCAAAAATTGGTGTAACGGTCAAATTTATTCCAGTTTTCTTCCATTGTCAATCTTTGTCTCTTTCTAGACGTTTCTAACCTAAAAAAAAAACAGTATAAAAATCATCGAAAATGTATTTTTGTGTTCTAAAATGGACAAAAGACTTCTTAGGGAGTACCAAGAAGTCTATTAAAGCTGAGTTGACAGAATGAATTTGCTTTTTTGCGAAAAATTCTATGGGGTCGGTCACCTACCCCAATAGTAATGCGCGTGAGTGTTTTGGTCACAGTATACGGACGGTTAAAGAAGTCAAGGAATTTTCATTCCGCCCAAGGGCTTGCTTTTTCCATAAAGTAATAATTTATGCGTTTATATTGGAACACACTGCCTTGAATTCTACTTATTATAATTAAATAGAACATCAAAGAAAATCTCCCTCATTTCCATCTTTGTGGCATCTTTTAAAACAATTAAAAAAAAGAAAAACATTTTAAGACAAACATTGTAATTTTCATAGAAAAGAAAAATTTATAAAGAATTTTGAAACTGCTTCTAGTGTTTAAGGACAAATGAAAAATAAAGTGGAAGAACATCATAGAGTTACTAATTAAACGTCCCAAAGTCAATTGCATTATTTCGAACATTTGATTAATAATAATGAAAAAGAAAAGACACAAAAACTTGATATAAAAAAACTAATTCGTAGTTAGTGATGGACACGGAAGAGCAAATTGAAAAAAAGCCAATATTATTTGAAAAATAAACAGTGAAGAACGTTTTATTAGATTGAAAATGCATTTTTAATTTTTTCAGGTGATTTTTTTCCCATTTTCTTTATTTTTGGTGGAATTTTGTTGATCAGTGTTGAGGAATTTTTACAAGAATTTGCAGAAATTATGATTAGATTTTTTTTCTTTTCTTTGGAGTTTATCTTTTTGCTTCTACGATGGTTTTCTCCGGTTTTCCTGGACAGAGAGTGTGAGAAAATTGAGAAAAACATTTTTTCAGTTCGTTACAACTTTTCCAATTTTGCCGACATTTGAATTCCGGCACAATTGAGGTTAAGTTTGAATGCCCTTCGGGTAACCTTCGTGTGTTGTTTTGATCAGCTGTTTTGCATTGTTTGCTCGGTCATTGTTCATTTTCTTGCATTTTTTGCTAAATAAATAAGAAGAGAAGACTGAAAATGTTCCGACTGCCCTCCCTATTCTCTCGTGGAAAGGTAATTTGTCTAAATTCACAAATATTTCTCTGAATTTCATTGAATAATTAACATCTTAACCTCACTTTCGGTCTCCACAGAGCCTAGCTAGTGCATTCAATGGGGCACCGAAAAGGAATTTGGGGCTCGTGCCAATTGTCATTGAACAGACTGGAAGGGGCGAGAGGGCGTATGATATCTTCTCGCGATTGCTCAAAGAGAGAATAATCTGCGTAATGGGCCCTATTGTGGATGAAGTGAGTTCCCTGGTGGTGGCTCAGTTGCTCTTCCTGCAGTCCGAGCATAGCACAAAGCCCATTCATATGTACATCAATTCCCCCGGAGGGAGTGTAACAGCTGGGCTGGCCATCTATGATACAATGCAGTACGTAAAGCCCCCAATTGCAACGTGGTGCGTAGGGCAGGCATGCTCAATGGGATCCCTCTTGCTGGCAGCTGGAGCACCGGGAATGCGACATGCACTACCCCATGCGAGAATTATGATTCATCAGGTGTCTGGAGGGGCACAAGGGCAGGCGACGGATATTCAGATTCAAGCTGAAGAAATAATAAAGCTGAAGAAGATGCTGACAAACATCTACGTGAAGCACACTAAGCAAACGTACGATCTGCTCTATGGGAAAATGGAACGTGATACATTCCTCACGCCCGAGGAAGCTAAAGCTCTGGGGCTCATTGACAGTGTCCTCGAGCATCCACCCAATGCCACAGAGACCACGGATGACAAACCCACGGAATCAAGTTGAGCAGCATTTCCAGCATCAGGTGAATCTTAGTTTTTTAGAAAGATTTTTTTTTACTATCAAATCTCTTTGAATTTCCTTTTTAATCCTTTTAACGAATGAAACATTGTAAAGGCAAAAGAGCAATGTATGATAAACGAGAGATAAATCCTGGGTGTATGATGGGGAGATTGAAGGCAATATAAAATGCGTGTTGTGTAATTAAGGGGCAGCAGCTATGCCATGAGAGCGATGCGCCAGAGTAATTTATGTGGCTCACGGTGGAAGAGACGCAAATCCATTATAAATTGACAAATGATTCTCCTATCATGGCGATTAAATTGTATTACTATCAATCATTAATTGATGCTGCTCATCACGGAGATACTTCCTGCTCTCTCAACTTGACGAAGGTTCTTTTTTTCTTTTTAATCTTGCAACAAGACCCCTTTCGCGCCTCTGCAGTGAAAAATACAGCATAGTGCAACTCTCCCCCCCCCCCCCCTCCCTTCCCCAAAGAAACGACCACTCACTCTATTTAATTAATAATTATTTTTAAACCCACTCTCGCGGTGATTTGCATTCAAAACATCCATCCCAGTGTGTTGGGGCTCACACAGGGATCATTGGAATGCCACAACCACCACCGAGAGGTCACCTTATTGCTTCTGATGGATGTGAAGAGATTTTAATGTCTCAGAGAGAGATTTTTCTGCAGGAAAAAGCAAATTTTTGAAGTTTTTTTTTACAATTTTTCTTTCTAAAATTGTTTCAAATGTTAATATAAAGTTGATAAAGGTTAATAAAGTGAAAAGGTTAAAAGGTTATTTAGTTTCTTTTTTACAAGGCAAGAAGGAGGTTTTTCTAACAACTTAAAATATCCTAAAATTAAAATAAAAAGATTTTCAGAATTGTTTTTCTCCCAGTGGCGTAGTTAGAAAGAATCTTTGGGTGTCTAAAAACCTTAAAGTGGATTTGAAGATATTAAAAAGAAACTTTAAATGCTATGAAATGCTTAAGAGGAAACGCAAACATTTCCAAAGAAATATGGAAAACGAGAAAAAGAACGCAAAATGTTAAAATAAATATCTAACGTTAGAAAGCGAACGTCAAATGTTGCAATGGACACGAGTAAAGTTAAAAAATAAACGTTCAACAATAAAATAATCTTAAAACGTTAAAAAATCTAACGTTAGAAAAAGAACTCCCAAACACTATGAAAGCAACATCTATGGTTAGAAAAGCAGCGTCAAACGTTAGAATTTCATAAAAAAAATCCTAAAGCTTCTTATTCTTTTCCAGGACCTATACATTTTTAGCGTCTTTTGAAAATACCACTTTAAAGAGATTTATGGCTACGACCCTGTTTCTTTTTTCTTTAACATCTTCACAGTGAAAAATTTTATCTAATCATTCAATTACAATTCAATTTTATTTAATTCTGCAATTTAAAATTACTTCATAGAACCTCCTTAAACCTAAAGTCATTTGTTTTCTTAATTATGTAATAAATAGTACCTTACTAAAAAACTTTTGTTGTAACTTCTGTTCACAAGTTTTTGACGTTTTTCCATTTTTCTCAGCCCCAGAGTGGAAATTCAAAATTCCGCTACATCAAAATCTGCATTGGTATTTCCTCTTCCATTTGCTTTTTACTCCATCAAAATCCATCCAGAAGATCTTGAGAAAAACCTACCTTTGTGTTTTGAGAAAAATCACAAGATGGCGTCGCACCTAAGATGGCGGAAAGTGATTTTCTTACTCTTCAATAATAAGTCTTTAAATGTGGCCAACGTCGGAAAACCAAGCTTAAGGAAAACCCCAAGAAAAATAAAAACATTTAATTTCACCAGCTCTCAAAAGAGACCCCCCTTAAGCAGGATTTAAAGCCCCAGATTTCTAACTTTTAACTTTTTAATTAAAAAAAAATCGATAAAACTTTAAGATTTCTTCGAGGATTGACTTAAAATATTTAATAAGAATAAATCAAAGTTAATCCAAAAGAGAGCATAATGAAAATATCTCTCCAAACGGTTCATCATGTTAAACGACATACATAATATGTCTGCTGTAAATTGGCAGTAAAATTACAAAAATTTTAATCTTTCATAAAAAATCTTTACGGGGTGACCATTGGCGCGTTGTTGATGATCTCGCAATTCTTTCTCTGGGTTCTCATGTGTGTGTGTGTGCGCGTCAACATAACCGGAGGAGAGTGATCTACTTTGCCACAATTCGTCGCCGCGATGCAAAAATTGTATTTATCGACATGTCGCAGCGGGGTGGAGTGGACGCTGGGGACGTGGAAGTGATTGTATTTGCTGGTCATCTCTTTGCCCCTGTCTCGCTTGAGTGCGCGCCAGCATTAATTCGCCAAAGATAAAACACCGAGAGTTTGTCCCGAGCATGCAAAAATATGATGTTTTATAATGGGTCCAGCGAGTGCAGCAAAGTGAGGATGCACCCAGAGAGAATGGTGGCACACATGAGAGTTTGAGCCTCGGTGTGGCTCAAGGCGATTTGACCGTGTTTTCCGCGATGCGTCTTCCCACCTCTTGTGTGTGCGTTCCACAATCGCGTACTCCTCTTCTGCGCACATCCCGTAGATTATGCTAATTTCTGTTAAAAACCATGTAAAGGATTTTTTTTGAACCTCTCTGTACATCCACGGCCTTTTTTCCTCCCGTCGCGCACACCCCTCCCCATTTGCCGCCGTTAAATGTGATTTTATATCAAAAACGGTAATTGTTTGATCACATTTTTTGCTCTCTCCCTCCGCACACACCTCTTCACGGTCGCAGTGTACCTATACTGGTGATCAGGTAGAGAAGAGCGACAACAGAAGCACACTTGAGGTGAACTTCTTTTCAAGATCACTCCTCGTGCTAAAAAGGATGGAGTTTGTGCCAAAATTGCCCCTCAATCCCCCACTTGTGGTGGATTTTTCCTGGAAAAGTGAAAATCCACCGCAAGATTATTGTTATGCTGTGCTGAAGTACATACATACATAATGCTGCCCTCAAGCTTTTAAGAGCGATGATCTTGGCGATGATTGATTCACCACGAGATATTTGCTCTCTCTTTGAATGATTTATGTCTGGGGTAGAGACCGAAGTCGATGGACTTTTCGTCGACGACGACTTGATGCAAAGTTTGCATCGACTTCGACGACTAAGTCGAGTTAGTCAGTCGAGCATAAGTCGACGACGACTCAACGACTTAGTCGACTTATAGAGGAAAATTACACAAAATTTTTTATACAGAGCATAAAGTTTATAATTAAATATTTTAGCTGTGTTTCTTTCAGACACAGCTTTTGTGTACCGAGCAAAATCGAAAGTCGTCAGATCGGGCTCAAACTTGGGATGAGCACGAATTAGGGTCCCCACATTCCAAAAAACGTATGCGCCAAAAAAAAAATTTCCGGCCGTCCGTCCGTCCGTCCGTCCGTCCGTCCGGCCGGCCGGAACCTAACGCTAAATTGCAAGAGAACGGTGATAGATAGAGACTTGCGGTAAACGGCAAAGTTTAAATATCGACCGGAAGACATCCAATTATGAGGTCAAATCCACCCCCCCACCCCCCGTCCGCCATTTTGAATAACCTCAAAATTTTGTTTTCGCTATATCTCAGCCGCTATTATAGCTAGAGGGCTGAAATTTTGATATGTTGTAGGGGCCATCAGTTTCATTTTAAACATTATTTTTGTGTTCTAAAGTAGTCAATATATACTTCTTTGAGTGTATCAAGAGGTCTATTGAGCTCATTTCACGGCAAGAATTTTCTTATTTTGCGAAAAATTCAATACTTTTGAGGCAGTATTAAGAATTTTCAATTAATTTAAGTGTTTAATTTGTTTTTTTTTATCACATTTTTTTTGGAATGTTCAGGAGCTTTTTTTGGATTCTATTTTTTTTACCCTAAAGAATGGCATAATGAAGCTCTGAAAGCTCTAGAAATAGGTTTTTCTTAAATTTGCACAAAACTCCGAAGAGAGTTACAATGAAGCTCATAAGGAAGCTTTTAATAAAAAATATATTTCTGAAAGAATGAGTATGATCATAATATTTATTTAATATGCTTTTAGCCAAATTAAGGAGTACCAAATTTTGTATGGGAAGAGTTATTCGATGAAACAATCAAATTTCGCATAATTAAAAAAAAAAAGAATAAAAATAATAAGATATTCTGGATTTTGTCGGCAGACAAAATCCTGATTATAATAAGATATTCTGGATTTTGTCGGCAGACAAAATCCAGGTTATATTAAAATATTCAAGATTTTGTCGGCAGACAAAATCCAGGTTATATTAAGATATTCTGGATTTTGTCGGCAGACAAAATCCTGGTTATATTAAGATATTCTGGATTTTGTCGGCAGACAAAATCCAGGTTATAATAAGATATTCTGGATTTTGTCGGCAGACAAAATCCTGGTTATAATAAGATATTCTGGATTTTGTCGGCAGACAAAATCCTGGTTATAATAAGATATTCTGGATTTTGTCGGCAGATAAAATCCTGGTTATAATAAGATATTCTGGATTTTGTCGGCAGACAAAATCCAGGTTATATTAAGATATTCTGGATTTTGTCGGCAGACAAAATCCTGGTTATAATAAGATATTCTGGATTTTGTCGGCAGACAAAATCCAGGTTATATTAAGATATTCTGGATTTTGTCGGCAGACAAAATCCTGGTTATAATAAGATATTCTGGATTTTGTCGGCAGATAAAATCCTGGTTATAATAAGATATTCTGGATTTTGTCGGCAGACAAAATCCAGGTTATATTAAGATATTCTGGATTTTGTCGGCAGACAAAATCCTGGTTATAATAAGATATTCTGGATTTTGTCGGCAGACAAAATCCAGGTTATATTAAGATATTCTGGATTTTGTCGGCAGACAAAATCCTGGTTATATTAAGATATTCTGGATTTTGTCGGCAGACAAAATCCTGGTTATAATAAGATATTCTGGATTTTGTCGGCAGACAAAATCCTGGTTATAATAAGATATTCTGGATTTTGTCGGCAGACAAAATCCTGGTTATAATAAGATATTCTGGATTTTGTCGGCAGACAAAATCCTGGTTATAATAAGATATTCTGGATTTTGTCGGCAGACAAAATCCTGGTTATAATAAGATATTCTGGATTTTGTCGGCAGACAAAATCCTGGTTATAATAAGATATTCTGGATTTTGTCGGCAGACAAAATCCTGGTTATAATAAGACCTGACTTAAAACCTTAAAACCGACTCAAAAACCGATTTAAATTTTTAAGCCCGACTGAGTAGTGCATTTTACCCAGAGTTATTTAACCCCTTAAGAACCAAGGACCAATGGGACGTTTTCGCTATACACCTTGTTTGTGAAAATGTCCAATTCTGGCTAGTTAATTTTTATTTCTTTGTTCCACCCACTGGATTCCTTATTATTCATAAGGGGTTAATCCTTAAAGGTATTACCCCTTTACCCATAGTAAGGTCTTTACATACATAGCTAGAATTAAACTGGCCTAAAAG
The DNA here is from genome assembly GCF_024334085.1 of Lutzomyia longipalpis. Taxonomy (NCBI): domain Eukaryota; kingdom Metazoa; phylum Arthropoda; class Insecta; order Diptera; family Psychodidae; genus Lutzomyia; species Lutzomyia longipalpis. Next base: position 5,674,844 of record NC_074708.1, on the reverse strand, counting down.
CTGAATTATGAAAATTGACTAAAAATCCATTAATTAGGGTGAAATTCCCTGAGTCAGGTTTAAGTTTTTAAAGTCAGTATTATTTTAGTTTTTAATCAAAATTATTAGTTTCATAAGCTACATAGGATTGAATTTTTAAGGTCAGCATTTTTACGTAAGATTTAGGTTTTTTTTTAAGTCAGTCGCAAGGTTTTTAGGTACAAAAAAAGATTTTTGAGTTTGAATTGAGTTTTTTATGACAGATTTACTTTTAGTGAATTTCACCTTGAATTTCTTAAGATTGCAGAAATCAGTCTAATTGTATTGCGAAACATTTACTTTAAAAAGATGAACTTGTGTTAATTATAAAGAATCGGAGTTGTACTAAAAATAATTAAAATAATATTGAATTTTGATTGCTGTATTTCTAACTACCTTGAATAACTAGCGCTCAATTAAATATTATTTTAACACATTTAGAGTGAAACTCCAGTTCAAATATTTTACAGAAGTTGTAACGTTTCTTTGTTAGAAAAGGATTTTAAGAAAGATTGTTTCTTCGTCAACTGTTACGCGTTTGGCATTAACTTTTTATAAAATAAGTTGAAAAGAAAAAAAAATATTTTCTCTTCAAAGTGCACTTTGCGCTTAAAATTAACTTATTATAAAAAAGTTTTTTTAGAGGTAAATTGTATTTTTAAATCATAAGAAATTTTGAGGTTTTTCATAAATTAAAAAACTAAAAATGATCAAATTATTATTATTTTTTGAGCACTAGTCGACTTTGAGTCGACTTGAGATCGACTACGACGACTTACGACTAGTCGACAAAATTGATCAACGACGACGACTCAAGAAAATCCATCGACTAGTCACTAGTCGCGACTTCAACTCGACTAACTTCGGTCTCTAGTCTGGGGACAAGCGTCTAATGTCGTTGACATAAGGCCAAGAAATTCCTCTCTATGCTACTGAACTTTGAGCTTTCCCTGAGGAGCTTTTTCTGAAGGAGAATCATGAGATTTTCTTTCAATATTTTATATATTTCTTTTTTTTGATTTTTATTCAATTTTATTTCTGAAGAATAAAATTCATAAAATTTTTGACTAAATCAGCATTTAATACAGCTCTTAAGTATTCCTAAGGAGAGTGACCCCTCTCTTTATATCTTAAAGGTTAATTGATTGTTTGGCATACCTACATACAAACTTTCAAATTGAACAAACTGCTCCCACATAATGTATTAAGAATTTAATTCATTGGTAATTTCCATGAAGTTTTAAACAATCGAAGTTAAAAGGAATTAAAGCAATTTAACCTTTTAAAAGTCTATTACACTGGTGTTTATTTACCAAACAGAAGGCGTCTTTTCGGGTGGTGTAGAAAATTGTATTTTATGCCATTCACGAAAAAAAAGAGACATATTAACACTTAGAGGATCAATATTTCTTACCTAAAAAATTTGACCTTCATTTTCTCTTAAAAGAAAATACTTTTTCCAGATGTAGAAATTATCACGATACTTTTAAGAGATTTTATTCTGTGAGGATTTAAAAAATGTCTAATTGGCCAGGGTGGCCAGAAAAAAATCCTCCAAGGGTTAAATGAATCTCCCACACTCCCAGCTGCTGCTGCTGCTGCATCTAAGAGGTGCGCCAAATAGAGAAATCAGCGCGAGATTATATGGAATGATTGCTTAAAATGTTGCCCTGCTGCCATGTCGTGTGTGGTGTCCCACGGTGTATGGGAAGAGAGGTGACACAGGGAGCACAATTTTCGCAGTAATCTCCCTGCCTGCCCACCTCGCGACATCCTCATCAGGAATCCACCAATGTGCAAGAAAGATTGCAAAGTCTCAGCATTCGCGCATCGAATTGACTTTTCTTTTGAACTTTGTAATTCGCGCGCGCACTAGCGGAAGAATTATCTCGTCTGTGCGACAATTTACTCAACAATCAACGTTAAGACAAAAAAAAAGCCAATCAAGCTCCCTCTTTTTTACCTTTTTTATTGTACCTTCTTCTATACAAAAAAAAAGATGCTTTAAGTGGGCAAAAGAAAAGAAAAGAAAAAAAAAAAACAAAGTGGTTGGCCGAGGAGTTAAAAGGTATTGCAAGAAGATGGAAAAAAAAGAACTATTTAGTCAGGAGATTTAATATTCATCCATCTTGTGGGCAAGAACATGGAGCAAATTGTCGGTGTGTATGATGCATAATAATTTATCATATGGGGGCCTTTTACGCATAATAACGCATCACATAAAACATCTATCCATCCCCCGAGAATGGCACAATCTCAATCCCAAACCAGCTACCTCTATCGAGTGCGCGAATGCATTCCACCCATTATGCCTTCGAGGAGCTTTTCCCCTTCATACACAGAGGAATTTCCCTCAAGGGAATTCCCATGGCCAGTGAAGATGAGAAAAAATGTCGTGGGATTAGTTTTTTTTTTAAAGATCCTGCGAGATATATTTGTGCAAAAAAAAAACATTCAGGATTAACTTAAAAATCCTTGAGAAGTCTTGATGAATTTTTCTTGGAGTTTCCATTGGAATTTCCGATGTTAGACGCCATAAAAATGATTATAAAAATCATAAAATGTTAAGAAAAGCAAAAGATGTGCAGCAAATATTTAAATTACTTTCCAAAGAGCCCAGCACTATCTCATCCATCTATCTGCTGAAGATTCTCCGCATGGATGCTTCACTTCCTGAGGGATTCGCGATGGTCATCGTTGCAAAATCTCACCCTGAAATCTTGACTTGTGTGTATTTCGTCAAACGATCATCGTGAATCCCATTCCCGCATTTTGGTGGACCCCATTCCTTTGCCCTTCCCCCCCGCACATCTTGTGATCGGTCAGAAGTGCGCGTTGATTAGGCACCACCAGCCCCACTATCGGGGCTCTCAATCATTTAACAACACTGGTGCTGCATGAAGTCGATGATCGCTGGGAGTGGATCGAGTTGATCGGTGAGCTTTTTCCCATGGCCATTTAAATGTTCTTCGCCACATACAATCGCCAGGGATTTTTCCCATCGCATTTTATCTTTTGCTTTTGTTGCCAAAAAAGGTTCCCCTGTTTGGCCAATTTTGGGCATCACAGTCGCCCTTTGTGGACAATTTCCTCAAATTCCCAACACCATCCATCATCCAAAATTCACCAAAAGACCTACTTAATAAGCCACACAGCATCCCAAACCAAATTGGACACTGCGAATTTACTGATCTCTATACGTTCAGCCAGGGATGCATTGGGGTTCTTTTGCTGCGGGTTTTGTTGGGGAATGCGATTAGGATCAAGAAAATTAATTTTTTTTATGAAAATAAAATTATTCAAATGTTTTTTTTTAATACAGAATTACATTAACGATCGTAAACGTCGGAAAGGGGTAAGAAAAACGGAACTTTTCTGCAATCAGCGACGTTTCGAATAATTTATATTAATCTTTCTAGAGCCTTGAGATAAATATGAATTATTTGAAATCTTCAAAACGTCGCTGATTGCAGAAAATTTGCGTTTTTCTTGCAGCCTTCCGACTGCTTTTCTGATGAATTTACCCGAATTATTTTTAAATTTAACCAAAAGGAGTTTATTCGTTCTTGTGTGGCACAAATCCTCAATCAAAAAATTAATCAGGATCATGCGCCTAATCATTTAACAAGAATTAAAAAAAAAGAAATAACTGAAGAAGCTTCTAATTTTTAATTGTCCTTTCTGTCTCTTTAAATGCATAAAGCAAAAATATTCAGAAACAAATAAACTCCTTTCACAAACCTCATCACAACTAATAAACTTTCAACGGCCCCATGAGATGGTATAGTTTAGCCCTGGATGACCAGATGTTGACAAAAACTCCCTTCACGTGACCAGAAGCAATCGAATGACAAAATTCGCGCACAACTTATAGACATGACTGCGCATTTAATTGTATAAATTGTTCTTCTTTGGAAATTTTGGGCATCGTGAGGACATGCATGACCCTCAGCCCCTCAGCAGTATATTTTTCTCAGTCAGCAAAACCGGACAATTGTGCTAATAAATCAGTCGTTTGTGGTGCGCCTGTCAGCATCAAAATTCAATCTGCACAGCCAGCGAGCGTGTTTTCAATGCCAAAAATCCACACGGCCTCATTGCTTTTTTATGCTCAATTTTTAGCCTTAAAATTAAGAAAAATCCGAAAATTTTCCTTTGGGGTTCTTTGGATTCTTTTAGGGGAAATTTTGTTTAATTAGGAAATCAAAGGGTCGGTTTTGAATAAACTTTTAGAGGAATTGATGGAAAATTATTAGTTTTTTTTAAGATGAAAATCTATTGTAAAAGATAAAAATATCTTGGCCATTTAGCGAAATCTAAGAAGTCAAAGAAACGGCTTGAAATGTCTTAAAGACTAACGTCTATAACATACTAAAATTTCATCAATTTACAACATTTTTTGGTATTTTTTGTTCATAAAAAATGCGTTTTTGAAGAAAATATTGAAGTTTTATTCTAAACTAATTCTAAATGTATCTAGGTATGCTAAGAATTTTTTTTACCCCTTGTTATGAAAGAACTTTCTAATAGTAAAATTAGTTCTTAAGCAATTTTTGAAATAAAAAAAATCAATCAAACGAATTAATTTGAATTCGATTAAATATTTCCAATTAACGACAAAATTAATTGATTTTGATAAATCATCTTCAAATTCTTCCCCTTGTAGGAATTCTTCAGCCCAATCAACTTGCTTGTTCTTTCGCATAACTTTCATGTGCATTCAACATGAGCAGTTAATAATTAAAATATCGCATTAAATTTATAAATAATAAATACGATCACTTACAATTCTTTCGGCGTCCGCGCAAAACCAGAAGTATTTTTTCTTGGAAAAATTCACATCATTTTGCACAAGAATTATTCTTTTACCACGATGTGTGTGCGTGAAAGACGAAAGGCGAATTGTTGATTTTGGGGATGAATGCTATATGGCAAAAAAAAAAGACGTTGGATCGTCTTGAGAAATTCGCACTAAGAATTTCTCTTGAGACCCGGCGCAATTGCAGAGAGAATAATTAACCAGTCATGCGTGATTTTTGGGGACAAAGCACGAGGGGGCACCAATGGAAGGAATTCCTGTGTGTGTGCACCAGGGCCAGGAAGGCCAGGAATGCCAGTGGATGCAATGACAAATTTTTTTTTGGCAAAAGGGGCAGAAGGAGTTGCGCGGGGATTTGCTCGCCGTTTGAGATCGCGCCGCATGCGGAATAAAAACATTAAAAGGGACATAACAATAAAAATAACAAGAGAAATGGAAGCTGTGTGCAAAAAGAGGGTTGTTAATAATAAAATGAAATGTGTGAGGCGTGCAAGAAAAGAGAGATCCCTGCCGCTGATGGGTTTTGGCTCTTTGAACGATGAGGGAGCCTCGTCCCGCGAGAGTGATGAAATGCTTTATTTCATGACTCTGCCGGATTGCGAGGTATGCCCAAAAAGGCATCAGAATCTCTTTTTTCTCCCTCCCTCCCTCTCTCTCTCTCTTCCACTTGGAAATCTTCGCGGGCTCCCCTCACGTCGTCCCAGAAGAGCCTTCAATCACCTTTGCAATCCCCGCGCACCTTGTGTGCAGCATCGGGGTTACTCACTGTGTAGATACTACAAAAAAGGGCGCTCGTGGTTGACCACCGCGCCGGAGGAGCAGCACAAAGAGGAGCAGCGCAAAAATACAGAGAATTTCAAGTTTGGAAATGTCGCCAAAATTCAGCATTGCAATGGACTTTTAAATTGTCTCCATCTCTCTTTTATGCATCTTGCATTATTCACGGGAATTCTCCCAGCACCACTCAAAGTCCAGCGCTAACTTTCTTTGTGAAGATGAAGAATTGAATGCCCTGCCAAAAAGTTCTCCCTTTTTTTTGTTCGTCGTTTGTTTGTAAGCATTATTGTATTTTCCCAAGTTCCCTCTGCTCCCCTATATACGTGATCTTCTTGATTTTAATTCTTTTTTTTTTTGAGGAGGGGAATTTCTGGGAGAAATGTAAAGGAAATGGTTGAGTAAAGTAATTGGATGGGGTTTTGATGAAATGTCTTTGGGACTAATTAGACCGAAATTAACGTTTATCGGCAACCCTTTGAGTGTGGCCATTCGCAAGCACCACGCTGGGGCTTGTGGGTAAGAAAGTTAGTTTTTTCTTTCAGTTTAAATTGCAGGAAAATTGTTATACCTAAAAATTATTTGGTAAATGGTTGAGAATTTATCAAGGAATTATTTAATGTTTAATTAGCGAATTATTAAATTATTGGGATACGCGAATGAAATAGAATAGAATGATTCGCATGAAACATTATCGCGAATGTTTCATGAATTTAAAGTATTAATAACAAAAAGAAGACAAGTGACGTCACTGTATATGTACATTTTTGCGCAAATCTTTGGTGTCTTTTCCAGTTGACTTCAGAGGGAAATAGAAGGTCTCTTTGGCTCTATTTAATTTCTTTCTGAAAAATGCTTCATTTAGTGATCTTAATTGAATAAAATCAGTTCATTCTTTGACATAGAAATTCTTTTAATTTCCTGGAAATAAAATTTTTAAGGACTTCCTCCTAAGAAAATAATTCACACAACAACGCAAAATGCACAAATAAAATTCCCTAAAATGCAGGAAAGTCTATGAAAAATTTGTGGGATATAATTTAGGTGCAATCTCTCGTCGCACCAGCAGCTCATCATCATGTTGAAGAGAAAAAGGAAGCGCCACGTGAGGAAGTGCGAATGGGGTGTTCCAGAGAGACATACGCAGAAGAGATGATGCCCTGAGCCAGCAATCGTCATAAATATTCAAATGTTTATTTAATTGGCTGGGCGGCGCTCCGTATTGCCCTTCTGTGGCGCATGACCAACATCCCTGGAGGGCGCCTAATTCGCGTCATTCGCCCAATAATTCAGACCTCATTTTCCATGGCACCCAGGCGTGTGGATTGATTTCAATATGTGTGTGCAACGATGATGAATTGGGGAGCCCCAAATCCTCCCCCGTGAGCGGTGGCAATGTACAAAAATTGTTTGCTAATGAAATAATTTGCGGGCAATTTAAAAGGCATTAAGATGGCAAATTTGCACGCACCCCGAAGCATCTCTCCGCGTGGTTTTGGTCAATGATCTCCGCGTGCAGTGTGCAGATGGTGTGTGAGGAGTGTAGATGTGTCTGCGGGCATCTAATGATGATGACGCCGATGTTTGACAAAAAGGCGCCCAAATGAAATGAGAACAAAACATCCATTGGCTTATGTAACATGCGGATATGCGTCATAAATGCTCCGTTAGGCATCGGTGTTTGGCTTTTTTTTTCTGCAACTTTTGCACGGACAGGGCAGTAAAATGAGCTAGAATAGCGCAATGGGCATCGTAAAATACCACACTGCTGATTATGCTGAGTAGTGCGCCATGTTGATGAATGATGGATCCTTCGTGAAGACACACAAACACAAGAGACATCAACAGAGCAATAAGACAGAGAGAAGTTTTATGAAAAGATCACACGCGCAGTTTATAATATTTAGATTCCCTGGTAGATTGATCATCTCACTCTCATGGTTCATGCCAACGGGGGCCATGTGGCGATCTTGACCAGCACCAGAGCACCATGGAGAATTGAGATCGTATTCGTTTCACCAAACAGGATATTTATTTTGTATGATGATGACAAATCACCTCAATCGCCAGCAATTGTGAGACATGCTGATCCAATTTTAATCACTCCTTAAACTTACCTCAAACCATAGATGGATGAAAAAAATCCCAAGAGACCCAAGAATGATTCAATTTTGCGAAGAAATTGCACAATTTGCCAATTTTACAATGATTTCCGCTGAAAAAAAACAAAAGACTTCAACGCCAGAAACAACGAACCCGAAAAAAATCACTCCAAAAGAATTAAATTGAGTCAGTTTTCATTTCAATATGATTTTTATTTTTAAAAAAATGTTTCTCATAATGCAATAATCATCCAATTAAGAAATTATGTGTGTGTACAGCATAAACTAACTATTTACAGTGAGAGAATCGTGTCTATAGAGAGTGGATGCACTGAGAGAAAATTTAATTTTTACCCAAATTTATTCTTAAAATTTTATTTTTTTTTCTCATAGGTTTCAAAGTAATATTGGACAAATCAATGAAAGTTTTTCAAACAAAGATTTTCTCAGAATAAGAATTAAATTTTCTCTTAGTATTTTTGCAAAAAGGGAAAGGTTCTGAATTTTTGAAATTTCAATCTGGAAAAATGAAGAAAATTAAAAAAAAAATGAAACAAGAATATCAAATAATTCAACTTAAGTTCATTTTAATTCAATTTATGTTTTTTTGCATTGCCGAATTTTACTTTTTTCTCTAATTTTTCTGAGCTTTTCCTTCTTTTCTTAGAACTCAATTCATTTTTTAAAAATTCATAACTTTTCCGGCTTGAAATTTTCACCAACAGAGAACCTCAAAAATTCTTACGGGATGGAGAACAAAGCTAACAAGAGTTATGTACTTTCTTAATAAACTACACTTGGAAGAAAAATACAAAAAAGCACATTTTTTTTATTCTAAAATTCAGAAGAAAAGTGAAAACCCTACAACTTTACAATGCAAAGAATTTTTTTATTACGAATTTAGCTTTTTTTTTCCTAGAAAATTAAAAAAAAATCACATCAAAAATATATTTTAATTTTTTTCTACACATAAATTCGATGATTTTTCTTGCATCTTTCACACTCAATTAATTTTTTTCTTTAAATTTTTTTACCTAAATATTAGATAATTTTGGATTTAATTTAAATTTAAATATTTAAAGCGTTTTTTGGCCAAAACTTTTTGTATCAACTCGTCGAAGATTTTTCTTTTTTTTTCTTTTCCCAAAATCTCAATGCTCTGAAATTGTTTTTATTTTTGTCATTGTGCAAAAGGAAATTTCATTGAATGGAATGTAATATGTATTGTATATATTATTTTGTTCTCGAAAGAAAAAAAAATGAAGAAGAAAAAGGTAAAGTAACATCGTAACGTGAGATTACCATTATTATCTCCTACTAAACTATTATTGTTGAAGGTGCTTCATGTCCAGGGAGGGAATGATATATTTCCTAATATTTACTTTTTTTTCTTGTTTAGTCATAGTTGTTTTTTTTTTTGTTTCTTATATTAAAAAATATAATTCTTTTACTTTTTATAAAAAAAAAATCATAAATTAAAAGTCATCACATTTGATTATTTGTTAATGATACAATAAAAATATCTTAATATCTATGCGTTTTTTCCTCTATTTTTTCTTTACTTCCAAATGGGATTGTTGTGCCCGTGAATGGTGTATGTTGTGGTTGATGGGACAAGAAGAGGAAGAGGGGAATGGTGGATGACGCTAAAATGCTCATCATGGGAATTATGGGAATTACAACAATTTTCTCTCCCAAAATGTATTTCATTACATAAAAAAGTCACGACGACGGTGGAAAATGAACTTCTTTTTGCTCATACCTTCCACTTAGAGCCGCCATGGCCACTTCATGGGGTAATTGTTTGGAAAAATTGCTTCTTTATGTAGTTTTATGATTCTTTTTTATATCAAAATTGATTTGAAATGTTTTTTTTTTTAATTTAATTTAAAAAATAGAAAATTATTGAATTACTTTCAGGGAGATTTCCTCTCCTTATCTGGGAAATTTTCAATGACTAATGAAGGGAATAAGGGGTTCCAAAATTGCATGTTCTTCAGTGATTTATGCTGAGGAAATTTTTGCAAAGTCCTCAGAAGATATTAATTTAAATAAAACTGTTAAATCTTCAAGGGAAGAACACGCGTAATGTTATGATTAAATCAACTGTAAAATTAATGAGTGTGCGGGTGCGTGCGTGAGTCTGTCAATCTATGGATCACATATAACTTGAGCTTATGATGATTACAATCAACGATTGATATATAACTTAAACGATAAAACGTGGGACAAAGTATGTTACAAAAGACTAACTATTTATATTATTTATATATATAACGGAAGGAAATTGTGGGGGCGGGAGTATGGGGGGCATCAGCTAAATCGCTGTGTGGACTTACAAGGACGTCGGGGGGGAGGGAGCTCTGTTCAACTGTTGATCACACTCCCACCACCGAGTTGCGTGTGTGCCAGCATGAGGATGTCCTTTTTCTCCTTTGGAAATCGCAGCTCCCGACCGGCCAGGCGGGCAGTCTCTAACTCTCTCTCAGCCACAGCCAGCTCCCGGCCCAACACACCCGGATTCTCCTGTTCCCGGGCGATCCAGTCGAGTGCCATTTGGGCACGCATATCATCGTCCAGGGCACGATTGGAATAGTGGGCGACAACCTCTTGGCGTGAGCACTGCCGCTCCCGCATTGCCTTCAGTGACCCATTCCAGTGAAGTAGCTGAAATACCGTCATTAGCTCCTGAAATTCCAGCATTGTGCGCCCCTTGTTTGCCTCCAACATAAATCTGCGCATGGAAACAAAGATTTTAACCACAATTCGTTAAATTAATTATTTTTTTAAAGGGAGCTTATTCAGGCTTATATGGATTTTGGCTTAATTCGAGAAAACAATTTTGAATGAAAGCAATTCCCATTTCATTTTATCAGTTAAATATTAGTAAGAATAATAAAATATAAAAGAATTAAAACTTCAACGTTTTGATTTAAATTTTGAAACGATTTTAATGAAAAGATCGTGAGATTTTTTTGGGGGAAAATGTTAAGAAAAAAACTTACCGGAAGGCGCCAATTCCCGTGTCGGGTCCATCAGTACCCTCACCATCGCCACCTTTGAAGGAGGCTCTCGCTTCATTGACCGCCTTCTCAATGAAGTCATCACTTATCCGCCGGGAGGGATGCTCATTGAACACGGAATTCATGAGGGCGATTTTGGCGGAACTCCGTCGCGCCTCGGCTTTTGTGGGGCAATTCTGTTCAAAAATAAAACCCAAAATAAAATAAAAATTTTAAAAGATCACGAAGAATTTTCCTTTTAAATAAAAACGGTTAAACTCCATTTTTGTTTTACCTGAAAACTCCCAAAGCAACTTCCACCGGGGAGTGTAACGTAGCAAATGTAGGGTTGGCTATTCGATGGGACTGATTCGTAGATTACGAGGGCGCCGTTCTTCAGTTCAGCCCCACGCGACTGTTTCATCTGCCAGAATTCCTGAAGAGCCTCCACGACGTTTACTGCAAAATAAAAGGAGAGATTTTTGCCATGAGCCACACGATATTTTCTCGCACAAAGCCAGCCCAGAAATGCCATCGTGCGCTTTCTCTCGCGCGATTTTCGATGTCGTGTCGTGAAGCTTAAACTGTAATCTCGTGTGTCTCTCTATAGAGTCTTTTTGGGTTCTTTTCGATGGCTCTGCGTCTTTGATCTTTCGCCCTCGCACCACGCGGTTCCCTCGGCTTCTAAACGGCGTATAACATTACAATGAGAAGAGTGTAGAAAACACGCAATCCGGAATTATTAATGAATAAAAAAAAAGAATCTAACACAGCATTAAATGCTTAACTGTAGCACCAAATGATGAGATGCTGAAATACTTTGCAGACTGTTCGGCGGCGGGATTTTTTGAATAAAATTTGCATTTAGCTTTAATGTTCGTTGCTGAAATGGCTACAGGCCGCCATCTTTGTAGCGTCCTTTTTCAAAAGCCTCCTTAAGATATTTGAATTTAAATAATTACGTTAGAAAAACCGTCTCAGGCACAAATATCCAAAAAAAACCTAAAAGATTATTTCCTTAACGAGGTAAATTGTCGCTTCGCTCCAATTTACCTCGCCCCGCTTCGCGGGGATTTGTTGCGCTTCGCGCAAATTTTAGAGAGAAAATAAAATGTGATGGTTTAAAGGCAGATTTGGGCCACTTATCGATCCCAAAAGAAAAAATTTCCAAAGAGAAGAAATCATTTTCATACAACACTTTAGGCGCCAAATTCAAAAATTTGCAAAAACTGCATGAAATCTCTATGGGGGCTACCTGAAGGGGGGCTTTGGGGGGAAAATGGATACGGCTATCTGAAACGGCCTGTTATAAGGAGCCTCTGTACCAAATTTCATCGCGATCGGACAAACGGTGTGGATTTGTATAGAAAAGTCGGAACGACGATTACCAACAAACAGGCCTTTCTTTATTATATAGATGGGAAGCTCTCATCGAACGAAAAAGAAGAAAAATTGCAAAGAGAAGAAATCATTTTCATACAACACTTTAGGCGCCAAATTCAAAAATTTGCAAAAACTGCATGAAATCTCTATGGGGGCTACCTGATGGGGGGCTTTGGGGGGAAAATGAATACGGCAATCTGAAACCGCCTGTTATAAGGAGCCTCTGTACCAAATTTCATCGCGATCGGACAAACGGTGTGGATTTGTATAGAAAAGTCGGAACGACGATTACCAACAAACAGGCCTTTCTTTATTATATAGATTAACTTTCCGTTTGTGCTAAATCGCTTTGCTGCGCGAGTTTGAAGAATGGAGCTAGCGAGCACCCCAGAAAATATGATGGATAAAGAAGCTATATAATGTATAATACAAACGAAGGATAGAAGAGAGAAAGAAGAGATGCAAAGAAGGAGATTTGTGAATCCCACGCTCTAAAAATAGCAAAAGAAGCTATTGAGTGGAGCCACATCCATTCATCACGCAGAGGTACAAACAAAAACTCATCTGGGCAGACACAATAAGCCTCCAGCTATGACTTCTGAAATTATTCTTTGGGCTCCTATTCGCTTCCCCTGGCACCAGGGAGAGAGAGCACACGATCCCCATCCGTGTGAAATATGACCTCGGGGACGGGGTCCCGATAGTCCCGAACCCGTCAATTTCCCTTTTTCTTCTTCTCTCACAGCAGACACCCAAATCACGGATTAATTGGCATCCGCACGGAATCACGGAATACAACAACTGAATCACACTGCACAACAGCAGCAAAATGTCTGGGACTCAGGTGATTGCCGACTTTTGATCTCGTGCCTGTGCAAAAAAAAGGCTTCTCGTTTCGCAAAGTGAATGATTGTGAAATTTTTGTGGCACAATTCTTCATGTTTCTCGCATTTCACACAGAAATGTGGTGAAAAATTCAAAAGTTTGCTCGATAAACTGGATTAATTGAGATTAAAGATTAGAATAGTGCAGTCTTTGATGGGAGAGGGAGGCGGAATAGTTGGCGCCTTAATAAATTTTCCATTTGCTATCGCATAAAAATCACGCTATTAAATTAGCTGGAGATATATACTGTCAACTGGGGTGAAATGGAAAAGCGACTTTAATTCAACATTCTTCTTAATATTTTGTATCAAAAAATCCATCTATCTATCTATCTAATAGTTGAATAAATAAATAAAAGCTTAAATAAATTCTGTTAAAAAGTTTAAAAAAAAAATAGAAAAAATAATTCTAGCAAAGTATTCTGAAGAAAATGAATGTATTCAAAAGCTGGAAGATCAATATTTTTCTTAAAGTTCAAAATATAAAAAAAATATACAATTTTTGACCTTTTAGAATAAAATTAGTTATTTTTATTGATATAAAATATAACATCATCATCACTATGGTCAAATAGCACAGTGCTCAACAACTTGGGCTATTAAAATATAGGTAACAAGAAAAATATTTTTTAGCTCTATTTAGAAATTAGATTTTTTGCTTTTTTAAGTTCTAGAAATTCAATTTTCTACATATTCTAATTCTTGGAATCTTTTAATTTCTGCCTTTTCTTATTCAAGAGAATTAAATTCCTAAATTTTCTAGATCTAGAAAAATAAATTTCTGTTTTTCTTTTAAAGAAAGATTTTTTTTAGTTCCTTTAGTCCAGATGAAAAGTTTTTAAAGAATGTTTTAATTTCCCTTAATTAATAAAAAAAAATCATTCTTCTTGTTAGAAAATGAATAGAAAATAATTTTCTAGTTCCTCCAGTTATATAAAAAAATCAGTATTCTTTTTGATAAAGATTAATTCATATTTTAATCCTAGTTTAAGAATTTTCTTAAATTGATTTATAGAAAATCTCTTTAATCTTTCTGGAAAAAAAATTCTAATTGATGAAAAAGTCACTGAACGTCCCCTAAAATTATGACTAAAATGTTCTTTAACTATCTATTGATTCCATTAATTGCAATGAAATAAATTACTTAAGTACGAGTGTTCAGAGAATTTTGAGCCTTCGAGTTGGATTTTTTCTTACGGAATAAAATACAAAAAGCTCAAGATAATAACAGTGACAGGCATTTCTGCATGGAATTCTTTTAGTTAGTTAAACATGCAATCTAATGACCAATCTGCAACTTGCAGAGAGCATCAACCATCATTAGAATGTCATCAAAATAAACTTTGATTGACTTCTGCTGCAGAGATGATTTTCTAAAAATTCCATCCTTTTCACCAGAAGGTGAATTAAAACGCCATGCCCATTGCCGCTCTGATATGTATTCATTTTGAGTAATGATTTTTTAATATGATCCTCGGGGGCGTCATTGTGCACACATCCTCCATCATTTGCACCGTACTCAAGTGGCTCCTTGGGTGCCTCTACCACAAGCAATGACTGCGGTGGTAGAGGCTCCACGTTGGGGCAAAGTTGCACATTTGAATTGAATTGTGACTAATGATAGGAAAAAGTGCTCTTGCTCGTGATTTTTCTCTGCATTTTCAGCACTCTGATGAACATTTAACCCACACTCTTGTGCCAAGCAAATAATAGGCATCACTGGATGCAGAGATCGAGCAGGAAAAAAAGGGAATCTTCAGCAAAAAAGAAGGATAAAATGCAAACTTGGACGTTATATCGTGGTGTCTCTATTTTGGTCCCTATACTCCATCATGCTGCCCTATTTTATCTTGAGAGTAACAGCGATTTTTCATCTCTTATTCATGATATCTTTTTAGCCAGCAACATTGTTGCCCATAGAGAGGAGTTGCGCATGTGGAAGAAAGGGAATTAATTCCGCAAGAAGATGAAAATGCAAACCAATTCAGTATGGCATCGATATAAATCACGTGAGTGTGTTTCACTCTCTAAACTTGCTTTTAATTAAACACGACACACATGTGGAGGAATCCACAAGAACTTCCACAAATTGGGTGCTGCTCTGTGTGCGCACATATCCTGTCTCCCTGTCAGGGAAAGCTCCTCATGGAGCACTTTACAAAAGAAACAAAAAAAAAAAAACGAAATATCGTGATGATGAGAGGTTCTTGTGGAGGTTCCTCAATCTCTTTCAAGAGTCCCCATCATTTGTTGAGATTTTAGCTGAAATGAGTTTTATCCGGGTATGGCAACATTGTATAATATGGGCGCAAATATGTGGCCAATGTGGAAGGACTTTGATGAATTTCACTCAATTAATAATGCGGATTGAGTCAAAATATTGAGTGCAGAGAGGTTGGAGCTCACAAGAGGTGCTCTTTTGCGCGCCAGGAAAGTCAATTTCGACATTGCGTTTTTTTGTTTGCTGCACATAACACCATCATACCATTCCATCCTCTCTGTACCCATAACGAGCTTTAAAAGGCCAAGAAGAAGCAAACAAATGGAGGAGAAAAAAAAAAGGTTCGAAGATGCCAAAATGATTCATATGGAAATGGCATGACTAAGAGAATAATTCAATATCGACGCATACAGAAAATATTGTTACAAATTTCTCGTGTCGATGGAAGGAAGAAAACAAGAATCTCCTTCATGTCTCTTCAAGGGGTCACCAATTAGCTGGGTGAGGAGACTACAAAGTGAAGAGGGGGATAAGGAGAAAATTTGTCGTGGGTGTTGAGGAACTTATAGATCCTCGTTGGGTGTGAGATGAGTAAGAATGGAAAATGAATCCTCAAGGGAGGTTCATTCAGTCAGAGTGGTGTACTTAAATCATTTAAAATTATCTTTTTTGCTCTTATTGATGATAAAAGAAATTTTCTTATTTTAAAATTAACTTTTTGGATCCAGTAAGAATTAAGCACAGTAGTAGTAAAATTTAATAAATAGAAAAAAAAATTATAAATTAGACTTTATGAAGAATTAAAAATATTAAATTGATAAAGATTGAAAGCCAAAATTGATACCAAATTATTTGATGTAGAATTTCCAAAATCAGAACTCAGAACTTTATTACGATTTTACGAGTTTTTAAAAAAAAAATTAACTCGTCTTCTAACGTTTTTATTAATCTTCTTTTATTTTTTACGTAATTCTCTGAATTTTTTGATTGTTTTTAACCAATTGAAGTCTTTTATACTACTCAAGTAGAATCTGATGGAATGTTTTAAATTTTTGGTGTTCTAGGAAAATTCCTTCCGATTGCGTCAGCCAAGGGACGGTAAGTCAACCCAAACGCATCCTTTCAATTTTGGGGCCAAAGCTTTCGACGCTTCTGTGGGTCTTCCTCAAGGGTCAATTGTGTCTTTGTTTGGGAAAAGAAGATCCCAGATCTGAAAAAAGAGAATCCCCCTGCATAAAAATCCGCATGATCACCAAAACTAGACGTTTGACGATTCCCAAACAAAGACACAATTGACCACTGAGGAAGACGCACAGAAGCGTCGAAAGCTTTGGCACCAAAATTGAAAGGATGCGTTTGGGTTGACCTACCGTCCCTTGGCTGACGCAATCGGAAGGAATTTTCCTAGAACACCAAAAATCTTTTATACTACATTTTATTATATTTACGTCACTTTTATCTAAAATCTTGCCAAATCCGATTCTCAAAAACGTTTTTTAAAGTTCTTATGCATCTTCTACCTTTCACATCTTTTCTGTCTCTTGAAATTTAAACTTAAACAGAAATTTAATTAAAAAAATCTAATGAAACCTATAATTTCTCAATTACAAGCCAAATCAATCAATGCGTGTGGTGTACAAATTTCTCAACGACTTGCCATCACCTTTACATCCCTTGTTCACCAAATTGTACCCGCTTTCCAACCGGAGTAAATCGCGCACCGCAGACAAGGTGAGCACATTAATTTATTGTTAAATGCACATATCACTGCGCAGTGCGTTCATACCATCATAATTTACTAATAACTTAACTTTTATGTCACATCCCAAGTGCCTACGCCTTGCGGTATCACATTGTGATGAGAGATCGCGCGATCTCTGTGCGACAAAGAGGGATCCACGCAGCTGTGCTAAAGCTTCTTTTTTTTTCGTTAACTTCTTCGCAAACCGCCGAAGAAATTCATCTGACCTCAAACTCCATATTTCAGATGATGTCGCATAGCTCAGAGTTTTATCCACGCGACATTTCCGGATTTTGTAGTGGAGTGCGCGAAAATTAGATGCGAGCCGATTTGCAAGCAACTTTGGCAAAAGGAGCGTGGGTAAAAAGAAAATTTGCCGTATGTCGTAGATTTTCTCCCACCGCAGACGCTTATCTTTAGATCTTCTGCGAACGGTCAAGAAGTTGGTGCGAAAGAACTTTTTTTTGTGGTATTTTGGCCAAATCATCGATCGCATTTGGTCAGCACACCTCAATTTCCCACCAACAACTTGACACAGAAGAACTTCTTTTCCAGTTTATCGGAACGTTCGTTTTTTTTTTGCTAAAGTCTTTTGCTGAAGTTTCTTGCGAACGTCTTGAAGTCAATCAAATTGGGGAATCTCCCCTCAAATGGAAGGCATGCTGCAACATTGTTGCTAAGTGCTGAATCACATTCATGCATTATGTTAATGAAGAAGTGGATGGATTGAGAGAATATCTCAAATTTATCGTTTCTCTCTCTAAATGTTCTCTTTTATACACCATATTCCATTTGTATTAAGTCATTTTCAGTGGACAGTGTGCGTGCAAAGTTTGCAAAAAATCGTTATGAAATTAAATTTTTTTTTAAGAAAAATCACAAGAGTTATAGACGTTTGACAATTTTCTTCATAGCTTCATAGATAACTTTTGAAATGATCTTTTGAATAAAACTAGGTAACTTTTTTTCTGAAGAAACATTTTTAAAAAACAAATTCAAAAAAACAACAAAATTGTACAAACTTCTTTACAAAATATTTTTCTTTCCACAAAAATAAGTAAAATGTTGAATATTTAAGCGGCAAAATAAATCTTACCGCGATAATCTCCATCATCGTAGATTCCTGATACAGGTGGCACTTCCCAATAGGGTTCTTCCGGATACACCATCATTGTTGGGATGGATAAATTAATTTATTTTTTTTGCACGACGAAATGTGATATTTTTTTGGGGAGATGTGAGAAAACAAATATGTGTGGTTTTTTTTTCGTAGCTGAACCCGACAAGATAACACACACAGAAATGAAATCTACGAAAGAGAAAAGAGAGTGCTGAGCAGAAGGAATAAGAAAAAAAAGCTATGAATGTATATAGGAGAGACAATCTGGAGATGATCACCAAGATTGGGAAATGAAGAAGAATTTCTTCGACAGAGCGCCATACATAGAGATAGAGAGAAGCTGGAGGATGAATTAATTGAGTAGTTTAGGCAGAAGAAATTAATTTCTAATTTAATGTTTTAGGTATATTCCGAATGTCTTTGGAGAGATTCTTTTTTTTGTTCATTGGGAGGTGGAGGTATGCTGATGAAGGGAGATGGCGATGAAAGATTTATTGTGGATTGGTCCCCAAGCACCATGATAATTAATCAGGCAATTATCTCTAACAAATATCTCGGGGGCAGAGATGCAAATTGACGCAATATAACGAAATAATTAGATCTCCGCGAGGTGGGGGCATTTTTGTTCCCGATTGAGGTTTGGTGTGAGGCGAAACTTTGGAATTAAATTGAGATTAATGACGTCTTAATGGTAAAATTTCATGTCACTGCATCATTTGTGGATTTGTGGTTCGCCTCCATATGTGCAATTATGATTTCACGGGATGTGCCAATGCTCTTGATCGCACCAACTTCTCGGAATGATCATCATTGTGCGATCACCAAACTATACATAATGCCAAAGCAATCAAGCCTTCTCATCCCCCCATATGGGTTTGGTGGAGTGGATTGCGGGCTCTCCTTGCGGGCACATTTAATTTTTGCACATTATATACAATTTCTTGCCAACTCACAGCTCCCCCAGATGATCGTGCACTTCTTTGCACACCGTGAGATCATTCCTTTTGCTGCCAAAGAATTTCCATCTGAGAGAAAATTCTTTCAATCTCTCTGTGTCAGCAAATTTCCTCGCCCCCGTCCCCCGATTGTTTCGCCACAACCACCACCATGCGGCGATTTTGTGCAGAAAAGTGGCGTAAAATTTCAAATTGATCACCACGGTTCTGCTTGGTGGAGATGAGGATATTAAGAAATATAAATGCTAATAAAATTCTTAGCGTCACACGATTAAGATGTTTGGGATTGAATTTTTGCATAAATTAGCCTGTCGATTTGTATATACGTTGCTCTTTCACTCTTTGGGTGCTATATGCTGGGATCTTGTGTGCCTCATTCCTCCATCTTATATACATTTGTATATCCCAGAGTTGATCATTTTGCGATTGAGCACACCACCAAAACACATTCGAATGGGACAAAGAGCTCACAGGTGGATTAATTGAAGCCACACCGAGGCAGGATATTTTTCTTTCTCTTTTTTTGCAGCAGCAATCGTTGGGATTTTTTAAAAATGAATCATTCATTTTATTTTTAAAATTCATATCAATATTTAGGAGAGATTGGGGCTCATAGAGAAAAATAGACAATCGTATATCGCTGAGATTTTTTCAACTCCTTATCTGATATTATTAGTTAAAGTGAATAAATATTTAAGAAAAAAACTTCTTAAGAAATTATGTTTTCTTTTAATAATTAAAAAAAAATCAAGACGTATTTAATTCGTTAAGAAAAATATTAAGAATTCCGTCATTTGGGGTGAATATGGATCGTCATCCTTTAAAAGTAAATTATGAGGCTCTTAATCTATCCATTCCATCCATAGAAAAATATTTTTTATATATTCTTTAAGTTTATCTTTTAATCTTAGTTTTTTTTTTGTATTATGCTTAGACGGGTAATATGAGAGTTATATTAGCAAAATAATTGTAAATGTTTTCGCATTCTGTAAAGCATATGTATTCTAAGACTTAGATTGCCTATTTATACTTTTTTAGAAGATTTGTGAAAAAGAAAATTTAATGTTTTTCATTGAACGACAATTGAATGATTTTAAAAGTATCAATTTTTATATGTAAAAAAGTGCCTAATTATCTATGAAACAAATACATAATAATAAAAGTATCAACTCCAAAGTTCCAATGAAATTTAATCAAAAAATCAAAGCTTTTTCGTTATTTTTCTTTCAAATGCGAAATAAATATAAAATTCGATAAGCTCAACGACCCAATTCATCCCCTTTCTCAAGAAAAACTCTTTGTAACATTCAAAGAAAATGATTTTAAAAATTAAATTAAAATATCGCTAACTGTTTACTTATTCACCCCTAATAAAAGATACAGAAGAATCCTAGTTAAAAGGAGTTTTTGACCTATTAGAATCAAGTAAGAAAAATAAAATTCTGACCTATTTCGTATGAGATTTAATGCAGAAGCATCTTACTTATTTCATGCTACCTATGCAATTTTCTTTAGTATTGCATTTGAGAGCAAGAAAAAAAAGTTAAAAAAATATAATGTAATAAAATAAGAAAGAATCAAAGCTATAAAAAGAACAAGATCCCACCAATATGTGTGAAACCCCATTGATGGTGTCTCTGCATCTTTGTGCAGCAATCTTCACGATGGTTTCGCGTCTTTGTTCTGCACACACGAGGAGAGTGGAACGTTTTTTTTGTCTTCTTCTTCATCTGAAGATATGTTGGCGAGCACGATCATTGGCCCAAAAAAGTCGGGGTGATGTCTTGCACAATTATATACAAAAAAAGTCCAGACCATAATGGTTTTTTTTTGGCCAAAAAACAACCTCAATCTTCGCGACCCCGTGCGATTACTTTTATTGGTTTCACCGCTCGTGCTCCCAGGTGACGTGGTCCGGGTCGCATCTCTCTCTTGAAAGTTCTCCACCATATTATATGTGGAGTTTGATGTTTGGGATGGTAAGTGGGAGATTATTGGAGCATTGAACCTTAGAATTGATTTCCGTTTTAGAGGCGTAATACTTTTCTGGTTTCGCAACGCTCTCATGGGTTCGCCTCTGCTCTTTGTATGTGATTATAAAGAGACGACGATACGAAGATGCGATGGAAGAGGAGCAAAGAAGAACTTGCAAGAAGGGGACCTGTTGAGTAATTTAGTGGTTCACTTGTCCTGCATATTATTATTGTTGCCCCGGAGATGGCAGTGTGTGTGATTTGGGGTTCTTCTCGCTGAGCCATGGCGCGCGAGGTGGCTTCCACACTTTCGGCCACCAACTCACACCGTGGCTGGCTGCGGAGCACAAGGAGAGCGGGAGGTGCGCGCGGATTTCTTTGCAATCGCACCCAGCCACAAACCAACACTGCTGAGACCTTTCCGTGCTACGAAATGGCATTCCAGCTGGAATGCTTTATTTTCTGTGCAGTTGCACCAAACATGTCCACAGTGACGATCGCACAGAGACGCGAAAGCCCCCTCCCCCCCACCCCTTCTCCAACGTCCCGTGGTGGGTAAGCTACCTATAGTATGGATGCCTGCGCAACACTACTCCACATATCAACCCATGTTGCATCCATAAATCCCACAATTTTGCCCCACGGAAGCCTCAATCGGAAACATACAAGCCGTGGCGCATACGGATTAGCGGTGGGACAAGCACAAAAGGGGGAGGTCAGCACAAAGAAAGCCCAAATGAAGCTAAAAGCAAACAACAGCAGTATACATTGGTAGTAGGATGATTGCGCGTATGAGAAATGATGGGGGAGAGCATCTATGCTATATGCAGTCTGTGTCACTCATTTACTCAGTCCGTCAGCAGGATTTGGACTTTTCTGGCACACAGAGATGATGTGGCGGACACAGGATGGGGCACACAGGGCGCACTTTTCACAACACAACAACAACAACAAATGATCTCTCTTTACTGGAGGACAAAAAGTATAGGCACCGTTCTCACAGGTACGTCACAACGCGCTCGAAACATTTAGGAAACTAAAAGAAGTTTTGTGAAGTGCTCACACAGAGTCGCTCAAGCTACCTTTACCTCCTGCACCACGTCTACCACGTCTTGGACACCCGGGTACCATCAATGCTTCCCTGTCCCACACACCATGGGCAGCAGTAGTGCGAGTGAGATACGCTAAAGCTCTTGGCCAGGTAAAGACGATGTATAACGTAATGTCTGTATTGGTGAAATCGTGGCTTTTATCTCTTTTTCGCCATTTACTTCTTCACTTTCAAACACTCAGTGTGAGATGGATTTTAGGCAAAATATTACACACAACTCTATTCTCGCATCTCTTTGCAGAGGAAGCCTCCATGTTGGTCGCGATACCCCAAATAGATTTCAATCTTTTGGGAACATCAGGTCATCATTGTTGAGTCACATCCGAAGTTTGAATTTTAGGAATCAATTTACCAGCAAATTGGCATGAGAATAAGATCCTTGATTGTCCCTGAACTCCTCTGTTCACAAGCATAGTTACATATGTAGCATGGGAGGCTATATGTAGCAGAAAACCACTTTGCTCCAATCGCCAAAGTGATTGAATTATTGTCCCAGGAACTGTACACAAGAGAGCAACAGCTCACAACCACAAACATCCACCAAGTGGTCCATTCTGACATGCAATCGCAGTTTCAGCACACCAAGCACGTGCACCTTAGAATGGGTCATCCCGTGCGCCTGTAAGGTGAGCATGAAGACCATGCCAAAGACCGTAAGGGAAAATGATCAATGTGTGTTGACTTTGTTAGATGGTGGAACAAGATCAGTGGCTTCGGCTGGTGGCTTCGTGTGCGCAAAAGAAAGACAAAGTCCCACACGAGAAGCTAGAGCGAGGAGCTACACGAGCAACACAAGAGCACCTCATCTAGAGGTGAGCGATCGCTGGTTGTGCAAAAAAAAAAAAAACGAACAAGCCAATATATGCGCCCAAAATAGCCTCCCGATCTCGAGTGCACTGGTAATATTTGGGAGAGACAGGACGTTATGCAAATGAGGAGTGAAAACATGGATCGAGATGTATACAACCCTTTGTCCGGGGCCGCGTGGTAGCTGGGCATGTCTCGTTGAAGGAGGTACCTACCTACCATTCAAAAAAAAAAACACAGAAAGAACCCACTCTCATCAAATATTTGCTCGCACTTCGGTGCGTTATTTGAACTGGATTTTTTGGGCATTTCTTGGCGACCGCAGCAGGTAAGCTAACACATGTTCGGGACTCTCTAATCAACTGTTGGAGGTCTTGTAAATAACCAATATACCCTTCCATCCACAATCTGCTAATTGCAATTGTGTCAATAGTCATAAAAGAAGGCGCACGGATGGGGAACCAGAACCCATGGAGAGATCACAAGTGCCAGTGGCCAGAGTTGAGAGGGAACAAATTCAAATAGATTTTATTCTTTTATCAAGAGTTTCTGGAAAAAATCAAATTTTACAATTTATGTGATTTATGTAGAACTTATTTAAGAAAATAAATTATAAATTTTTATTTATTTTAAAATTTTTTTTAATTTTATTTTCGGTTCAAAAGATCAATTAAGGTTTGATTAAAAGAGTTAAATTTTTAAAAGGGTTAACATAAGTTGACTTACTACAAGAAAAGAGGAAATAAAGCACAAAAATTCTTAAACGAAAAATTAGGCAAATCACATTTTCAATTAATCGATAGAAAATCAGAAAAATTCAAAAGAAATTGTTTTGAACATAAGTAGATTAAATAAATAATTAAAAATTAATTTTTTTTTCTTTTTGGTAAACTTTTCTGTGAACTAATCAGGCACTCAAAATGAATGATCTTCTTTACAAAAAGAAACGTTTAAAAATCTGAAAATTCGTTAGATAATACAAAAGTAAATTCTATTCTCAATTTAAATCAAGAATATATTAATTTGTTTATTTTAAGTATGGTATTAATGGCCAAGAAAAATCTAGGAAATAAGTTTGCTGTCAACTGGAGTAAATTAGATTGAAAAAAAAATCATAAAATTCTTCAAAAATCAAATATTAGAAAATTAGGAGTAGCAGTTACAACGTTTAAGCTTTTGAAGTGAAGAAATAATTTTAGAATAATTTAGATCATAATTCAGAACACAGCTCTTTTAACTCCAGTTAACGGTACTACTTGCTGGAAAAATAAATTCTAATAAATTGCTTTAAAAAAATAATAATTTCCACAAAATATATTTCCCTCTGAGAGGATCTAATGAAGCTGGGGCTACATGATGGCAAACCCTATTTCGCAGTCATTCGTAAATAGAATTTATTCAGCTCATAAAGTATAGCATAAGGCAGTTTAGTATGAGATGGTATGCAATGATGCCCGAGAGAGCATAGATTATAATTTACAAGTAAAGATTATTGTTATCTACGTTGCATTGATGTACATCAACTCTGTTCCGGCGGAGTTAAGCACCAAGAAGTGAGAATGTGTCAGAGAATTTAGAGAAGTGCATAACATTTGAGAATTAAGAGTTGGAACATTTCCCTATGGCGTGTCGTGTGTGTGTTGTTATAAAAGAAGTGCAAGAAAGCAAACACACCACACATTGGAGAGCCCTCCAACGGTTTAATCAAATGGTCACCTCACCACAAATTACATACAATATTTATATGGCGAGCCAAAGAATGCGATTGAAATTATCAAACAAATTATCGATTCACGCTGGAATAAAATGCACTGCGGTAGTCCTTCGTCAAGATGGGAAATCCTCTCTCGCTCTGTGTAGGTTTCATGTATATAGCAACAGCATAGCATGGCGATCTGGGTGCCGCGCGATGATTGTTGCTCAAATGCCCATCCACACCGGAGACACTCTTAATGTCTTCATAAGGCAATCTTATTAACGGCCCCAAACCCACTAAACTCCCCAACCACTTCACCTTGGTGTCACCGCGAACCAAATAAACACGCTACTTTATTTTGCTTACTTGGAACCACTGTGTGTGCACTCATCTCGTACCCGAGAGATCTTCATAATCCCAATGCGTGGTGGAGATGCAATATTCTCGCAAAAGGCACGCGAGGGGGAGGGAAACCGACAAAAGGTGCGCAACAACGCGCAAACCCATTTACCAGCCCCTCCTGCGTGCACAGTGCAATTACCCTATGTGGGTGATGACCACATGGGGCATCATAGGAAATGGCTGTGTGGCAATTGGCTGCATCAACTGTCGCCTATGGGGCCTAAGAAAGTGCAAATTACCGCATAAAGCTGCCCGGCAGTACCGATTGTGGAGATAGGGGGTAAATGCCTTGCATTGCTTATAAGGAGGAAATTGAGCAATTTTTCGCAATTTCCCCCATCTTCCACTAAATCACGAATTAATTGGAATTTGTCGTATTGCAGATGGCACACATGTATTGCCATGCAGTAGATGCACTTTATTGTATGATTTCCAACTATGACTTTATGCTTATAATGTTTATATTCCCATGGGTGGTCTCAACATTATTTTTTTAAAAGATTTAAATATTCTTCTTTTAGTTTTCTAAAGAAGTGGAATTGCAACGAATTTTATTCTATTTATTATTCTCTTTTAATTTAATTAAAGAGATTAAATTGTTACCATAATTGTGAATTGAATTGAGAGAACCGACCCATAGGGAAGCAACTTTAAGAAAACAGAAAATATATACATCCTCGTGAAGCAAAAATCTCATTCCCACAACTGTTGCTCTTAAACTCCCCTCAAAGAGGTGCCGTGCATTGACACCCAGCAATTGCAATTGAATATCGATCATCGCAATGCAATATTCCTGGTGCAGCCAACAACTTGGCAAGAGAGCATGAAATTCCAATTTTCACCTCGCGATGAGATGCCTCTTTGTCGGGGGCACACAATAAATCCATTGCGCGTTGATGGGAATGTTGACACACCACTGATTACAGTTGATTGGGGAGAAACGGCCATTTCTTCAGCCATATGTGATTGAGAAATTGTCTCGCGCAACAATCGGAGGTACTTAATCATTTCTCCAGCAAAAAGGGTGCAAAATGGGTCAAGATGTGCTCACACGACGATGCATTGATAGGTTACATATTGTATACCTCCTAATGGACACTATAGGATGCACAATGTGACCACAAAGAGACCCTCAATCCGTGACACGTGCGCACCTTTGCGATGGAGGTTAAATAGTAGGTAGGTAGGTAGGTATGCGTAATTTGGCACACCTGAAGAAAATGCACGTTGCATTTCTCCCAACATCTTTTCGCGGCAGGTGAGCTTTGATAAGGAGTCTGCGAGGCACACCTTGACACATACCATGTGCCACCGGAAGACAAAGGTATGATGCGATATGCTTTACAGAAATTTTTCTTTTAAGGAAATCGTTTAACGTCAAATGTAAGAATATTTATTCAAAGAAATATTATCTTTTGAGCCATTAAAGCTCAATAAAATAGGAAAAATGTCAATTTTTTAAATAGATAGGGGAAGGCGGGGTAATTAAGTCAGTTTGAAATTTTTAAATGGCAATTTATCCCAAGTTATTAGTTGGAAGTATCTGAAAAAATTATGATAAGAAGTCCTCTCTACCCTCAATGGTTGACTGTAGTTTGGTGATTATTCGATGAATAGTTTAGGAATAAAAAAATAAACAAATTTTGAAAGATTTATCCAAACTGACACAATTAGCCCCGCCCTCCCGTAATCAAGCCAGAGAATAGCAGCATGAATTTTCCTCCTCATATAGGTACCGAAGCTCCCAAGAAGACTTCCAGCAGTTTCAAATTTCTTCAACACCACAGATGGGACCCTAATTGACGTGTTTATTAAACATTCTGAAATTCGACACCCTTCTTCGAGTATCCGCAGCACACCGCTTTGCGATTTTGGGAGTTTTTTTTTTCATCGATGATTTTTGAAAGAAAGTCTCATGGCATATTTTTGTCGAGGCGAAGGTGCATTAAATTTTGTGGAGCAACATTATGATGCATGCCAGGAAAAAAAAGAGATGCTGAGAGACAAAAAAAACGGAGTGATCGTAAAATGTGTCTCGGGGTCTCTGCGACAGAGTGTGCGAAAATTGATAACATTCAATCATCCGGGAGGAATCTCTTGAGAAGGCAAATTTTTATCGCTTCTTTCACGATGCTCCACACCGGAGGAACATGCAATCAATGTTGAGTAGTTCGCCGAATTGGAAACATAAATGTCAAACGGAGAGATGCCTTTTTTTTCGCAGTGGGGTCAGCGATGGTTGTGTATGGAAAAAAAAGAGGCCACGAATGGGGACAGGATGCGGGGATGGTAGAGAGTTGCAAGAGATGAGAAGAGACTTTTGTGCGATTTATTGTGATGAAACTTTTTCCAGTTAATCATGATGTTGGCGCGCTACTGTTGTAGCAGGAAGTTTTGTGTGGACGGGATGTCCCCGTTGCCCCGACCGCGTCCAAAAGGGGGTCACCAAGAGTGCACCGCAAACTTGGACAAGAGAGTGATGTTCGTTTTTCTTTTTTTTTTCTTTTGAGGAATCATTGCGCGCGCGCGGAAAAGGGCACAATGAGAATTTTTGCGAGAGTGTTCTGTACCAACAAAACTCCTTTAGTACCCCATCAAACAATCATAAAATTTCATCTCCAACGTTACCTTCAGACCAGGCAGCGGTGAGAGCGGGACCCCCAGACGCCCAACAAGTATACGTGTCCGCCGTGGTGTCATTTGGTGGAGGAATATTTGAAATATATGGATGTCGATATGTATCTCGTGGCGAAGAGAAACTCTTTTAGTGCTCCATCCCGCTCAAGTACCGTTGCGTAATATTTTCCGATTGGACATTTGATTAAATTAGCAATCTACTTCTCTCTCTTGCCCCAGACGGTGTGTGGAAGCATCAAGTGAGGGACTCACCACTCTGCCCCTTTGGCGATTCCTGGCGAAAGTTGCTTTTGCAATTGGCGACAACTTACGCGCCAAAATTTGCCCATCAGCCACGGAATGCGCAACTGTGCAGAAATTGAGGAACGCACGCTCCTCACCTGGATTTTCTTCAGCACAAATTGCAAATTAATTCCATATCAAAGTCTTTTGCAGAAATTCTTAATAATTTTTTTTTCAGAGCGTCGCTGAATAGTAAAATAAACACGACAATTATAGAGAAATTAAGCAAATTAAGATCTAAAAAAATATAGTTGTAACCGAAGGGCATTTAAAATTTAAAAGCCTCTCAATGAATTTAAATTCTTCCACATGATTTGGCCTCATTTGTTAGCCAGAACAATTCTAAAAAGTAAACTCACGAAGTACGTGAATGTGGAGCAAAACACCCACGATCTCTCAATCAAATACCAAAGAGATTGGCAGGAGATCGCAGGAATGGTACCATATATCGTTCCGCGAAAGATCGGCATATGGCCAAGAGACGATAAACAACTCCGCGGGGTAAACGTGACTGAGAGAAGCCAAAGTGATGGGCATTTAGTGTCAGTATTGATTTTAGGAAAATTATCGCAGCTTCTTGCAATGAAATGTACACAATTACGTCAACCTGTGACCACGATCAGTACGGTGGAGGCAAATAGACAAGATGTACCGGACCGGAAGACGATTGGAATGAGCCCAGTGCGCGAAGGCAAATGATGCAAAATTGGCATTAAACGAATATATCATTCAGCTCCATTCGCTGTGGCGAGGATGGCCAGCACTTTGTAAATTCCATGCAATTTTGTAGCATTCGGCGTTGAGTGCTGAGTGCTGACCACAAATTATATGCAAAACACAGCAAGAGCTCTTTAATACCACAAATTGGCGAGAAATTTTAATTTTAGCTAAATAGGTGATGGCTCTATACACCAGCGAGTATCTTTTGCTATGATACAAAATTATATGCAAAAAGATTGCAATCTTCCCTCTGCCGCCTCTGCCAAAGGTGTAAACTTCAGCTATATGTCTAGTCTATGCCTAATAATTTTTTCGATTTAATTCTGTTGGAAGCTCAAAGAATTTCTATTAATATAATCCTTCTTGTAAAATTAATTTGTAAAAATCCTGACAAATTTTGGCAAAAAATTGACAAAAGTTCAACAAAGCCCAAGTTATTATTTCTTCTCCCAAAAAAAAATCTTTTACCATTAAATAAAAATAAAAGCATTGAAAACAGAATTTTTATAAATGCCCAGAAATCTTTCATCACACAGGCAGACGTTAAATTGGAAGGCACATCGCGCCTCAGCCAGTGATCCGCCAACTAATACACAAACGCCACCAGCGAGCAAAAGCATAAAATATGAGTTATATGAAAAAGTGAATTATCTTTCCGAAAAAACCGTTACCTCAGCGTCCAATCAAGGTCTGGGGCTGGAAAAATTGGCAATAAATGTCGTGTATGTAGCAGAACGCATTAATCGAATGTCCCATTATTGATTGTTTATGATTTTGTTAATAACATTTCACGAATGTCGGAAGCCCCAGCAACCCACAAGACATCTTCTCGCGCATTCTCTGTGGCATTTAATATTGGTGAATTCCCTGGCGATGCTCGTTCCTAATTCACACTCCCGTTTTTCTCACATCGTGCAAAATTTTTTCAACTTTGCAAAAAAAAGAAGGTGACGCAAGATTGTCTTTTTTTTGGAAGTGTTCCCGCGAGAGGAGGAGGGGCGAGAGGGGGAGAAAAAGCTGTGAGAATGCTTTGTCGGCGGAATTTTTTGGGAAATTTATGGCAACATTTCCAGATCAGTAGAAGCGCTCGGTGAAAGCTTAATTTAAAGCTTTAATCGTATGGCGAAATAGCGAAGAAAATACATAATTTTGGACCATTAAGGAGCTTGGGAAGTTTTTTTTTACTCGGAATGTTGGCTTTTTGATTATATATTCTGAAAATGAAAGAGATACCAAAATTCTCTTCACTTTCTTTGTGTTAAGGTAAACTCTATATAGTTTTCTTTCAAAAACATATATATAACTTCTGGTTAATAAGTAAAGCTCTTTTTCTCCATATTCAAAAATTCTATAAAGTTAGTCGGATTATGCTACCGTTTTTTTGTACTGTCAAGCTAGAATTCATTGCGAGATCAGTATTAAAATTGAAAGATTCATTTAAATTCAGAATAATATTGAGTGTACCGTCAAATGGGGTTACTTTTGTACACAAAGTTTTTCATTTATAATTTTTGAAATTGAGTAATTTCCTTTACATGATTTTGGAGTTAGAATTACTTCTTTAAGTTGATTTTTAAGCGACGTGGGATCAACGTTGAATATTGAGATGGGAAAAAACCCAAACTCGCCGGTAGCGTCGCGTAGAAGAATTTGTGTCTAGCTAAACACGAATTTTCCCAAGCTTTCGGCAGGATTCAGCCTGCCTTCCTCAGGGGGTAAATTACGTTAAATACAAGCTAAACTCCGTCAATAAAATTTACATCTGGAGGAGCCGAGGGGCATGGGAGCTAGAGTCTCCGCGTTTCCCGTGTCAACTTGGGAACAAAACAAAGAAACAAAACAAAGTTTCTTTGTTTTGTTCCCAAGTTGACACGGGAAACGCGGAGACTCTAGCTCCCATGCCCCTCGGCTCCTCCAGATGTAAATTTTATTGACGGAGTTTAGCTTGTATTTAACGTAATTTACCCCCTGAGGAAGGCAGGCTGAATCCTGCCGAAAGCTTGGGAAAATTCGTGTTTAGCTAGACACAAATTCTTCTACGCGACGCTACCGGCGAGTTTGGGTTTTTTCCCATCTCAATATACTTCTTTAAGGTTAATAAATTCTAAATCTTATGTATAATAAGGAAATACTACGCTCACAACGATGAATTAAGTTTTAGAACTTTTTTCAGACTTCTTCTTAAAAACTTAGCAAATTGATAGGTTTTCTTAAAAGACGGAAATTATTTTATTTTGCAAATTATTGCGAAGATTCTTTGAAGATTTCTCTAAAAATAATTCTCTAGAATGCAAAAAATCATTAAACTTATTTTGTTTAATTTAAAAAAAAAGTAGCCCCATTTGACGGTAAGTTTTATCAAAACTTTTACATGAAAATATTAAAATTATTTGTTTTAAAGAATTTCGCAATTTCCTGTAAACGAATTTTAAAGGTGTTATTCAGAGAGCTAGAATGAGTCATTTCTTTAATTCTTGGTGACCTTTACGCTATCCAAAATATTTTATTCTCTAAATTCTAATTAAATCACCAACCTTCTCACGTCGTGATCAACACCCAAAGATCTTATTTTTTTCTACGTCTAGATGCTTTTTGTTTAAGTTTTGAAAGCTCTATTTGAGACTCCTCTATATATAGCGAGGGGGGGGATTCTTAACATCCACACTTGGCTTTTCACTTAAGTGGAAAATATTATTAATTCTCGTTAGAGATAGATCTATGTAGAGATAAAAATACTCTATAGTAGATTTTATCTCATCAATTGAGAAATTAAACATCGTTTTGCACTCTCATAGCTGATTTGTCTCTTTGTTTAGAGAGACCTTCAGGTGTGTGTTTCCTTTCAGAATATATGTACTGCTTCTGCGATGTGCACTTTCTAAAATTCAAAGTCATTCGATTGGGTTTAAACTAGCTATGAGTACGAATTGTTGTAATTAATTTATTTTTTATGTTTTTAAAATTTATTTAAAAAAAAGAATTTTTTAATCCGATTTTATTCTTCACTAACACTACTCTAAAAGATTATCCACCAATCAACATTATCAACCTAGTTTAAAGACATCTCTCCTCTGAGTCCCTCCAAGACTTTTCTAATAGAGAAATATCATCGGTAAGTGGTCAGCTTACCAGCTATGTATATTTTGCATTACGTGCGGTGAAAAGCATTAGTTAGCTGTGAACCATTTTCCTTTCGTTCTTCTCTTTTGGCACGATGTACCCAGAGAAAGTCTCTGGCGATGATTTACAGCAGCCTTAACAGCAGCAAAATGTGGATGGAAAGGTGTGATTGTTTGGGATGTGAAAAAAGTTCTATAACATGGAAATTCCAGAGTCAATTAAGGGGCGTCTTTTGCGCACATCGCATCAGTTCCACGATCTCATGCAAGATCGTGGGCAAAATGGCGTGGAATTTGCCATCATCAAAATAAGGGGCAAATCAACATAATAACAAGGAAGAAGGGGGGAAGTACTTGACCTCGTAGCATTTCCAATATTTTGAATAAAGAGGTATATCTATTAGTGAAAAATTCATGGGAAAGTGAATTGTAATGGGGGACCTTGTTAAGTGATATATTTTGCTATCACTTAACTATTTTAAATTTAAATATTTCCTCACTTCGGGACAGGTGTTGAGATCAATAGAAATTTTATGCAGAGTCACTGTTAATTCGTTGCTTTTAGATATCTTATTTCTTTCCACGCATTTCCCTCCCATTTTGCCATCTTTCTCCGCTCTTTCATAAATTCGTGAGACTCGCTTGATTCTTTTTTCCACCCATCATCATTTCCCATTTCGATTGAGCTTATGATGTGCCCCCCTCGCGTCCCCCTAATGATTGAGCAATTAAGAAGCAAATGCGTGGGGGGAAGGGCCGCAAAAAATACGCTCAAGAACATTCGAAGCCATTAAAGTGGAAAAACAATCCGTTCAGCCCACATAATGGGAGATTAAATGAATTACAGGATTCGGCGCGCGTTATTCGATGAACTTTTAACCCCTTTTGCACCCAAAGTGGCACGCTCGAGAGTAATTTTCCTCCTGCCATTGGCACATAAACACAAATTCATCCAATCCCTCCGTGAAGTCTTCCCTACTAAATCATGAGTACACTCGGAGAAAAATCTTTAAGATTTTATTTAGTTTTGCTTCTTTTACAATCTTTTTTTCAATAAATTAACAATTTAATGTTTTAATACTCTTTTGTACGAAAGCAACAGGAAAAGAATAATAAAATATCAATCCACCTGGCGCCTCCACTGCAATATGCTTTGTATTATTACAATGCAAATAATATTTTACAATAATAAATCCCGGAGGTGTCCTCCACGCCCAAGGCTTTCAATCTTGCAGAAGCTATAAATGGCTCACAGATTGATATTTATTTTTATATAAAGAAAAAAAGAATGGCAAATTGGCAAAGGCGGAAGGTCATTCAAAATTTGCGCCCAATCTCTGTAATTTTGACTTAAACTTTTCCTCTCAGTGTATGTGGATTATGGGTTTCTTGTGCTGGGCATCACCGCACGATGGAAGATGATCCACAGTGCGGATGATGAGCTTTGGCGCGTGCAAGGAAGCAAATAAAAATGTACCAAAACAATTTGGCCATTATCACACCACGAAGTTCATTTATCGTGCCTCAAGATCACGTTTGGGGCACCTTCTGTGTGTGATGTGTGCAGCATGATGCTAAAATGCGGAACACTCCTGGGCGCAAGAGAAGCGCTATTTGGTGTTGCAACTAAAACAGCTGCCAACTAATGAGCCCCAAAGAGAGAAATTTGCGCGTGATTGTTTGCGGGATGGAGTGTGCTTTTCAATAAGCACCCATCAATTTTGCAGACTTCTGCTTCTTCCCCGAGTTTTTTTTTTGTCTTTCTTCGTCATTTTGCCTTCATGGGAGAAAGGGCGATCATCTGTCGTGGTGGAAATTATTATTAAAGGGGTTTCATGCATCATCATCAATAAGCATCTATCTTACAATACTGAGTCTTTTTTTACCTGTTGGCTTGAACCATCTTTTTCCGATGCACAATTACCGAAATTAATTTTTTTTTGGATTCAAAAATTCTTTGAAAAATGCGCGGGAATAAAATTTTGTGCAAACTATGCTGAAGGTTCTATTGAAAACTGCAAGAATATATGAATAATTTCAAATTTAGAGATTCTAAGTGAGGAAAATGATGAAAATCAATACTTTAAAACGTTTTGCTTAAAAAAGAATTAACTGCCTACATCTCTAACCGATTTAACCATAATTTTTCTTATTTCTTCCTCAAGTGAGACGAATAAGACAAAATGAATCCTTTGGAAGTCTTTTAAATGAAACTATACTCTAAGGGTATTTAAAATGCTGAAATGTTTGTCTGTCTGTCTGTGGCACATGAACTCCTCCTAAACCGCTTGGCCGATTTTGATGAAATTTGGTATGGGGGTAGAGGGGGTCAATACGAGTTGCAAGCGCTATATGGGATTCCGCCCCAACCCCTCTTTGTAGCGCCCCCACAGAAAAATTGATTTTTTCCCATTTTCCACCTGCTGATAACGGGATTTTTATATTTTAAAAACTTTTCAAGGTACCGTATTATTCACCCCCCCTATACTAATATACGCCTCCCTTTTATAGCTTAAAATGGAGTTTGCTCACACGTGATTGGGGCTCGGGTTGACTAGTACATATACATAATAAAGAAGAGCAAAATCTCCGTTGAAGCTCATCGAAAATACCTTGTGAAGTTGGAAGATAAACAATGGGGAGGAGATCTCTTCATGTGTGAAGAGATGCTCAAAAATTAGTCTCTTAATACCCATATTGATTATTGATAGGCGAATGACAAATGTAGCAATTAGTGCGCTTTTAAAACACACTGCTGATTACAATAATACCAATCGTGACGTGCTCTTAAGTGCCATTAAATCATTTCACATGTGAATACGACATCGCGTATAGCATCTTGGAATGTCTAATCACCCCGCGTGTATTGGCGCAGAGAATATCGGTGCAGATTCCCTCGGCGAGTGCGCATGTTGCTATATAAAATTTGTTGTGAGACTCCAAATAAAAATTAAAAGAATGGCCAGAGAGAAGAGGGGCTACTCGTGTTTGAAGATACACGACCGACAGACTACGCCGTGCATTGGAGGGATTGCTCGCGGGGATGTCTTAAAATGTAGCTATATGTATACTACATATATACATTACATAGGTATGTATGAGGTGAAAGTGGGTATATAGCAAAAAGGAATGAGAGTCACATAGAGCTCTTGACAAAAGGTTACCCACTGTAAGGAATAGGTGAGGTTGATTGACCTTTTGAGTGTACAGAAATGAGCTCTCTGCCTCACTGACTCTATTTGCGACACCAATCTTCGTGATTTTCATTTCTGGGATTTAAGAAGCTTCTCTCGTATGCACAGAGAACCCATACAGAGATTCAAAACTCCCCATGAGTGTGCGATCTAACGGAAGCTGAGATTGAGACGATGCCACCGCAGGGTTGGACTCTTGGGACTTCTTATTTGCATAAGAAACTTTGAGGTATGTATTGCTCTTCACCTGTGTCTGCTGCATTTCACTTTGGCTGCTGCTGGATTAGCAAGGGGGCTATGAAGGGAGGGGAATTGCGCGCGCGTAGGCCTATTTGTCGTCAGGAGTAATCATGATGATGCCGAGATGATGATCATGACGGAGTTGATCAACTCTTGCACCATCACTCACTTGCACATTTGCACCCAAATGTCACACACAATTTCTCATCCACACGACCGTGATCTTGAGAGTTTTTCCTTCTTTGTTTGGTATTATTTCTTACCACACTGATTCACGTCACTTCACGCGTTCATTGGCAATCACCACGATCACACGTTGCTGCGGGGAAACTGCAAGAAAGAAAAGTTGAAGAATAATGTAAAAAAAGATGTTAATTTGAAAGTTATCGAAAAAAGTCTTTGTCCCAAATTTGAAAAAAAAAAAACGGTTAAGGAATCTATCTTGGATTACTTTTATGCTGCCAAGGAAGATATTGTGCAAACAAAGAAATAGCGGATTCGAAAATTAATGTGATTTAAGGTGATTAAGAGAGGGTTTTTTCTCCAGGTGATCTTCGTACGAAGCATCAATTGGAAATGATGACGAAGATCATTGATCACCGCAAGAAGAAGATCGTATATAAGTTGTGACCTCTTTGGCTGCGATCTTTTAGGGTTGATCATGCGATCACTCAGCTGTCCAGAGTGAAAGGGGATTGTTGAGTTTTAAAATGTACAAAAAGGAGACAGAGGTCAGAAGGGATGCCTCTTTCACCCAATCGATCGCTAATATGTTGCAATCTCGCGCGGGATACATCGATCCGCGATGCAGCAGAAGATGGCAGAAAAATAAACTAAATCAACGTGTATGGTTCTTTTACGGATGGATGTACAAAGATAGAGAGAGAGAGAGAGAAAAGGAGAGCCTAAGAACAAAAAAAGCGATGGTCAGCAAAAAGAAAGAATGACGAGAACTGTGTGAACCTGAAGGAAAGATGATGAGCGATAAAAATGCACTTTGCCATAACAAGTCATCAGCAATGTCGCGCATTTGGATCAAAAATAAATTAAAATAATTAATTTTGGACGATGTGCATTCTCTTGTGTGCTCACATGGGTCTTCGAACTCGTAAAACGTTGCACAAGAGCTGGTGGCTCGCTCTGTGCCCGCGGAGACTGATCGGTTGGTGGATGTGAGCAGAAATGGCGATCGCGCGGGGCGCGCACCAAAAAAAGAACACGAACCCAAAAAAAAAAAATGCCAACCATACATTGATTGCTGGCGTATATGAATTTATTCATTTGCTATGGGTATCGGAATTTCTGCGCCCTTTTGTCTCTGGTCCCATTGGCATCCCTCAAAACTGCCTGGCGCAGAGGAACATTGGACAAAGATGATATACGCAATAGGTATCCACGGCTGGACCCATCGCCAAATGGGATGGGATCTTGTTAATTAAAATTCCAACAGTTACTTCTTGCTATGCGCCGATTTTGCAATTTAACAGTGGTCAATACCAGTTTTTCTCTTTTCGCTACCGGATAAAATATAACATCGGAACGGCATCCTCAGGAGCTCCACACCAGAGGAGTACCCAACTACCCTTTATATGCTCTAGTGTATGTATGTACCTACATTTCTACACACGTAATACTTCATCTTCCTGGGACGTCGCTATGTTGCATCTACATAGGTATCAAACTTCCTTTTGCCCTAAAACGAATTTAATTTTTGATCATAGATGTCACTTTAATCAATTCTTTTCTCCAAAAGATGGCTCAAGGTGAATAAACGCAAAATTAGGAATTTTCTATGTTTGACTCCCAATTTAATCATAATTTTAATACCAAAATGCTAGAATAAATTCCAGCAAAATGTCTTTCTTTAGGTCCCGAATACCTTCTCTAAAATATATAACAATGACAATGATTAGCCAAGGAGTGACCGCAAATCACCCGAGAAAGGTTCCGCGTGAGAACTGCGCGAAAAATGGAGCTAAAAGAAAAACTTGTTACACAACAATTCACACTCGTTTGCTCAACAAATTACCATTGCATTGAATACCATCAGGGGCGAGTATCAATTTCAATCATATTTCTCCGCGGGTGAGATTGACAATATTTAGTAAGATCGATTGATGGCGAAAAAATGTTCATCTATGGTTTAGTAAGGTATATGAAAATCTATTCCGTGAATTGATATATTAAAACACGAGCTAAGCTCTTTCTTTATGCTTTTATGATGGCAGAAAAAGTGTCAGTCAGGTGCGGAAGTTTTGTGATAGATGTGATTCTTCTGTGGGACATCGTCGAAGAAATTCTTTAAATTGAAGAATTAAAATGATTTTATCTATCTTCGGGGTGTTATAGATATTCCTTCTTTGCATTAGGTAAATTGTGGTACAGTGGAGACGCCTGGTGATTTGAGCTTTATTGTTATTTGGAACGCCTTTCTTATTTTATTCTAGAAAATACATAAATTGAGGTATTGTGAACTAAAACTAGAACTTCTCAACTATTTAAGGGCCTAATCGACTTATCCTTCTTTCTCTATTTTCGTTTACTAGCTAGAAATGAAAAGAAATCAATCCCTCACTCAAAAATCTTTAAAATCTCTCAATTCTTGCTCCTACAAAGTTCCAGCTCAACCTGCTGAATCTTACATAATTTTTCTAAAGTGATATACAGAAGTTGTGTTTTGTGAGAGGAACAACAACTAAAATCATTTGCTATTCGTGCCATTCAGAATGAAGCAATTCATCGGGAATTGACTGCGGTGGATCGGTCAATCGTGTGGCAGTGAAATTTCGCAAAAATGCTGGTTGAGTGGAATACATACCTACACACATATGTAGCTAAGCTATGTATATAATGTAAATAATAAAATGGACATTTTTTTGCCCATAAAAATGCATCTAAATGTTCGAGTTCAAGAACCTCCGTAACATTTCTAATGGTTGATTCTTTTTTTTTTCATCCGCCTTGCTCCTCGCACACTATCCGAGCCACCACACACACACATCTGTACAATGGAAGAGAAAATTGCCAAGGAATTAATTTGCGAGATCATTTTGAGAAATTACGCTAATTGATGTGATGTTCTGTTGGTGGAAGCGCAAGAGATGGGGAGCGATGCAGTGGGCAAGTCGGGTGGAGACCGTGGCAGTGATTTCTGCTACGATATTTGCATTTTTGCATAAAGTTTCCTCGGCTCACCATGGCACAGGACGCGGGGAGCCGGGGGGTGGAGAGATCAATGGCGATCACACATGATCTTCATCATTGTGATCTCCTTGCAAAGTGATCTTCGACAGATCCCAAAATAAATCAGCCATCGGGGGGCATTACGGGTTGATACTAAAGGTGAGCTTTTTATGCTAAATATTTGCAACATTGTGCACATGCAATTATCATTTGTACTATTATTGTCACATCCTAAGGGGGGGGGCGAATGCGAATAGGTGATGGAGGGAGAGGGAGTACGCGAGATGAATTGGAATAAATTTGCGTGTAAATGATCATCGATGGACGTGATCAATCGCAAAATGCTCAATCGATCACTCCTTAAGATGCGAAGTGTGTTCAATCACCTATCCATCCATTTTATGCTTCTGTGATTTTCCATCGAAGCTATATTTCCCCCCGCAAACCACGGCTAGATTGCTGTGTGTGGAAGTGCACCTAACTCCCCGCGTGATCGTCTGGCAATCATCAATGCGTGCAATACGCATTTATAAATGTGACAAGTTACACAGTGGCGGTGTTATTCCATAAATTTCCCATCATGATTGCGCACCACAGCTTCCCAAACAAGTTGCACAGATCTGTGTACGGGCCCCAATCAGTAGGGGGAGATCATTTATGTCGCACAAAAGTAAAAAATAAAAAAAAGTATTTTAGCACGAGAGGCGACATAGGAGGGACCCCATATATATGAGGACTATGAGGCAGCCCCTTTGTCCATCGAATTGGTATTCATGCAATACGTCGTACAATACTTCAGCTTTTATACACCCATAATACACTTGAGGTTCATTCTTATTCCTTTTATCGCATTTACGGGCACTATCTCTAACCTTTTATCACAACACTCATCAATCCCCACGATGAGCACCTCCATCAGGGACTTTTTTCTTGTTTAAATCTGTGCACCTTCAATCGCATTCACTGCCTCATTCCTCAACTTCCATAACTGAAAAGAACCTATACCAAAGTTTGAGAGAACCGAGAGAACACAGTTTATTCAACGAAAGAATCTATTCTTTGATTTAATTCAAAATAACTTGAAAATCACCCGGCGCCTCCACTGTCAAATTTTTATAAGGAAATATCAAGCTCATCTCCAATATTTCTAAAATAAATCATTTTCTCAAAAATCCCGTTTTAATGCATTCTATTATTTATTTGATTAAGAAGAACAAAAATTGCCAATAGTGAGAAGAATTGCAATTAATAAATTCTAATAAATTCACATTAACCCTCCGTATACCATGAGGGGTAAGTAACCAACCCCAAAGCTTCTTTTACTGTATTATTCAACAATTTTGATAGCTATGAGTAAAATATTCTGAAAAAAGATATTTTTAGCATGATTTTTGGCTTAAAAAGATATAAAAAGAAATAATTAATTTAAGAGTCTTTGAAAATTCTTCAAAAAACAAATTTTTGATATGAAGAAGATAAAAAAAACTCTTTAAAATTCAGCGAAAAATCTAAAATTAAACTTCATTTGGTCATAAATTTTGGAAAAAAAAACATCTTAGGGGTTGTTCATCTCATAGCAATGCACGTAAATATTTCACGCATGGCGTTCGAAGAGTTAACAAATTTTTTGATTAAAGAGAAATCTCATCACTTCTTTTTTTTAAACAATATGTATGTTTTAGGGACTTTATTCGAGATGAAGAGCAGTTAATTTGCATGGAGACTAAAGAATCCTTACAAGGTTAAATACAAAAGAAAGAGGAAGACGGATTATTTCTTTAAAACAGATCAATTGAGCTAAACTCATCACCTAACAAACCCATCGTCAAATGTGAAGAATCAAAAAAAAATATATCGTTGCTCTTGTTGCAGCAATAGCCAAAGTGAATCAATCGAAAAAGATGTGCAACTCACCAAGTCGCGTCTACCTTCACCTTCGAGCGTAGAAATCATCAAGCAATCTGCAATAACATCTTTTTCTATTATTGCTGGCAGATCCTCTGGCTGAAGACAATTTTGCTCAAAATGAAAATATACACACAGATAAATTATTTGCATATCTTCTGTCTTTTCAGCGGAGCTCTCGGTGCAGCGCACGAGGATTGGGAACTTTCATGAAAATATTGGGAATTTTTCATGGATGGAGTAATTGTGTGTGGGGTTGATCATACATGCTTTTGATCCTTTAGCTCCGTGATGGGAATTTTTCTGGATGCGCGGGAAATTTGGCATTTTTCTCCACAAACTCAATCATCGTAGACGGTATTTTATGGATTTACAGCCCATGCATATGTACATTTGACTATTATTAAATTTATATAGATATTTTTGTATTTTTGCTGCTATTTTCTTTCGTCCACAGATAAATCATTTATTGCAAACTATACGTGTGGTGTATACATATGGGGGGAGAACTTGAGAAAAACCTGTTGGTGATGACTTTGAGTAATTGCAACCCACGCAGCGCGCCTGTATATTGTAATTTTCCATTTCGATTGGGGTCTTATTGGCGGTAAAGGTAAGAGAACTTGTCATTGACATAAAACTTCTGAATTATTGTTTTTCCTATATTAACCCCTTTGCGCAGCGCTGCAACACAGCCGCGATGATATTAAAACGGTTCGACGATCGACCTATGTTGCCGAAGGGGCGGTCAAACGGCGCGCGAGATTCGAAATCATCATACCGCGCACCGGATCTCTCGCCCCGCGACCATGCACAAGGCTATTGGACCCATTGGACCTATCTTTCGCGATGAAATGGATATTTCTCCACCTTCGGCGTTCGCCGCCACTAATCTCTAAACTATGCGGTACTCACCCGTACTATTGACCTCTGTGTGAGCTTCTTCGCGTCTGCAAAAACGTGCCAAAACCACTCAAAATGATCGCGATTTTTTTGCCCATCCTTCTTCCATTCTTCCGGCACAACACCACGGCTCAATAGAAAATGTTTCGGAATTTTATCAATGAACATTGGTTACTTATCTTCCTTCCCTTTTTTCCCAGAAATTTTCCAATTTTACGCGATATTTTCTTGAGTAAGTAACCATTCAAGATCATCACCAATTGCTTCCATTCTTTCCTGATCCTGAGCCATGGAAAATCCATATAAGATCAATTAAAGTGCATAATTGTACGTACATATGCAACATATTTTCAATCATAATAAATTATTATTGTTGAAGCTCAACTCCGACAACTCAGATAAATTTCATCAGCAGCGTGTTTAATTAGTTTAACGACGACGATTTAAACCACAGAAAAAAACAATAAAAAACGAACACTGCAATCAAAGCCATTTAAATTGCAGCTATTCTTGGAATGCAGCAGTTAACTTTTTGGTCGGTCAGTGGATCACATGATCACCTTTAGGAAATATATTTCATTTATTCACCTTTGCATATCGCGTAGTAAATTTCTAAGTAATCTTCCAGAAATCTTTTATGATCTGACATTGCATGGTTTTAAGGGCTCTTTGGATAACTTTCATGTGAGTGTTATGTGGATTAATAATTAAAGTTGTTAAGTGATCTTTGATTTATTTAAATATAAAAAAAATTGAAACAATGAGAAGGTTCAATGTCGCATCTTAGGTACTCTATTCGTTATATTAGTAAAAAAATTCTTAACCCTTCTTTGATCAAGATGAAAACTTGAGATGAAAACTATAAATGTAAAATTCTGATTTTCTTTTTCGATCCTTGTGAAATTCTAAAAGAAATTTTCTTAAAAAGAAAACATCTAAAAAAATATTTTATGTGAATTTTGCGTATTGTCGAGTTAAGTAGGATAAAAATATGTTGAGAAAACTTGCCTAAAATTAAAGACTCTAAATATTCACTTCAAGACCTTAAAAAGCATAAAAATGTGTTCTCTGTGAGAAAATCGAGTCATTTTGGCAAAAAGAAGAATTCCTAGATATTTGCATAGAATTTTAAGAACTCTTTCTTCAAAAATTACTTTTCTGTACAATATTAAGGTTTTTAAGAAAATAGAATTTCAAGAATTTCCAGAATTTTTTCCAAGTTAAATTTTTCTTAAAATTTCTCTCGAATTTCTTATTAATTTTTTTTAAACTTATATTCTTTTCTGTGTTTTAGCATTATATTCACAATCACTTTGCGCACTAATTTCGTTTAGAATGTCTCAACTCTTTTTGCAGGGCTTAAACCAAGAAGGTAAAGAGGCACGAATTAATTTATCAAGATATTCTCATAATTTTCTTATTAATTTTGCATTCATTACAGAGCAAAATGCACTGGAATTTGCTTTTTTGCACCAACAGCTGAGACTTCCGGTGGTGGAGATTATTCTCATAAAACTCTCATTA
The DNA here is from genome assembly GCF_024334085.1 of Lutzomyia longipalpis. Classification (NCBI taxonomy): domain Eukaryota; kingdom Metazoa; phylum Arthropoda; class Insecta; order Diptera; family Psychodidae; genus Lutzomyia; species Lutzomyia longipalpis. Next base: position 5,632,128 of record NC_074708.1, on the reverse strand, counting down.
GCAGTGTGAACCCCATGGGAATTGTTGGTTTCGTGTTTTTTTTTTTCAGGTGAATCTCTTTTTTTTTGCACCCACATCGATGTCTTTTGGATGGTACACAAAAATCGTCTCAAGTTCCTGAATTTCTTGTGACATGGTTGTACTTTGGGTTTGTGCTCACTCTCAGCTGCAATGGGTTTTACGACGCGAAGACACAACCGAGGGCACCTCTTTGGGGAAGAGGAAAAGAAAGATGGAAAGAATAAAAAAAAGACGAGCCCCATCGGTGCTGCGTTGTGTCGCGTTTGAGCCCGCGGCTCTTGGGTATGGGAAAGAATTTTTAGCTTGGTGAGTTGGTATTGTTTTGTGCCGTTGTTGCGCCGTGGATTAAATGTCGAACGGGAGAAGGAGGCGCACAATGAAACTTGACTTCTGCAATTTTTTCTCGTCAATTTTATTGCCATTTTTTTTTCTTAAACTTCATCTGAGAGGGCAAGCACACACACATCCGCAATCACAAGACGTTTTTTTTTTGTTCCTTCTATCTCAACGCGTATTATTTGTTCTTATGTACCTCAATGATGTGAAATAGTATGAATTTTATATATATTGCTTCTTAGTGCTCTTTTTCTTTAGTGTGTAGCTGCTTCTTTTTTTTCTTGTTGTTGTTGCTTTCTTATGCTGGGGGGATATGCAAGAAAAGAGGGCTTTTCTCATCAGTTACTTTGCCTTGGTGAAGACAAGAGAGATTCCTCAGCCAAGTGAGCAACATTATGCAATTCACAGGAATGAGAGCCGCGACGGAATATCATAATTTGCTCTTATGTTTCCCAACATATTGCTCCGAACTGAAGATGCATACGCGTGAGTGCAATAGCATACCGAAGAGGACCCACATTGAAGAAATCACAAGGAGGAAGATGAGCAGGAAAATTTCACCAAAGACGACACATTAAATCATTCAAGATGCGCTCCCTTGGGAGCTCAATAGAGGACAGGAAAACAAAAAAGAAAAATTCAGGAAAAAGAAAAAAATTACCATAAAAATTCCAATAAATTCTAAGGAAGAAAAACTTCTGCACATAAAATACACCACAAATGCTCCTGGGTGTGATCCTCGACAATTGTGAACTTGAGAAACTCAACACGACGATTGGTGCGAATTTTTTTTGAAATGTTCGTTGCTAACTTTAACACCTTTGGGGCAAAAAGAGAGTCTTCTCCGGCAGAAGCGCGAGTGAACCGACCGTTGCGGATCGAGTATTGAGATCGACTGACTCAGTGTTGGTTGCTGAGCACTCATGTTACCAGAGCAATTTTCAAACAAACCCGAACCCGAGCAGCAATTCCATACGCGAGAATAAATTCTCCTAAGCGTACAATATTTAGTGAATAAATTGTCTCTGTCTCTCTCCTTCACCTTTGGTGGGACACGCAGGAGAGGACAAGACAACCAACGAAAAAAAAGTAAATTAGTGTCACCTCCGGGGTGAGACGTGTGTTGTATATACGAAGAAGTCGCGCACAAGGGAATGGTCTCTAACGAGTTGCGGATGACTCCTCAAAGCCACCCACATGATGATCGTAAAATTTAATAATACCCCCAGTGTGCGAAGATCACCATTTTTCTGCACACGATCGCACAAGATCGGCAATTAGCAGAGGGATATCTTTCCCAGTGTGCTATGTAGTGGACTCTATCTCTCTAGCATGGATGATTGGTGAATATATGAATACCAAAGATACCCAACAAGCATGGCAATATGTCTACAAATTATCTAGAAACATTTTTTTTTGCTAAAAAAAATAACGAAAGATTGTTTAGGATGTAAAACAGGGGGTAACCGACTATGCTTAGAATGTACCGCGAGACTGCACCGCGAGTGGCAAGAGTGGCAAGAGTGGCAATGAAAAAGTGGCAGGAAGTGCACCGCAAGTGGCAAGAGTCGGATACCCCCTGATGTAAAATCTTTACGGATTTAACACCTAGCTTGTGGAAATATATTCGTTTTCCAGAGATGTTTGAATTTATTTTTTTATCATAATTTTCGTCCTGATTCTTGATTTTATAATGGAAAAATTGCTCTAACATTTTTTGTAGCTTCTATAAATCTTATTTTATAACAAAAAATATTTTCCAATTATGTTTTTAGTCCAGACACATTTAGAATTTTTGCAATTAATTCTTTCAACACATTTAGGAACCCCTAAATATAATCCTATTCATATTCTGTGAAGCTCCGAATATCGCTTCTGATATATTTTTCTAAGGAATAAAAAATATATTCCTGTACAGAGAATAAGACTTTTTTTTCAGATGGAAATGTGTCTTAGCTAAGAGGTTTAAAACTACAACTTTTTTAACCTGCAGGCCGCCAAGACCTTGGAGCTTCCTTAGAGCGCCAAGGTGGGGTCGTTGAACGACCCCAAGAAGGAAATCGATTTTCTCATAAACCATACAACCGGGAACTGTCGGGTCACTACCTTTACACTCCTTATATAGTCCTCTTGCCCCTTGCATCACAAATTTTCCACCACAAAACACGTAGAAGAAGATATTAGGGAAAAACATTTTTCACTCATTTTTCACAATTTCTTCTTGAGAAATTTGCCACGAAGTTTACCGCAACCGCTATTTTTTCCACTACTTCCCCACATTCCCCTCACTTCCCGCACCGTGATAAATGGAAATATTTCTAGAAAATTCTTTATTCTTTTCAACATTTATGTGCTTCTGACTATGTTTTATGCGATTTATGCTACTTATTCGCGATAATTTTGACACTGAGAAGGTAAATTGATAAATAAAAACAACCCCACTGGCACACGGTTCATGACGTGACTAACTTCATTTTTTTTCCGCAGCATGGCCGTTACACCAATTTTTGAATTCCCTTCTTCTACATTTTCCTTAATAACTTTTCTTGTGGTGGTCGGATTGAGCTGAAATTTTTACACAACCTCCTCAGGATAACCAAGGAACTTATTTCCAAAAGATGGAAACGCTAACTTTTATATTTATTAAGTTATAGCACGAAATATAAAGCTGGAGTCGTTCAACGACCCCGCTTGGCGGCCTAGAGGTTAAACCTTTTCTTTCGATTTTTCATTTTTTTCTCGCGAGTTAGAAAAAGGATTTCTTCATTCTAGAAAATTTTTCTAGTTTTTCTAGAAAAACTGGATTTTTTTTACCTTCACAATGAAAATTCTAAAGTATTTGAGAAGAAAATTTAAGGTTTTAATGGAGACCAGAAGAGGCTCTAAAGTAAAATTCTTTGCCTAGAATTTTTCGTACATTTAGAATTTTCATTTTTTTTAAATAAGAAAAAAAAACATAAAATTATGTTATTCATTTGTAATGATTCTTTTTTGCTGGTTGGGTTGGAATATCACCATTTGCGCGATCCTCAAAGCGATCAATTGGAATATTTTCGCACGGAGCCCAACGGGATGCGCGAATGTGTGCATGAGAGGTGAACGACAAGAGACACTTTTTGTCACACACACCTCAATCATCGCCATCAATTCAAGAAGCAGAGAGAGAGCGGCAGGAGTCTTGTGAACATCTTAGCGCGCACAGAGAGGTATAGGAGCGAGATGCTGATCCACACATTGCGATATTAGTTAGTTCCCGCTCATTAGAAGCGGTACATATCATCATCATGATCGCCTTTCAATATCATCTTCACCTTCTGCTGCTTCTTCATCTTTTTCTTCCACAATGGCCCCCGCGGCCCCTTCTTGCGATGTGGTGTGTCCAAAGAAGTCTTGGAAGTTATTGCAATTTTTCATCACACACACACACACACACATGTATTACGTTGGGACATGCAGAGTAATTGGCAATTAGTTGTGCGTCAATAAAAGTTCTCCCCGGAGAGGAAATTGATGTGCAATTTTCCAATGATTTCCTCCTAAAGTCATGGAGGAAGTTGTTAGAATAAAGAGAGAGAGAAAGAGAGGGAGTGTGTGGAGAGAAGAAAGTCATGAACTCAATGAAAAATCTTCAAAAATAAATTCAAGGCACATAACAATATTTTCCAGCATAATCAAGAATTTTTTTTGAAATTTTCATTTATACAAAAAATGTTAATTTTGTGCCATAATTTGATTTATTCTTTTGCCATTCAAAGGTCAAGTTTTTCTCTGTAGAAATGCCTCCTTTATTTGCTTCTATAACCCAATGATCCTTAAAGGGTTAAACTGCAAAATTACAAGAAAAAATAAATAAAACGAAGGGGATGCAATAAAAATTCCTTAAATTCCTCATAGGAGAGATAACATCTTTAAATTCAATTTACCATCACATTAACCCTTAACTAAAATAAAGTGAATTATTCTTTTATCTCAATAGATGATCTTTGCAGGAAGATGGCAAGGAACAAAATGCAGTAGAACCGTCAAAGAGCACGGTAATGCCATCAATCTACACAACCTAAGAGATAATCATTAAATTATTTTAATTATTCAATGAAACATCTCTCCAGAGTTCTCCACACGTTGCAGGACATGCGGAGAAAATTGCTTTGCAGGAGAGCACATTGCCATCATGGATCATCGCGCATCTGTCCCATTTAATTTCCCATTTCACTGCTCTCCGTCTCTATACTCTCTGGCAGAAAAATGCAAAATTAGTTGGGGCAGATAATTTGCATAAATTAATTTATGTTTAACATGTTGTGTGTGTGTGGAAGAGGCTCCCCGCGACACCAAAAACATTCAGTCGTAGACGCAGCCAAGCATTAAAAAAACAAACCATGCAGTGGAATTCTTTTCCGTTTGCACCTTGTGCTATTCATCAGGTAATTTAATAATTCTCATTGTTCACAATGGAAAAATATTTTTCTTCCCCTTGTCAACTATAAAGTGAGAAATTTATGTGATCCACACGGATTGTCTTGTAGAGGTGGTTTTGCTTTGGGATTCTTACGCGAGCCATTGTCTGTGGTAAGAGGGCATCAATTGACTAATTTTTCTTTTTTTTTTCACATTGCAAACGCTCTGTGGCAAAGAAGGAATCATCCAGATGGGAATTCATGTCAAATACTTCAAATTTCCCATCAAATGGGGGAATTCATCTGTGTGTGTACGGAAAACCACACGTTTTCATGGCTGAGATCGCACTCCATGCTAAACCAATGCCTTATTTCCCCTAACACCAAGGGGGTACATTTCTGCTATGTGGTGTACTGCACGCTAAATAAATTGATTTTTCTGATAGTTCTCCATATTTTTCTCAATTTATTTTTAATCAAAATTTCATTAGCGACTCGCTAGGAAAAGTTTTAGGGCGTTTAAGTAAAAAATTCAGTCAGTTTCATACCGGAAACTGACTGAAAGTTACGGAAGTCAACTTGGACCGACCGACCTCTGCCGCCGACAGGATACTAATATCCCCCCCGCAGCCAACACAGTCTCTACTAGACTCCGGCGCGGTGTACCGTTCCTGGAAGATCTGCGCGCCAATTACAAATAATATCGCAAATTGAATTTGTAGAGAAAAGTTGTAAAAGTGTGTAGTTCTGAATGGAATGTGAATAAACAATTATTATTATTAATAATTATGTGAAATTAAAAAAAAACAATTTTCAATCGTAGAAAATGAAACAATAAATGTTTAAAAGTCAAATTAAAATAAACGTCAAAGTTATAAATTAAAGACAAATGATATAAGAGTTGAACATTAAAAAATTGTCAAACGTTAGAAGATAAATATCAAAAATTAATAAAAAAAAAAAGTCAAAATATAGTTATGAAACGTTAAACGTTACAAATAAAACGTTAGAGTAAACAAAAGTTAGAAAAGAAATTTCGTAGATAAGAAAATAAATGTTTTACGTTAGAAAACTAAAAATCAAACGATAAAAGTCAAACGTTAAGAAAGAAATGTCAAAGAATTGATAATAAACGACAAATAAAAAAAATTAAGTAGCTTCTATAAACTAGTCTGTTTATCAACGAGAATTCTAAATCTCGTTATCGTAAGAAATTCAGCAAGAACTTTTGAGATCTTGTAAAAATATATACGCGGTGTACAAAATTTTCAACCACATTCTCTCCCCTTTAACTTTTAAGAAAGTCTAATATTCATGCTTGACGCTGTTTAACCCATAGGGCAGGGGGAGAACATAAAAGTTGCAAAAAGAAGGAAAGATGTGTCATAAAAGTTGCATAAAACGTCAAGAGTGCACGCATTTATGTTCATCGAAGATCATCAAACACGCTAAACACCATTGAACTTGTGTGTACGCGGGCAAAAGAAGTGAAAAGTACCAATAAAAAAGTCACATGGCGAACGAAATTCCTCGCTATAGGCGGGTTGTTTTTCCCGCAAAACACACGCACTCGCCACAGATGGGAGAGCAAAACTTTTAATTATTATGAATACCTTTTAAATGCTACCTCCTCCGCGCCCATCTTCAAACTGTAAACATTTTTTTTTAACATCAATTCCACCCAGACATACTTCCTCCATCATTTTGATCTCGATTCTTCTTATCTTTGCATACCTATGCATGTATGTATGTATGTATAATCTTGACACCAGCAGTTGTGCGCGATCCTATTAGGAAAATTTCCTTTGTTGTCTCCTGCAAAATTATATTGTAGGTATCGGTTGTGATTCGTTCTTCTTTACCTCCCTCCATGGAAGCCAAAAGACTTATTTCTTTGCTAGACTCTCGTGTATGGCTTTCATCAATGGGAAGCAAGGTATTCACTCACCCATGACACAAAACCACAAACCTCCAGAGCCCTACGAGGTGTGTAGGTAAGGTACTTCTTGTATGGAGATGGAGAACCTGTCTTCAGTCATGCCAACACTCCTTGTGGTGCATAATTAAATGCCACCACAACACCGATGAGATGCCCGATTTTGTGATGAACCAGACAAGAAAGTGATATTAATGCATTTAGCAATAAATATTAAATATAATAGTTATTTGGTCAATTTGATGCTCCTTTGCCTCCTTTGCGCTACCCCGAAGTTCTATATATGCTTGAGGGAGAAAATTGGTTGCAATTTTGTAATTTTGTATGCAAAAATCCGCAATCTGCGGTAAAGCAAATATTTTATGAAGTGGATTCGTCATAAAATCAGCGCACAATTCAATTGGCAGCCAACACACTACATATACCTTCTTTTTTTTACACATTTCTTTGCACCATCTCGTGCACTCAATAAACCTTGAGCAGAAGGAGAATTTTTTTCTGCAACATTTTTATTCTCTTTTGCTAAAATTGCACACTTTACATAATAATCAAAGTCACTATAAATAAACGAATTTACAATATTCCAATACAATGTCGCCGTTTTACTAAACAAAGCAAATCCAAAGGAATTGGGGGGTAATAAATTGATGAAATAAGAGCTTCAGATCCGAGGATTGAGGTTCTGGAGTACTTTTTTGATTTTAAGACATTAAGGATCGGCTTAAGAAAGGAGTTTAGTCACAGATATAATGGAAAAATTACTCTTTAACCCTTGGAGGATTTGCTGGTCACCATGGCCAATTCGACATTTTTTAAATCGTCACAGAGTAAAATCTTTTAAACATATCGTGATAATTTCTACATCTCGTCGAAAGAAAACTTGGAAAAATATCTTCTTTTGAGAGAAAATGATGATCAAACTTTTGAGGTTAGAAACCTTGATCCTCCATGTGTTAAAGGATTAATTGAGAAACGCTTAATTTTTTTTTACAAAACTTAAAAAGAAAAAGAAATCACCAAACTTTCCCATTTTCCACTGGGATTAGTTGGGAAAAATAGCAAAGATTTGCCTGAAATTGCAGAAAATGACGTCAATATTGTTTTTTCATTGTTCTTGCATTCCTAAACAAATATTTTCCGGTTTTCCTTAGCTGATCTTATGGAAAATTAGATGTTTCTTTAACGATTTCTTATTATTCTTTTAATAAGGAAATATTCCATATATCTGTGACTAAAGTCCTTTGAAATTTAAATTAGATAAAAATCTTTTTAAGACGAAATATAATTTCTAATATTTTTTTTGGACCTGATGATGGTCATTTATCGACCGAATTAAGCATTCTAAATAACTAAATCGAGAACTAATTCTTCAAAACAATTCCTGATGGCCTGAAAAGTTGATTAGATTTCTTTGATTTACAATTAGAAGGACATCTTTTCCATAAAACTTCAACAGATAAGATCAGGAGCGACAAGCACATGCCGGCAATAAGGACATAAAAGGCTGCTGAGACAGCCTGAAATCCAACAGCAAAAACTGAAATTCCTGAAAAGCATTCTGGCTTCTCACTCCGGTAGATTGTTAGGCCTCTCTTCACGAATCCCGTTTCATGGAGCCACATAAATGAAATCTTCATCATCTCCTTGTACTGACTAAATTTCGGCAATACTGCAAATTCATTATCATAGGCTGACTCATAGAGCCCAGATGTAGTTCTCAGATCGCATATTTCCAAAGCATTGAGATTCTTGGCAATTGTGGAAAAACTTTCCGTTAGCTCAGAGTGCCAGGCCCATCTTCCGGATTTAATGAAAGGAATTGCAGTGGAAATTGGTGCGTACATAGGGAGGTCAGTAGGACCTCTTTTGAGTCGAATTATTTTGTCGTAAATCCTCTCAACATTAGAAGTTTTCCTCTCGCGAAAAATTACTCTATGAAAGGATGTATCATCAACGGATAACTTGTAGGAGCTTGCAACAATTTCTTCAATATTTCTGGGACCTTTCACAGGGGTGCTCAGCAGGACGCCAACCTAGAGCGAAAGACACCAAAGATTAACAAATAAGGAAATTATCTAATTTTACATATTTTCCCACAATAACTTACCACCGATGAGGTGTAATAGTTATAGAGAAAGAAAGCCATTATGAGCATCATAAGAACAATTATTCTCTGAACTACATTCCGTGGCATTGGATCGATTCCTTGCTGACAAAGAGCAGCAAAGATATCCACAAAATCCCTGGATGTTGATCCTGAGACAGAAAGTTTTGTGAAGAAATAAATTCCCCGCACGAGAAGGCCAACGAGCAGAATGATGAATATTGTTACGAAAAGAGATGTCCACACATCGCGATGCAGAGGTGCCATCAAGGATGCTTCTGAAGCACTAGAATCAGAAGTAACGCGAAAGACAAAGCCAAAGATTGCCCTGTAGCTGGTATGAACAAAGTCACAGTCATCCTTTCGATCTGGCACATATATAGCAGCCGCCATGGCCATATCCACTTCTCCGCGGGATAGGATACCTATAAATCCAAGCTTGTGTCCAGATGGAAGTCGTCCTGTCCAGGCTCTCGCGATTCGGTAGCTCACTGTGAAGTTGTAAATCTCCAGAAGGTACAAATTTAAATGTGATTGGAATTTTACAAAGTTCGTTATCCCAGGAGTTTTTCCTGGGAGTTCCATTAGGTGATTGACATGAGCCTCTGTTACATTATCTCTGTCAATCTGCAAAGAATTATTCTTTTATCTTTCAAGAAAATATTACCAAAAAAAAAATAGAAATTATTAAACTAACAATAGCTACGGCTTTTAGTTTGAATCCATTGAAATTTCCTCGATTTCTTTGCCTGAATTTTGGCCACAGATTAATGAGGATTTTCACTTCCTTTTCCTTTAAGCTGTATTCAGCAAAAGGAACACCAATTAGAGAACTTCCTCTGTGTCTCCCTAAACTGTATACATCCACAAGATTCAACTTTGATGGATTTTCTGGGTTTTTTTGTACAAAAACCAAATCAGTTGAGAACTCAATGTTGAGAAAAGGATCCAAGAACTCCTCCCAAGTGTGTCCAGGAGCACCAAAAAGCATCCAAGAGTAGGTGAGATTGAAGTAACGATTGTTTGAGGACATTTCCAAAATATCTTCAACTCCTGGGCACTCACAATCCACAAGAACTCCACAAGAAGCGATAAAGAATCTCGAGAATAAATTCGTTATGTTCAATGCATCCCTTCCAATAAAATGGCTCGTAAAATAAATATTTTCATTGTTAAATTGCATTCCCAGATATTTTATTTCTATGAAAAAATATGATAAAATTATTCATGAATATCCTTAAATCTTTTTTAAGGAACTTTCATACCTTTTTCTTGGCACAGCAACATCACAACTGATCTGACATTTCGCTGAGAAATAAAATATTTTTCCACTAAATCTGTGGAAATTTTACCTTCAGAACGACTAACATTGGCTACAAGAATCACCAACAACCACTTTAGCACTTTCATTGTTACAAAACACAGCAGAATATTGAAGCTCTGCAGCCTTGCACGCAATCTTTATATCAAGCTTTAAGAGACAATTTTATTTCATAATCTTTAAGGAAAGTATGTGTACATATTTAATGAAAACTATTATCCGTTTTTGCCGTAATTAATTTAATTTTATGCTCCTATTCCCCTCAAGGAAGAAAATCAACCAACGATTTGGAGAAAACTCTTCGCAATTTTGTAATTTTCTATGCAAAAGTCGCAATTTTTCTCTTATATCGCAGTTTAGCTCTTTAGCAAATATTTTATGAAGCCTAATACAGTTGAATTACATAAGTAGTTCAGGGACAAACTATCTGCTTTATTACATAAGAGAATATCCTTCATTTTTTTGCTCAAAAAAATGAAATTCTTAATAAATTAATATTTTATTTTAATTAAATTTTCTTATGAGCCTTTTAGGTAAATTAAATAAATTAATAATATTGCTTTAATTTTTTTTATATTACTCCTACCAAAATTTCTCATTTTGATAGAACAGGAATCATCCTTAATTTCCAATTTAAAGATTTTTTGATAATTGTGAGAAAATTTTAAGTTTTTTTCTTATCAAAACTATACTTTTTCCACAAAATCTCTCCAACCAAGATTAGCAGTGACAAGCACATGCCTAGAATAAGGACATAAAAGGCTCCGGAAACAGCCTGGAAACCAACAGCAAAGACTGAGATTCCCGAAAGACAATCCGGCTTCTCAATTTGATAGATGGTGAGGGCTCTCTTTACAAATCCAACCTCCTGTAGATGCATAAAAGCAATCTTCATCAATTCCTTGTACTGACTAAACTTTGGCAGGATTGCTTGAAGGTAGAATATTGGAAAGAGACCACATACGGTTCTAAGATCGCAAATTTCATAATCTGTAAATGTTTTAGCAACTGCTGAGTAAGCTTCTGTGAGATCACAGTGATAGGCCCACTTTCCTGATTTTATAAAAGGAACTGCACTGAAGATATCTGTGTACATGGGTAAGTCCTTGGGTCCGCGCTTGACTCCAATCATTTTCTTTTCGTAGATTTTTCCAACAATTGGAGTTTTCTTTTCACGAAAGAGAATTCTGTGGTAGCCAACGTCATCGAAAGAGAACATATAGGAACTTCCCAGGAGTTCTTCGACAGTTGTAGGTCCCTTAACCGGAGTACTCAGCAACACACCAACCTTGAAAATAAAATAATTTTTAAAAATCAAGGTAAAAAATTAGTTTTGTGGCTTCAACTTACCACCGATGAGGTGTAATAGTTGTAGAGAAAGAAAGCAAGAAAGAGGGTAAATAAGATGATAATCCTCTGGACGATATTCCGAGGAATAGGATCAATTCCTTGCTGACATAGAGCACCCATAATATCCACGAAATCTTTCGCTGTAGATCCGGAAAATGAAAATTTGTACACAATAAAAATTATTCTCACTGTAAGCTCAACAATTAGAATAATGAGCATCGTGAGAATCAAAGAAATCCAAACAGAAGTGTGTAGAGGTGCCAGCAAGGATGCACTAGAATCACTCGATTCTGAGCTAACTCGAAAGGCAAAACCGATTATGAATTTGTAGCTGCTGTGCACAAATTCAAACTCATCGATACGATTTCTGAAAGGGAAGATTGCACTCATGCAAATGTCTGCCTCATCAAGTGCCATTACCCCAAGGACACCCAATCGATATCCTGATGGAAGATGTCCTGCCCAGGCTCTCGTAATGCGGTATTTTAGGGTAAAGTTGTGCATGTCCTGAATAAGGAAATTCAAATAGGATTGATATTTTACAAATGAAGCAACCCCAGGAGTTTTTCCTGGAAGCATCAGAAGAGGATTCACATCATCCTGCGTCACATTGTCCCTATCAATCTGAAAGTAATTCAAATACTAACTAAAAATTGAATCTTTTTCATAAGAATGAGATTTAACTTACAGGAGCTCCAGCTTTCAGTTGGAAACTTTGAAAATTTCCGCGATTTGTCTTTCTGAATTTTGGCCACAGATTAATGAGAATTCTCAATTCCTTTCCCTCTGAATCGTATTCAGCAAAAGGAATGCCAATTAGAGAACTTCCTCTGTGTCTCCCTAAACTGTACACATCCACAAGATTCAATTTTAAGGGACTCTCTGGGTTCTTTTGTACAAAAATCAAATCAGTTGAGAACTCAATGTTGAGAAAAGGATCCAAGAATTCCTCCCAAGTGTGTCCAGGAGCACCAAAAATCATCCAAGAGTAGGTGAGATTGAAATAACGGTTATTCGATGATTTCTCCAAAATATTTTCAATTCCAGGACAACCACAATCCACAAGAACTCCACAAGAAGCAATAAAGAATCTCGAGAATAAATTCGTTATGTTCAATTCATCCCTTCCAATAAAATGAGATGTAAAATAGATATTTTCATTGTTAAATTGCTTTCCTAGGTTTGTAAAATCTGTGAAAAATATCCAGATAATACTCCAAAATGTTTAGGAAATTCCACAGAGATTTTCCTACCATTTTCATTGCACAGCAACATCACAACTGATCTCACATTTCGCTGAGAAATAAAATATTTTTCCACTAAATCTGTTGAAATTTTTCCTTCAGAAGGATGAAGAAGGATAATTGTGGAAAAGCACAGCAGCAATTTGAGGAGCTTCATCGTGAAAAGCTCACGATATATTGAGGATTCTCTAGAGCGTGCACGTGATATTTATAGCCATATCTTTCTCTCTTCGCTCTTTTACATATTTTATGAGTTTCGTTTATGAAGCATTAAGAAAAATATTCATAAAGACTTCATCATAAAATCAATGCCTAATTTAATCGTCTTTGATGATGGAATAATTTTCTTTTCAAATTTTTCTTTGCTATTTGCAACAGGTAACGATTTATTTTTACTTAAATTGTCTGTCTATTTAAAGGACGAAAATGTATTTGTTGCAATTTCGCTTGAGGAATAGAATACTAGAGAATTAAATGATTTACTTTTTAATTCCATCCTGGGCATTAATTCTGCTAATTTTTTAAATCTAAAATCCCTAAAATTGAATCAAACTCGATCCTTTCGCCATGATTTTTTCCAATAGATCTTAACCATAAAAAAATTGGCGCAATTTTTAGCGCCGAACCAATTGAAGAGTTTACATAACTCTGTTGATAAGTTTCCCCATTATAGCGCTCTCAAGCTCATCAACCACGAAGTTGCAGATATTGTATTTGACTGAAAAATGAAAATTAATCAATACATTAAATTCATTAAATTTTATTTAAAAAAAATTAAAACAAATTCATTTCTGTTGAAGACATTTTTTTCTTCCTAATTTAATTTATTTCAATATTTTTATTTAAGAAATATCCATCGCAGTAATTATAAAAATCCTGTTAACAATAAAGAGGTAAAGTTTATTCTAGAGTTATCTTCCCGGAATCAAATCTCCGGAAAGATGAAGTTAATTTCTCAACACTTCTTGGCCAGAACTGCGAGAAATACAGAAAGATTCCTCTCTAGGAAGATCTTTTCCTTCTCCAGGAAGTAAGTAGAATCTTTAATTTAATTTTAAATCAATGGGAAATTAATATTTGAATAAAACACTTTAGGAAAGATCATGGAACATTCTGTCCAGTTTCACCAGGCTCTGTTAGTCCTGAGCGTTTGATTCCCAGTCACATCACTGCCCCACCTTATTACCACACCCCACAGACCCCATCATCAACAATGGGTGAGGTGGAGATAAAATCTGTGGAAGTTATAGCCAAAATGCGAGAGAGCTGCAAACTAGCTGCGAGAATTCTCAATGAATGCCGGGAAGTTGTCCAGGTGGGCAGAACAACGGATGACATTGATGAATTTGTCCATGAAAAAATTATCAAAGCTGGTGCTTATCCATCTCCACTGAGATACTGCGGATTCCCCAAATCTGTTTGTACCTCTGTGAACAATGTTGCCTGCCACGGAATTCCTGATGATCGGAAGCTTGAGGATGGGGATTTAATCAATGTGGACATTACAGTGTACCACCAAGGCTTCCATGGGGATTGCTCAAGGACTTTCCTTGTGGGCAATGTGGATGACTTGGGCAGGAAGCTGGCTAAAGTGGCAGAAGAATGCCTAATGCTGGGTATTGAGGCGTGTGGACCCAACCGGATGTTTTCCAGGATTGGAAGTTGCATTGAAAGCCACGCCAGGAAGCACGGATTCAGTGTAATCCCGGCATTTATTGGCCATGGCATTGGCTCATACTTTCACGGCCCACCGGAAATTTTGCATTTTAGTAAGTTCCAAAAAGGATTTAATTTTAAAATTATGAATTTATTTCTCTAGCTAAATACATGATTTGCGTGAATGGCGTGAGATGATGTGACTTTTGTTTTTTGCAGAGAATTCCGTGGGTGGCTTCATGAAGCCCGGCATGGTGTTCACTGTGGAGCCCGTAATCTCCACTGGAGGTCAGGAAGTGGAGATCCTCGAGGATGGCTGGACAGCGGTAAGTTGTGACGGTGCCAGGAGTGCTCAATTTGAGCACACAGTTCTCATCACAGACTCCAACGTGGAGATTCTCACGCTTCCTGATTGACCGTGAAGTTTGTTGCTCCCAAGTGTGTGTAGAGATTAAAGGAAATAAAAAACTGTCTTTGGGGTGCCTAAAGGGACTTGTTGTCTAGCATGCCTGCTGAGCTAGAGGTTTCGGTGCGGGTTTCTGAATGGGCAGGAAAAGTTTAAATTCCGACGGTAGCTCATCCTCGGAGTACAGTCGATCTGAGAAGTAAACCCTCCGGATGCGACAATTGGCATGAATCTGCACCCTGAGTGTCTCCACGTAGTTCGTTCCATAGGCACGGCGTGTGAAATCCGACAGATTGAATTGAATCTGATTCCAACCCTCATCCAGGCGCATAGGCATTGTGCAAATGAATGGCTTTACGCGAGTCGTTGACTGATAGTTACTCGCCCTGAAGCGTCGTCTTACATTCTTGTCGTCCAGCACCTGCGTGGGGAGGAGTGGGGAGAAAGATAAACATTCCCGGAACATGCAATGCAACGCGTTTTGTCAATAAATTGATTTTCTCAAACATACCTGCACTTCAAATGTAAAGTACTTCCGGACATTCTTTATGATCATCACGAGAAAGGGTAGCTTTATGCCCAGCGTCTTCTTAGGGTCTGCTGGACACGTTATGTAGGTCGTTGAGACATTTGTTCCCAGGATTTCGAGGACGAGACTCTGAATGTCGCCGTCTGTGATGCGCTTTATATGCCCATTTCGGACTTTTTTATCCCAAATTTGCAGCGGTTTACTCCCAATACTGTAGAGGATTGACAGGAAACCCGATTGGAAGGTATTTTTGAACATTTCCGGGATGTTTTCAAGCTTTCCAGGCACTTTTTTGCAGATTTGTTTGGGCTTTGCACCCTTCGGGGTTTTGTCGATACGTCACTAACCACAAAAATACAAACAAAACTAACCTCACTTTTTTTAGAATTCCTAACCACACTTTTGTGCAAGTGACGTCACAAATCATAATAAAATTTTCAGCAAAATTGTGCAAAATATTTACGAAGAAAAGAAACTAATCAATAGTTGTTGGGAATATCATGCTGTGAGGTGATTGGTGAGTGATAAGGTAACACGTAAGAGGCAAGATGAGTGATAGTGGGGATGTGGGCTGTGAACCAGGGGCATCGCGTGAAAGTAGCCTCATAACAACAGATAGTTTTGAGGAGGAACTACTGGCGCAGGAGATGGATTCCACGGCACAGGAGCACCCAGCGCCACCGGGAGCCATTGGGCAGCTTGGCGTGGAACTCGAAGAGGGTGAATCCTCCTCCAATAGAGCTGGCGCCATGACAAAGAGTGACTCATTCTGTAGCGTTCAGAGTAATCCGCAGCAGGAAGCAGATGATCAGGGGCAAGACACGGAGTGGATGAATCAGAAGAGGCATGTTTTCATCTTGAGTACAGCCGGGAAGCCAATCTATTCCCTGCATGGGAGTGAGGATAAGCTGGCGTCACTCTTTGGGGTCATGCAGGCCCTCGTGAGTGTCGTGCAATCCAATCAGGATAGTATCAAGTCAATCCACACAGCGGGCACCACGTTTGTCTTCCTCGTAAAGAGTCCCCTGATCCTCGTAGCGGTGTCACGAACAAATACAAGCGTCCACCAGATTCAGATGCAGCTGTCGGATGTTTACAATCAAATCCTCAGCATCCTCACGTTGTCCTACATGAACAAAATCTACGAGAAACGAAAGAATTTCGATCTCCGGCGCCTCTTGGGTGGGAGTGAGCGCCTCCTCAATCATCTCCTGGCCAACAGCGGGGGGCACAGTCAGGTGTCCAACAATACCTTCAGCTTCCTCACGAATTCCGTGCGAATCCTCCCGCTGAGCCCCAGCATCCGCGACAGTATTACGAGCGCCATTCAGAGCAATTGCTCCAAAATTAAAAATCTAGTCTTTGCTGTCCTCATTGCGCAGAATAAGCTCATCTGCCTCATCCGGATGAAGAAGTACTTCATCCATCCGGCTGATCTGAGGCTCATCTTTAACCTCATCGAGTGCTCCGAGAGTTTCAAGGCAGCCGAAAGTTGGACACCAATCTGTCTGCCCAAATTCGATCCCAACGGCTACCTCCATGCTCATGTTTCCTACCTCGCGGATGACTGTGAGGCCTGTCTGCTCCTCCTCAGCGTCGAACGGGATGTCTTCTTCACACTCTCCGAGGCAAAGAAGCGAATCACCGACAAACTTCGTCGCTCCAACTGCTTGGAAGCCATCAATGAGGCCATGAGTAGCCCCGGAATTAATCTCCGGACAATTGCAATCCCCGAGATTCGGCACTTTATCTACAAGTGCAAATCCAATGCTCAACTGCTTTGCTCCAAGATTTCTGCCCCATACGCCACTCCGGAGGAATTTCAGCGTCTCGAGGGGCTCTACTGCAGCATCCACAGTCGCGTTCACAACCCCAGTCGCCCACTGAAGCTTCTCTACGAGATGAAGGAGCGCGAAATTATGCTGGCCTGGGTAACGTCCGGCTACGAACTCTACGTCACATTTGAGCCATTAGTGGACAGGAATGCGGTCATTTCACTCGTCAATAAACTCCTCAAGTGGATCAAGAAAGAAGAAGCAAGCCTATTTATCATGAATGCTCCTGTTTTCTAAAGATTCAACTCCTATAAGACGCTTTCTTCAAATTCCCTGACATAACCTCACAAAATAAAATTCTTGCTCAGTGATTTTCATCATTTGTATAAAACTATTAGCTAAATTGTGCTTTAATTTCTTTTATAGATAATTAATTATAGAGGTAGAATGTTGATAATGGAATAAAATCAAAATTATGATCTTATTTTCTTACCTTTTTCCGTTTTACAAAAGAACTTTTAAAATTAAAGGAATTGAAGAAAATTCAACACAGAAGCGATAAAAAATCACTTAATTGCAAAAGAAAATGTGGAAATGATTGATATTTTCCTCCAATTCTTGGAAATATTCACAAGAATTGCTTCAGAAGGCTTTCCCGCCAAAAATCTTAAAAGAAGTTCGATCTAACCTCAATTTCCCGCCTCTTTTGGATTTTCTTTAGGAAAAAATTAAGCAAAATTAGCAGAAATGATTTGTTATTGATTTAAACGCCAATAATCAGCAAAATTAAAGGGAAAACACAGAAAATAAGGTCACAGTTCGCAAGAAAGTGATAAAAACATTGAACAAAGCGGTTATTGCAAAAGAATTCAACAAATTCAAACACAAGACCTCATGCTGTGCTAAATCATAATTTTGACCTCTAGTATTGCATATTTTCTCATGTTTTCTCACATTTATTCATTCCAAAGACCCATTTTGACCTTTCACCAATTTTTATTAGACCTTTACTTTGAGATAAACGCTAAAAGATGATTTTTTGTCCCTCTTATCAGGCGTACTTTTGTCTATTTGAGAGTGCATTGACCAACTTCCGAATTGGTTTAGCAGCCAGTTTAGCTCGTTTAGCTGCTTTTTCGTGATGAATCTTATCAAGGAATTCACTGAGAAGCTGAACAAGCAGCATTTTCTTCATTCAAGTGCCTGCGATAAGGCTATTTTTAGAAGCTAAAAATATTCTTTTTGATTGCAAAAAAGAGTTATCTCAGCGCTCTCTTCACCCGGAAGGAAACAAAAAAAGTCCCAAAGCTCCCAAATGTTGCATGATAAAATATTTAGCTACTTAAAAGAATTTGGAGGGAAATGAGAAAAAAACCGTTGGGAATTTGAATAAAAATCAGCGAGAGCGCGCGACAAAATATTGGACGCACCAATAAAATGTCAAAATTTCAGTGCGTGGCATAAATTCGTGTGCGGGGAGAAAAAAGCACGAAAATTCCAGGGAAACTGGGTTTGTGTGGGTGATTGTGGTGCTCCATTGAGTCATGTCGGAGCGCAAGGAGAGCCGCCAGTGGGCAACGATCCTGTTGCTTTGCATCCTGTGGTACATTGTCTCATCCAGCAACAATGTCATCGGGAAGCTTGTCCTCAGTGAATTTCCCTTCCCCACCACCGTGACAATGGTCCAGCTGCTGAGTATAACGGTCTACAGTGGACCCTTCTTCAATCTCTGGGGTGTCCGGAAGTACGCTGATATGTCCTGGCGGTACTACGCCAAGATAATTATTCCCCTGGCTCTGGGCAAGTTTGTTGCCTCCGTCTCATCCCACATAAGCATCTGGAAGGTGCCTGTCTCCTATGCGCATACAGGTGAGTCTGCCCCTTCTCTCAATGCATGCGTCCGGACGTTCACTTTTCCCAAAGACAGTGTCCACGACAAAATTTTGCAATAATTTCGGGGAAAGTGCCCGCGAGTGAAAGGTACAGAGGAATGCTGTTTGAGTGATAGAGACAGCTCTATCTTCTCAATGGCCTTCCCTGATTTGTTTGTGGCTCAGCATGCTCTCTGCCAAAGTTCCCGGAATCCCTGGGAACCGCTGGGAAAGCATCAATCATCAAGCAGCAATCACTTGTTGGTCTTCCTCATGCGTAATCAATCAAAACACCCGGACTTCCCCACATTGGGAGTCAGATAAGCCACCAAAGGGGTTATCTCTTAGATTCGTGAACTCTTGGGAGGAAGAATCCTAAGCTAAACTGGTTGCTATGCCCAACAGAGACTGAAAGCTTCCTAATTTTTGCAGTGAAGGCAACAATGCCCCTCTTCACAGTCATCCTGTCCAGGGTAATCCTCAAGGAGAAGCACACAACGCTGGTTTACATGAGTCTCGTGCCAATTATCACAGGAGTGGCCATTGCAACAGTTACGGAATTATCCTTTGACAAGATTGGCCTCATCTGTGCCCTCCTATCCACAATGGGCTTCTCACTTCAGAATATCTTCTCCAAAAAGGTTTGTTTCTTTCATAATATTTCCTTTAAATTAATTTAACGCTGTGTTCAAAATTTATTAACCTAACTCGTGTTAGAATTTTATACTTAATGATTTTTCTCATTGAGAAATTAGAGAAAAAGCTTTGAAATTTATTTTATTTATTTATTTTTGGTGTGGGTGGGCACGGTTTTCGACCTTCAGCAGTTTCTCAAACACAATATCGAGGGTTGGAAAATACACTATACTAAGTCGAGTTAGTATAGTATATTTTTAACGCATTTTTCGATTGCTTTTGATGTCCCTCATCTTCCCTCAAAAGGACAAATTCGAATATTTGTTCCCTACAAAGTTACAGCGAAAACTGTAAAAAAATTTACATAAGAAGCAATGTAAATCTCAAACTTCAAATCGCTCTCCTGAAAATCAACAAAAATGAGTTAGTATAGTATATTTTCCAACCCTCGATATGTTCTGCAACGTTTCGAAGGTTTTATTCCTTCATCATCAGGCAGGAAATTGAATTGGGAAAACTTTGTCAAAGAATTTGTAGCAAAATGTGGAGAAACAAACGTTTAATGGGGCGCATTTGGGAAGACTATTTATTTTTGCTTGCGTAATATTTAATTTTCAAATGAATTTCAATTAAAACTTTCTTAGTAACACAGTTAGGATGATAAGAAACATTGAAGAAAGACAACAATTCTCATAAAAATGTTTAGGAACGAACACACTTCATGCAGATTTTTGTAAACGTTTTGCTTTATCTAAATGTAGTAAATTTTATCAAACTCACGATAAGGAGGGATGACAAGACAACAATATTATTGAATTAGAAAATGAGTTAAATTCTCACAAAACGTGCACAGGGAGAAATTTCACAAAAAAAAAACGATTTTTTTTCGAAATTTGGAAACTTTTTATGCAATGTTTTGATTCGATTTTGATCACTGATTTGTGTTGAATTTAGGTAAAAATATCTTTTGGTCAGAAAATCTGTATTTAAGACTGGAAAATTATATATTTTGATAAAGAAAAAAATGAATTTGATCAGGAAATTTACAAATGATCAAGAAATGACTAAAAGAATATTTTATGTTGATCAATTCAGATAAAAAAGTTTTTTTTATCAGAGAATTTGTATTTTAGCCAAGAAAGAAATTATTTTTATCATGAAAACAAGTCATTTTGGTGAAAAAATGTTTCATTTTAGTCGTTCAACTTAATTCTGGAAAATTAACAAAAAATCAGGATTTAGGAAATATAATCTGCAGAACCATATTTGTTTTTATTAGAAAAAAAAAATAGAGATCTCATGAAGAATTTATTCTTCAAGCAATATCTTGATCAAATTAAACGATTTTTGGTCAAATTGACATGTTTTCTTGATGAAAAAGAAATACTTTTCTGTCCAAAATTCAGATTTTCTGATTAAAACAATTAAATCAATAAAATCTACCATTTGAAAAAGCTCTTTAAATTGTTTGAAAAAAATTCAAAATGACTCAAATAAACAGAGACAAATTAAACTTTTAAGGCTCCAACAGATGGACGAGAAATTTCTCGTGCGGTGCGGTGCGGCGAGGTTTTCGGCCAATCAGAAGCGAGAGATGGCTCACACACTCTCACCGCACAGTGCGAGAACGTTTTTCGGCCAATCCGAAGCGACGATGGGCCACGAAATCCTCGCCGCACCGCACCGCACGAGAAATTTCTCGTCCATCTGTTGGAGCCTTTAGCTGTGTTTCTTTCAGACACAGCTTTTGTGTACCGAGCAAAATCGAAAGTTGTCAGATCGGGCTCAAACTTGGGATGAGCACGAATTAGGGTCCCCACATTCCAAAAAACGTATGCGTCCGTGGTTTAACCCAAAATTGCGAGAGAACGGTGATAGATAGAGACTTGCGGTAAACGGCAAAGTTTAAATATCGACCGGAAGACATCCGATTATGCGGTCATATCCATCCCCTCACCACCGCGTCCGCCATTTTGAATAACCTCAAAATTTTGTTTTCGCTATATCTCAGCCCCTGTAATAGCTAAAAATCTGAAATTTTGATATGTTGTAGGGGACATCAAGAGCTTTACAACGATACCTCATTTTCGAAAATCGGTCAAGCCGTTTAGTCAATATGGCCGCCACAATTTTTTATCGAAAATCGATCATAACTCGAAAACGGCTTGACCGATTTCGATCAACCCAGGCTCAAATGAAAGCTCTCAACAAACCCTACAACTCTCTAGAACATCCGAAGTTTCAAAAGTGACCGCTAGGGGGCCAAAAATCAAAAACAAAATTTTCGATGAGTTTTCGATGAATATCTCGAAAACGCCATTATCGATTTGCTTCATTTTTTGATATGTTATAGCTGACCATATTATCTAGCTCCTTGCCAAAAATGAAGAAAATCTATGTCTCCGTTCTCGAGATATAGCCTTCCAAATTTGGCATGTCATATCTCGGGTGCTACAAGTCCGATTTTGATCAACTCAAGCGCAAATGAAAGGTTTCGTGAAGCCCTACAAATGTCTAGAACATTGCAAGTTCGAGAAATGACCGCGAGAGGCACTAAAGTCAAAATCAAAATTTTCGAAAATTTCGAACTCGAATATTTCGAAAATGCCATTATCGATTTACTTCATATTTTAATATATTATAGTTGAGATTAAGACCTTTCCAACGATAGCTCAAACTCGAAAATCTATGGAGCCGTTCCCGAGATATGGCGTTTTAAAGATTTCTTGCGGGATGACTTTTCAACTTTTCCCTACTTTGCATGTATTTAAACAAATTCGCGTTCTACTTTGCTCTCACAAAATTGGTACACTGAAAGAAACACAGCTCTCGTAAGCTTGGTCAGCTTACCAGTACATTTTTTATTCAAGCCATTCAAATCAACATTGCATTGAAAATCAGTAAATCAGTTCTACAAAAAAAATTTAAATGAAAAATAGGTAGAATTTTTTTATCCAAAAAATCAATAATTTTCATTAATTTGTAGCGCCCGACTCACAATCCAGCGAATATTAACCTGCCCATAGAGTGAGTACCCTTAGATTGGCGGTAACTGTAACGGCTGCCCACCCCTTGGCAACGGCTTCTGCCACCAGGTTACAAACCCTCAAATAGGCGAGAGAATATGAGAATCCACAAGAGAATGTAGGAGAGCACTGAGAAAGTAATTAGATGGGAGAATAGTAAAGAGTACTGATGAGTGTAGAGAGTTAGTCGGAGCTCAGCCTTGGTCGCAGGTGGCTGTTAGCTCAAAATGCTCTGTAGTTTAGAGTGAGGACGAGGGTTGAGGTTACTGGGGGAGTTGACCAGAGCCCCCTTGTGGCGCCCCCCTCCTGTGCAGGGCGCCACAAATTCTAGAAAATTTCCTGAACCGATTTTAATGAAAATTTATGGAAATATTCTCTGAAAAATAAAGAAAATTAATTAATTAATTTTGTTTAAATTGGATTAATTTTATTTGAATTATTGAGCAATCCTGAAAAAGCTTATTTTCAACATTTCTTAGAAACTGCATGAACTAAATTTTCCTCGTTCCTTCAGAAATATTTCTTTAGACAAAA
Organism: Lutzomyia longipalpis; assembly: GCF_024334085.1. Classification (NCBI taxonomy): domain Eukaryota; kingdom Metazoa; phylum Arthropoda; class Insecta; order Diptera; family Psychodidae; genus Lutzomyia; species Lutzomyia longipalpis. Next base: position 5,608,986 of record NC_074708.1, on the reverse strand, counting down.
ATATTATTGCTGGTAGTTTTATTTTTGTTAAAGAATTCCTTTCTTTTTTTTAGTAAAAAAAATTTCTTCTATCCATTTTAGGTGCTAAAGGACACGGGAGTCCATCATTTGAGGCTCCTTCACATTTTGGGACGTCTGGCGCTGTTTATGTTCCTCCCGGTGTGGTTTTACATGGACTTCTTCAGCATAATCGCCCATCCGACGGTGTTGACACGCGACTACAAAGTGCTGGCGCTCCTCTTCACCGATGGCGTCCTCAATTGGCTCCAAAATATCATTGCGTTCAGTGTTCTGTCGCTCGTGACACCGCTCACGTATGCCGTTGCGAGTGCCTCAAAGAGGATCTTTGTGATTGGAGTTTCGCTCCTTATCCTTGGGAATCCAGTGACGTGGATGAATATCTTTGGGATGGTTCTTGCCATTTTGGGTGTCCTTGGTTACAACAGGGTGAGAATTTCTTCTTTTTTCTTTTTCTTTAGCGGAAATGTCTCAAATTAATTTTTTTTTGTAGGCAAAGTATCTGTCCAGGCATAAGGACACAAAGCCCCCGGTTTTACCTTTTACGAATCAACAGTGGAACTACAGCCAATTGCCAACAGTTGACAATTTCTATGGGAATGGAAAGCCCTATGCGAATGGAGGGATAAAAACGACGAATCTTCTTTTAAATAATAACACAGCCACGACAAATAAGCTCCTCTTTGTCTGAGGGCCCCCTAAAATGTGTTTGTGGGGGCTTTTAGGTGCTAATTATGCTACAGTATTGCGAGGGAGTGGGGTAAATGAACATGATTGAACATCTGGGTATCCCCCAAAAGACGGTACAAATGAAGCATCGCTTCATGCTCACATGTGGATGGTGATAGAGAGAGACACAGAGCCCCGGGGAGATTGATAAAGGCGGAATTCTCCGTGATTTCAGGGCTCAAAGATCAACCGGAGGGTCACAAAAAAAACGCCCGGACAAATAAATGAGCGCCAAAGCAACTCGGTAAATGCTTTTGGCAGCAATTAACTCTTTTTTTCGTCACAAAAACATTTTTTTTCTTACTTTTAATTCGTTATCTTAACAATCCGTGTGACAACGGAGAGTGCTCGCATCCAGGAGCAATTGGGGGGAGGAGCTGAAGAAAATCTCTCGTCTACACATCATTGTTGAGTTGCCCAGAAAGGGGGGATTTTTTCCGAATTAATTTTCTGTTGTTGTTGTAAATAATCGCGATGTGTGTAAATAGCTCTGAGAAAAAGATTAAATGTGCGTCTTATATGATATATTTATTTAGTGAAAACAATAAATGAGCGTAAGCTTAGGGAAATTATATATATTATATACAAATTATATTAAAAAAAAACAATCACTGTAAATAAGTCACAAAAAAAATAGTTGATGATTAAAGAAGCAAAAGTTCTGTATAAAGAAGCAACAGAGTCTGATCATTGCGTGATGAATTTGTTTCAGCAGCAGCAGCAGCGAAGGGCTCACATTTGCATACGCGCGGCGGTACAAAAAAAAATATTTCTCCACGCGGAATTGCGTAGGGCCACACGACCTTGGTCCAAGGCTACCCTGGCACGTATTTGTGATCACATTTGGGATGTTTTTCGCTCAAAATGAAGGCAGATGAGGACAACAACATTTGGCAGCAATTCACGACTTCGGGCAACTTTGAGACTCCGCCCGTCACCGAAGATCCTCCATTTTTGCTTACTCCAGCACACGAGGGAGTCATAGAAGCGCCCCATTTCCCGGAAGGCAGCCACATGGCCTTCCGGTGGAGTGGGTTTGTCAATTAAACACTGACGGGCTATACAGGGAAACTCTGCACGAAGGATAAAACACAAAAAAAAAACTTTTTTTTAATTAAAATTCAAAAGGAAGCTTCACAGGGACGCAACGAACACACAACACCCACTCACCCATTTTCAGGATATAATTGCAAACCAGGAAAATGTGGAGTACCCGCGTGAATTTCATGCAAACTCCCAAAAAGTGAGGAAAGCACGCGAAGATCTTACGGTGACGATCGCTCAACGACTTTTGGCGCAAAAGTCTTTGGGGGAGGCCACCACAGCACTCCATATCAGGTTTGGCGCGAAGATCACCCAGCAGAGAATTTTGTCAACATTTTTGTACATCAAGTGTTCCATGTGAGAGGCAGAAGTGATAAGAAGAATAGTCGGAGATTTTCCAGGTCAATGTGAGGGTCTCTCTCTATGGACGATATCATTGTAACGAGACTTTTAAATTGAAAATTTCAATAAATTTCGTCCTGATTCGGAATTTTGATTTTTTTTTCACTTCATGAAATTGAGATTTTCTAAAAAAGTTTTTAGGGCTTTTGGTTGATTTATGATCAAGATTTTAAGATCTCCAAGGTTTTGAGTTTGTGACGTTTCTTTGCTAAATTGAATGATTTTTTTTCTAACGTTAGAAGCTTTTTAAAACGTTTGATAGGTAGGGGAAGACGGGGTAATTTGGCCACTTTGGCAAAGTCATTAATGGGAATATCTCAAGTATAGTAAAAGCTAGAAAATCCATTTCTCTACAGTTTATACTCCCCATAGAGATAATCAATCGTACCAAGTTTGAGGAAGATCCGATCATTAGATTTTCTTTTATTTGAGAAAAATCATTTTTTCACTTTTTAAAGTGCCTTTGGCATTTTGAGAGTTCGTCATTTTCGATAAATTTTTTTAAGCTTAAAAATTAACTTTTAAGCCATTAAGGGTCATTGATCCATCATAAACACGTTAGTGTCATCCATTTCCAGATATTTCAAACAGATTTTCCTGTTGAAATGGTTTTATCCGGAAAATTGGAGTGGGGTAATTTGGCCACTTGAGTTTTTCCGGCAGAATTTTCCGACCACATTTAAGATATTAATTATGGTTGTGCCTTTTAATGTTTTCTTACAGATTATAAGCAAAGTATGACCAAAAATTTTGGCTAAAAAGAGAAAATTACGATAATTTGAAAAATAGACTTTTTTAGACTTTGCCCGTTTACGGTTCAGAAAATGTTAAAGTTTGAGGCTCTGTTAAATATTTTTATCTGGCAAATTACTGGAAATGAATCTTAGATAAATAACCTATCTTCCAAAAAAATAATCGAAAAAATAAAATTTTTTTATTGTTCAAAAATTTTCATGTTTAATAATTTGTGCGCCAAAGTGTCCAAATTACCCGTGCTCGGGGTAATTTGGCCACTAAGCTAAGGGTCCTGGAGAATGGAAAATTCACCCATTTCTCATCGAGATGGCTATTTGTTTTGCTTCGTACTACCACACTTGCTTGATATATCCCAAAAACCGCCAAAGTGGCCAAATTACCCCATCCACCCCTACTCCTTTTCTGTTCTAACGATTGACGATTTTTTTTAAATGTTTGACATTTCATTGTTAACATTTGCCGTTTAATCTTAAACGTTTCTTAATAAAAAAAAATCACTATTTCTTTACGTTAGAAGATTTATTTTTCAACATTTGATATTTCTTTTCTACCGTTAGTTCTTTCTGATCGAACGTTTAAAGTTTTTATTTTCAAATACTTGACGTTTATTGTTCTAACGTTTGGTTTTTATATTTGTACTGGACGTGTCTTTGGAACATCTCTTTGCCGTTAATTTTTTTTACGTTAGAATTTTTTTTTCATAATGTTTGATGACACTCATTTTGTATCATTTGACATTTCTTGTCTAATATTAGAGACTCTAACGTGTGACGTGTTTTTTTTTATAATCTCTTATACTTGTACAGATTATCGTTATTTTTTTTAGCATTTGAAGTTCATTTTCTTACGCTTGACTTTGTTTTTAATTTCAACATTTCTTCATAACGAGTAATATCTTTTTATTTGACATTTTCTTTCTAACGATTGAATTGAATTGAAGAAATATTGTTATTCTTTGCAGAATGATTGTTTAGGGTAATTTTTGATGTTCCAGTTCCAACATTTAACGTTCCCTTTCGAAAGTTTATCACTTCTCTATTAAATTTGGTTTTTATTATCGTTTATCGATCGTTCTAACGTTGTTTGATTTTTTTATCTTTGATGTGTATTCTAATGTTTTACATTCATCCAGACATACTTTTTAAAACGTTTGAAAATACCATTTTCAAAATTTTAAACCTAGAAATAATTTTCGTCATAAAAAGGGTTAAATCCTTAAAAAAAAAATAGGAAAATTGTTTTTCTTTATGGTTTTAGCTGTGTTTCTTTCAGACACAGCTTTTGTGTACCGAGCAAAATTGAAAGTCGTCAGATCGGGCTCAAACTTGGTATGAGCACGAATTAGGGTCCCCACATTCCAAAAAACGTATGCGCCAAAAATAAGTTTTTTTCCGGCCGGCCGTCCGGCCGTCCGGCCGTCCGTAGTATAACGCTAAATTGCGAGAGAACGGTGATAGATAGAGACTTGCGGTAAACGGCAAAGTTTAAATATCGACTGGAAGACATCCGATTATGAGGTCAAATTCACCCCCCCACTCCTCCGTCCGCCATTTTGAATAACCTCAAAATTTTGTTTTCGCTATATCTCAGCCGCTATTATAGCTAGAGGGCTGAAATTTTGATATGTTGTAGGGGCCATCAAGAGCTTTCCAACGATACCTCATTTTCGAAAATCGGTCAAGCCGTTTAGTCAATATGGCCGCCACAATTTTTCATCGAAAATCGACCATAACTCGAAAACGGCTTGACCGATTTTGATCAACCCGGGCTCAAATGAAAGCTCTCAACAAACCCTACAACTCTCTAGAACATACGAAGTTTCAAAAGTGACCGCTAGGGGGCCAAAAATCAAAAACAAAGTTTTCGATGAGTTTTCGATGAATATCTCGAAAACGCCATTATCGATTTGCTTCATTTTTTGATATGTTATAGCTGACCATATTATCTAGCTCCATGCCAAAAATTAAGAAAATCTATGTCGCCGTTCTCAAGATATAGCCTTCCAAAGTTGGCATGTCATATCTCGGGTTCTACAAGTCCGATTTTGATCAACTCAAGTGCAAATGAAAGGTTTCGTGAAGCCCTACAAATGTCTAGAACATTTCAAGTTCGAGAAATGACCGCGAGAGGCGCTAAAGTCAAAATCAATATTTTCGAAAATTTCGAACTCGAATATTTCGAAAATGCCATTATCGATTTACTTCATATTTTAATATATTATAGTTGAGGTTAAGACCTTTCCAACGATAGCTCAAACTCGAAAATCTATGGATCCGTTCTCGAGATATGGCCTTCTAAAGATTTCTTAGGGTATGACTTTTCAACTTTTCCCGACTTTGCATGTATTTAAACAAATTCGCGGTCTAGTTTGCTCTCACAAAATTGGTACACTGAAAGAAACACAGCTCTCGTAAGCTTGGTCAGCTTACCCGTACATTTTGGGATCATTAACAAATTAGTAAAGAAACTAATTCTCTTCAGATATTTTTTAAAGAATTTCGCTGAAGTTATCAAGATTCAATCATTTGATGAATTTTGTAAGAATATCCGAGAGGAATCTTTAGATAAAATCGACAAATAAAGAATAAACAATTTTTTTTTTTAATTATTCGGAATTTTTGTCTTATTCTTGTGCCACATATTAGCCCCTTGGCTACCTTCACAAAAAAAACCTTCCTGAATATCTGAAATCTTCTTTTCTTCAATCCTTCCACAAAATGGGGACAAAATTCAATTAAAAATCCTTTTTAATAAGCTAATTAATAAATTTATTTTTGCAATTTTATTTACCAAAATAATTTTGAGAAGAAATCTTCACAATTTTTGAGGGAATTTAGTTTAATATTCTACTAAATATTGAATTTATTCTGTTCCACATTTTTTTTTAATTAATGACCAATAAATGCAAATTCTCCGCAGCTAAAGGAATAAATTGCTGACTCTTTAAAAAAAAACTTTTATTTTGCTTCTTCTGCAATGAAATGCCTACACAAATGACACACTGACTGAGAAGAGTTTTTTACATTAATTTATTTATTTGAATGATGCTCTGAATGCCATCTCTAAAATGCTTTTAATCTTCTGTGGAATTCTACATGGTGCTCCCTATATTGCCCAGTTTGTCCGGAAGCAAGATCACAGGGAGGGAAATGTCCGGGAGCGCCCCTAAAATGATTTTTTTGGTGTTGTGACAAGTCTAGAAAAAAATTGCCCAAAATTTGGGTGAGATCTCTCTTTAGTGGCCCCCCTTTTGGGGTCCACGATCGTAGAAGAGGAGGTACGCCGGGACGCTCAATACTTCATCGATGGAAACCTCCCGGACAACGGTGTCGGACGTGAAGTACCATTTGTGGGCATTCCGGAGGGCTCCACGGCGGTATGTGACGAAATGCCCACTACTTGCCTCCCCGGAGTGCACAATAACAGCCAGGAGGCGGTAGAGATTGCGCGGGAACATTGAGCCGAAGTTGTAGGGCGTTGAGGCTGTTGGGGTGTCACAACCACCACCACCCCCGGGCGTGGGGAAGCTGCTCGAGAGGAGGGACAGCGTTGAACCCCACGGGGTGCTCATTTGACTACTCAAACCCGGCTGTACGAAGCTGTAGGGGGCCATTGAGAGACTCTCCGGGAAATGCACGTAATCCTGCCGCTTTGCCACCTGCCCACCCATCTGGAGCCACGTACAGCGGGAAATATGAACACACAGGCATGCCGGAAGTTTGGCAAAGGTCAGTGTTTTCGTGTGAACTGTTGTTTCGTTGCACGACTCGCACGTGACGTCCGTCAAGGTCTCCGGGGCAATGAATTCCGACAGGAGATGCCCCAAACTGAGCCCTGGATTGCGATGTTCAGGCAATGGCAGGGAGACACTGTCGAATTTATCATAGCGCACGACGGACTTGAAACCACATCCGGAGCAGGCCATTTGACTACTTAGCGCCCCCCGGAAGGGATGGGGCACCTGAATGCCGGTACGATCACTCCAGACGGACACACGTCCGGGACCACGATTGAGACGATCCAGAGAGCGATAGGACATGGAGATGCGCTTACTGAGGCTCCCCCCGAAGGCACCCTCATTCGTGGGGCGCACCATACGGTGGTAGCCCATCGATGGGGAGGCCAGCTGCTCATCCAGGAGCGATGTGTCGGCGGAATCATCCATATCCGTGCACGTGGAATGCGGGGAGTCCGGAGTGTGGGCTTCCGAGCGAACGGCACGCATGAGATTTGCCATCTCATTGTATTCGGGATTGTCAAAGTCAGACAGCATGGCACTCGAGGGGCGCGCCTGTGGGATATCCACGTGCAGTTGCTGCCCCAGCGCGTCCGACAGGCAGCCAACTTTCTTTGGTTTCACCAATTCCTCCTCCAGCGATGTCAGCATCACGTGCAGCAGCTCATGCACATCATGCTCATCCGGTGGGATTACCCATCCAAGGGCAGTCAGTGCCCGGATGACGGAGCCTGGGGAATGGGGATCACCCCGCAGGGAGGGATGAGTCCCATTGATGACCTCCAGGGTGCTGAGGAGGCTCGAGACGAGGCTCTTCTTGTCATTTGCACTGGAGAGCTGCAGCCAGCCGATGAACTGAGGGCAGGCGGAAAGAGCCTGAAGCAGGGCATTGAGGAAGCATGTCCGACCAAAATTGTGGAGGCCGGCAATTTGACCTCGACGCTGGCGCAGGCGTGATGCTCCTGTGGCCCAATTTGCAGCGAGAGAAAGAAAAACAACACCCCCATTTTAGCATCGTCTCCAACATCCCCCCAATTCCAGTGAAATTTTTGCAATTTATGAAAGTTTCAATACTTTTAATTCAAAAAATTTATTTTTTTTATAAAGATTTAAATTCATAAAGAAAATAAATAAATAATTTATTTGTAATTTTCATGATAAGACTGATAAGCAAAATTTCAGTGAAACTTTCAACCCTTATGTGGGGAACAGTGGAAAAAACCTTGCATACCTGATGGGCCCCAAAATACAAATGCCCCCACAACAACGGCAGCCGTCACGCCAGCGGCCATCAGGAACTTATCTCCTTCCATTTTTCACACCACAACCAATCGCACAATCAACTTTTCCAGCCCTTTTTTGCAAAATTTCTACGCACTTCACATTTTTCTCTCTTTCCTTCCAAATCACACTGAAGTTTTGACTGGCGGTTCATTTTTCCCTGACAAACTGCGTCAGTGCAAAAAAGTAAGGTTATCTTGGTTCGCGCGCGCAATTTGAAAACACAATGTCCGTTTACAACATTTATTTCGTTTCTCTGGTACATTTTCTTTTCTCGAAATATCCTTTTTCATCAACTCCTTTCGGGGACATACATTGTTTAGGAATAAAAATACATTTAAAATTATTTACATTGTTATTGCACTACATTGTTGAGATCAAATTGAAAGCTGATGATTCAATATGGCGTCCTCAAAAAAAAACTACACAGGACTACGAGGAATGGCGGATCTGATGATTCGCGAGCTAAAATTTATGTTGAATTTCATTACGTTTCATCAATTCTCGGACAACAGCTATAATATTTTTTTCTTAATTTCTAGTGACTAGATTGAGCTCATCCATGTGCATAAGATCGCCTCGGCAAATCTTCCGCCACACATAAAATCCTTAAATTTATATTTCTTACAATCTACGTCTTTTATCCTTTATCCGTAAAATCTGTCTTTAATCATTTAAATTTTATATGTTACTCCTAAAATGTAGCAAAATGCTATAGTGATAGGGTGATTATATTTAATTGTGAATAAGTATATAATTTTGATCCTTCAGGATCACCCGCAAGCCATTTTTTATGCAGTCTACAGCCGCAATAGGATGTCCGGAAATGCATCCGGAAGAAACATGTTGCTATATGAATTTCTATTTATTATTTCTGTGATTTTAATAATGTTTTCATTTTTCTGTATCTTTGGATTTATGAAAATTGTTTCGTATAAGAAAATCAGCTTTTAAAAATAAAATGGCGTATAACGCGATAATGGATATTTTAGCGTTTTCGCCGTTGGTCGCCGCCTATGTTTGAAACGGATTTGTTTCAAACATGTTTCAGCAGTTTGACAATTTGCAAAAGAAAATTTAGTCTAAAAGGATTTTTTTCCAAGGAAATACGTTATTTCTCTTAGCAAGTAATCTTTTCAGCGTCGCAAATCCTTGTTGGTAAAAAATTCTGTATATCGGGATGTGAAACAGCGTCGTCTGATATGGCAGTTGCAGTAAAATTCGATGTGTTGCAGTGGGTAGTTCACACATTCCCCTGGTACGGAGCAGACACATCACTAATCCTGCGACTGAGGGTGGACTTCTTGTTGAGAGTGCTGTGATTGCTGCGGTGGTGCGGATAGAGATTGAGGGGTGCAATGTTGGGATGTTCAATTCGTGTTGGGGAGCTCACATGGGGCCTTGGGGAGGCACGTGATAGTGTCCCAAGAACCTCCTGTGGCTCCTGATACCCTGAGTCCATGTCTATTTCATCGAGATTGTTGTGGTAGGATTCAATGAGGGGTGTTGGGTCCTCGTAGTCGTAGTCCACAAAGCCGGAGTTATCAAACGAGGACTGCCGGAAGGAAATAGGCATTTAGGATCGTTACAATTTACTTTTCAAATCATTCCAAACGTACCAACCTTAACTGGAGTACGATTGATGGTATGATGAGCCGGTGGTTCGGGTTTCCCTGCTGCATAGTCCACAACTTCATAGTGATCATCCTGGTAGGGATCTGAAATGAAATGTCGCGTTCCATGAGGTGTCAGGGCTGCCCAGAGGACGCGATTGTCGTGCGCTAGTTGCTGCTGCAGGGTGTGAGTTTGATTAGCAGTCGGGTAGAACATTGTCCCCGTCAAGTAGCTTCCATGGGGCTTTGCTGGTGTCAAATGGGGCTCACCAATTACAGGCATTGGTGGCTTTGTTGAATCGTGATAGGAAAAGTTGTAGGATCTGCAAAGAGAGAGAGGAATGATTACCCAAAGATTCTTCTTCATCTAACTCCTATCTCTCGGTTTCTCTGTTTACTTACTCTCGACACTTCATGAGGATCATGGCGAGGATGGCACCCAGGAGTAGGACACCAACGCACGAGGAGATCAACACAAACAACCATGTATCCTCCACTCCCATATTCTTGTGACTCAGCTCAATGAATTCAATCCCAGAATGTTCTCTCGGTCCAGGATTGGGATCACACATGAAAGCAGCAAAACATGGCTGAGAATCATTCCCATTTGGGGACGCGAGAGCGCTTCGGGGCAATAGGAAGGATGGCAATGGCGGCGGAGGCATTGATAGGATCATATCCGGTGGTGGACCCAAATCATAGCAATCTCCAATGCACGCCATTGTTGAGCACTCCTCGTCCACTCTTGGGGCTTAACTGCAATGGAAAATATGCGGAATAATTAATTTCCTCCATCTCATGCACCAAGAAGATTGATTGCAGAAGAGAAGTCGACGAGAAAACGACATAAATAATTCCATTTCCATTTGAAACTCCTTCAAGTCCTTCAATATGATTTTATCATAAGATCCATAACTAATATTGATTTTAGCTAATGAATATTTATTCTTCATCTCCATTTCTCATCCTTCTGCTGGAATAATCTCATAGATATGGAGTATCTTGTAGCGGTTATAATAATGAGAATAATGAATTAAATTGAGGAAAATTAGATCCTCCGAGTTGGACATTTTTTAATTAAACAACAAAACATTTGAGAATTAATGTTAAAGATGTGTTTGGAAAATTTCCAAGAAAAAGGAAAAGCTTGTGCTGTGATTTATTGCTTAACGTGTTAATTAGAATTTAAATAATTAAGTCGTTTAACGGGTAATAATAGAAATAAATCGCTTTGGAATTACGAAAAGTTGAATGAAAATTGAATTTTTGCTTCAGTTCAATTTATTTCGTTTAAGATTTCATTATCATTACGATTATTACCATAAAAATACTCTAAAATTTATTTTAAAAAAAAGGTTTCTTATCGAAACCATCTAACTGGAGTGAAAATAGACACCCCTTTGAGCCCAGATAAGTCCAGGACTTTTATTGTGTTTTCACAAAACTTGACTTAAAAATTGTCTAAAAATTGTTAATTTTAAATCGAAATTCTTTAAATGTTGTACAAGAAGTTCTAAAATTCTTCCATTACAATGCGAGATTCATTAGAAAGTTAGAAAGATAAGTTTTAACTAGAAATAATTCTAATTTTTAAATTGTTTGCAGTTTTTCTAGAAAATTGAAGATTTTAAACTGATTTTTCATGTTTTAATTCATTAATTTTGCTTCATATTCTATTCACCTCTATTTGGTTCTTGCAGACTAGGGGAACGTGGTCCAATACTGACCTCCAAAGGTCCACGCAAAATGAGAAAAAGTGGTATAAAATAAGAAGCAATATTCTTAAATTTGATACCACTTTAAAGCCCATTTAATGCTCTTTTAACTCCCATAACTTTCACATTTAAAGTTTTATCAGTTTTAAGTAATAGCGGATTGAAAAAGGCTTAAAAGGTCCGAATTGGGCCACGTTCCCCTATTAATTTTTATTATTTCCTTTTTACTAACTCATTAATTTCTCAACTTTTAAAGCATTTAAATCCGTTAAAAATAAAGTATGTTTCTCGATTGAAGCTTTTACCACATTTCTGGGAAAAATTCCTTTAAAGAATTCCTTTCAATTCTCAATTATGATACAGAATTCTAATAAGATCAATAAGATTCTTTTGCAAGCTTTAAAGAATTTTCCTCACAAAGCTGATTGAAGAGAAAATGAATGAAAAACAATACAAAGTAATAATATTTTCTCACAATCAACTCAACGCAGGGGATTAAATTCATTACATTTATTCGCATCAATAAAATGCAATCGAATGAAAATTTTACGGGAAACCATCAAAATGAAAATTTATTGTTAAAGCTTCACTCCAATTGTCCTGTAAGCATAAATTTAACGATGGAATTTCAATGCAAATATAACAACCCCTCGGGAGAAATTTAATGAGAACTTTTTTGATGTGCCTTCGAATCCCATTTCATTCCGAAAGACCCAATCAATTTTAATAGGGCGCATGTAATTGAGAAATGAAAATCTCTGGTGGGAAGAAAAAATCCACCCATGAGAGGGTGAAAATGTGAAATTTGAGATGTAGGACACGACGAGGGAGTAGGAGTGTAGGGAAATGCAGTTTTTCCTATGATTGAAGAGGAAGAAGGAAAAAAATACGATGTCAAGAGGCCATTGTTGTGGGCAACGAGGCGCGTCGTTTTCAACCCAACATACCGCACCTTTCGGAATGCGAATCATCCCCCATTTTTTTTCCTGCACTTCCTTTTTCTCCGTGTCATCGTTGCAGCCACTTTAGAAGGTGGATTATTGATTTTTCCTTCTACTCTTTGTGCACAAAGACCCCGGGGTCGGTGTTCTCTCTTCTTCATAGATGTTCTTCCTCTATATATATCGAGGGTTCGAGGAACGCGGATGTGTCGCAATTATGCAACAACCCCTATTTTTCATTGCCAAATCACTTTAAATCCCTTTTCAAAGAGAAAAAAAGCCGACTGGCTTTTGTAACCGTCTCTGTGACTTTTTCACGCCATTTGCAAAGAACTAAAAAGGGGATGTTTTTGTCTTACCTTTTTAGGGGCGTCGGAGCTCCAAATGACGGCTGGTGGGTTTCTTCACTTCCCCGAACGCAGCAGAAATTCTTGAATTTCCCTTTGACGCACACACACCCCAAGGAAGAACAAATGAAGATGACTTCTTGTCCAGGTAACAAAAAAGAGAGAATTATAATGAAAAAAAGTCCACGTGAATGCGATTTAAATGGTGATGTGGATTGTTTGTTAGGAAAAATCACACAGACTGATGAGATTTTCCTACCCTCTGATGGTGGTTTTTCATTGCGACGCGTCGCAACGCATGCGCCATGGTTTGCATTTTGAATTCTTCTAGGGTGTAGTAGCAACAAGAAGATGGTTCAGTCAGTATATATACTCTCACATACAACCCCCCAAAAATGGTATTGATTTTGCTCAACTGTAGCAATTGGTGAGGGGCCACACAGGGTGCCTCGTACAGCCCGAAAGCTTTTTTTTGCGATGTTCTCAACGCAGGGATCCGGATGAATGAAATTAATTCCGGATGCTGGTGGGCATTAAATTTTCCTTCCATCACACCACGTTCGGGTGGGATTTACGCACAGCATGAGATCCTTCCATGACTTGGTGGCTCCCTTGTTTGGGGTTTTTGGCGGAGGGACAACGGTGGGATTTTGGGGGTGCGAAAACGGAGGATTTTCCGAGAAAATCCCCATGTTTTTGTCATCTTAGGCGATCGTAAAAACTAGGCATGTGGTGCGAGAGAATCCCCTGAAGCAAATTATGTAGGTAGGTACAGAAATGCTCTGGGTTAAGGGAAGTCTACCATAAGGATGACTAGATTTATTAATGGAGTGTGTAGAGAATGTGTTAAAATGTGATTTATTAGTCGAAAAAGTGAAAAGGAATTGAATTTTCTTTTCATTTCTTGTAATCCTTGTAATCTTAATTCAGCGAAATTGGAAAGAATTCTAATCTTCAATTCAAATATAAAAACATTTATTTTATAGTTTTTATAGCATGAAAGGAGTCTCAGCTAAGAGGTCTTCACTAAGTTAAAAAAAATTGTTTGTTTTAAATTGATTTTAAAATAAATTGAAGATTTTAATGCTTATTCCGTAAAACATTTTATTATTGGTTTCTTGAAATTAACAAAAAATCTCAAAATTATCTTATCTTAAAATACATTTCGTACTATAAAAGGGAATTGTCTGATTCTACTAAATGATAAATTTTATGGTATGTGTCTTGACTAAATAATCATTACATATATGAAAAATATTTGACCAATACATAATGTTTTAGAAATTAAACGATTTTCCTTCAAATCAGATCTTTTATTTAAATTTAATTGAATTTATTACAACAATTCAACAAAGAGAAAGAGATAAAAATGCGGAATAGACATTTTTTTAAAAGAGAATTAAGTGAAATTATTACATTCACGTGGCATTGAATTTAAATTGAAAGCACGTCTTTACAAATTGCAGATTAATTATGAAAAATGTCCTTTAATACGTAACATTGGGCTTTATATTAATGTCTTTGCCAAACGTGCAAAACATTTCTTTTTTTTAATACAAAATGGCACCCATGTAACGTCTTTTTTAATTTAAAAAAAAAGTTTTTTTTTCTCATTGTTTCCTAATCCTGGCAGATTTTAAATATCTCGTTTTTTTTGTGAATGACCTCCCACATCTCGCATGTTACGTACATTCATGCATGAGTATTTGCATGTATGACAGTCCTCGAATTTTCCTGCCCACACACAATACACGTGGCGGGAGGAATGATTGAGGAAAATCCATCAGATTCATCCTCCGTGAACTGAATCACAATCACACTGGATGATGGGCTGTGTGCGTGTCTCTAATCCCCCAGGAATAATCCGGAAATGGTGAGACAGACACATTCCCCAAAAAAAAAAAATGACCCCGCGCAAGAGATGAGAAGAGATGGCGACAACAAAGAAAGTAAAGCCATTCAGAAGCCTAATTTATCGTGCCATGAATGTGTGTAAAGTTCAGCAAACATTGATTGAATGACCGCCCAACCGCCACTGACGTCACCACCAAGGGTGGGTGGTCCTTTTGTAACATTCCTCCCCGAAAAAAGGGGAATGAGTGGGTGGGTGGGTGTACCTCCCGCATATTCCGGCTTCGGCGATTTCATGTCGAATCACTTTCGTGCCACGACGATCGCTGTGTTGAATTATTCAGCAGGAACCACTGAATTGCACCCCCATCCCTCATGTTAACATTTTTCATATGCTCCCACCACTCACCTTATTTTCTTCCCATTCACCCTTTCCGTGAAATTCGCCCACCTGAAAGGGAGAAAAAAAATTCTGATGGAAAATATTGAAACGTAGGAAATTACAAAGACGAAAAAATTAGGACAAAAGGCCATACCTCGGTGGCACTTTACAGCCCCCGCAATGCCTACCGTTTTACCCCTTTTTACGGTCCTGGATACTTTCGTGCTGTGTGCCTCAGGGTGGGCACCATAGGGGTGTGTGAGTGTGTTGGCAAACAGGCTCTCAATGGACATTTTTCTTCTCATTGTTTTCCACATTTTCCTCCTGTTGATATACAAAAAAGATTTTTCTTCTCTCTATGACCATTGACTTTCCGCTCTGGGTATGTTTGAATTTTCTTTCTTGTTGAATTTCTCTTTTGTTCATTGATTTTAATGCTTTTGTAATATATAGGGGATGATGTTGATCTACAATTTGGTTAACAAAAGCTCCTTCGCATTGAACATTTTCCAACTCGAGTGGATATACATTTCAAATTAAATTGCCTGTGTCGTAGACAGTGTTTGTTTCACTTCTGAATTTGATTAGCAAAATTGGGGATGAAAAGTAAAAGGTGTAAGAAAATTTTATTATGTACATAGTACATACATCATAGATCAATTTTCCCTTTTTCCGAGAATTCACTCGTAAAAGAAACATTAAATTGTACATATTTAAAATATCAATATTAGCATTAATTTGTGCTTTAAATTTAGGGAATTGAGATGAAATGGAGAGGAAAATTTTGTAAGAGAAATTGGAAAATTTCTCGGAGTTTTTGCCTGAAGAAATTCTTCTAATTTTATTGATTCTATTTAAATGAATCGGTGTGAGTTTTTGCAAAATAGAACAAGAAGAATAATTCCTTAATTTGAATACTTTGTTACGTTTAAACAATTTTTTTTAGAAAAAATAAAATAAAATAATTAATTTAAATAAAAATTTAAATTTTCACTTAAAGATCGTTTTCTTTTTTTTTTAATTTTATCGCGATCAATTAATCCGCTTAGAAAAAAAAATTTAAAGAATATTTTTTGAATCCAAAATATTTTTAAAAACCTAAACATTAAATGTAGTTAAGAAAAAAAGATTTAATTAAAATTCCGTAATCAATGATTCAATTTAATTCTCTTTTAGCTGTGATTCTTTCGAAGAAAAGAATAGCACAGCTTCTGTGTCCACTCTAAAACTCAAGGTCGTCGGATCGGGCTCAAACTTGGTATGAGCACGAATTAGGGTCCCCACATTCCAAAAAACGTATGCGCCGAAAAACTTGTCCGGCCGTCCGTCCGTAGTTTGGAGCTCAATTAAAAGAGAACGGTAATAGATAGAGACTTGCGGTCAACGGCAAAGTTCAATTATCGACTAGAAGTCTAGACTAGAAGGTTTTGAATGAAAGATCTCAAGAAGGTCTACAATTATCTATACATAGGAAGTTTCAAAAGTTACCGCTAGAGGGCCTACAATCAAAAACAAAATTTTCGATGAGTTTTCGACCAGTTTTCGATTAATATCTCAAAAACTGGACGATAGATTTCGATTAAATTTTAGTATGGTATAGGTGATAGGTACACCTTTTAACCAAAAAAAATAAAAAAAATTTATGTCGTGGTTTCAGAGATATAGACCAAAACAGGTTTCCATATGTACCTTTTAGCGGCTTAACGGTACTTGATAGAGGCTTTTCGATTGAAGTTTCATTGAATATAGTGGATATGACCTATCAGAATTTACTAATTTCAGAATTCAAAATGGCCGCCTTCTGCCATTTTGCTACATCAACAATTACTTTTACCTATTCATATATATTTTAAACAAATAATTTGGCGCTTCAGATGACAGTCCAAGTGTGGTGAAAATTGAGGTGGATAAATTTTTAGGAATGGCTTTCTCATGCACCGAATCACAGCCAACGCGTGTAAATTCTGGGGAAAGGCTTACTCATGCGCGTTGGCTGTGATTCGTTGCCTGAGAAAGCCATTCCTAAAAATTTATCCACCTCAATTTTCACCACACTTGGACTGTCATCTGAAGGAAGAATCACAGCCCGTAAGTGAAACTTACCAGTACATTCCCTTTACTCTGCTGGACCATCATTGTACTTATATATGTATATTTATAGGTTTATATATGTATATATGTTTATTTTATACCATTTAGTGAATATTTTAAATTCATTGCCATATTCTGTACGTTTCCGCTGAAGTATTTCTAAAAGTGTAGGTATAAATCTCTTTTAAAAAATTTCGTTTGTTCAGTTCTTCTATTTAACTTCCTTAATTTCTCAAAACTTTTAATTTAAATAAATTAAAGTGAAAACTTTAAAAATTTTCCGCAATTTCTTTTAAAATATTGATCAAACTTTAACAGCTCGCACACTTCTTCTTCTCAAAAGGAAAAGAAAATGAAATCATTGCGTTCACTCACCCTCACCACATACTTCTTTTCCTTTCAGCTGAATTAATTTTTTTTCTGCACAACTTCTTCTGAGAAATTGTCCCAAAAAACTCAAAAGAAATTTCGCACGAATAAAATATTCTTGGACTTCTTGGGAAGAATGAAAGCATCTCGCGGCGCCAATGAATGGGATTTTTGGGCACCGACGCAACTGGGTTCGGCCCTGACGTCGTGAAATTCGCTGAATCCACACTCGAAGTGCTCGAAGGTAGTGAAAAGCAAGTCAGTCACGAAAATCGCGTCGGAGATGCCGGCTGCTTGCTCGTGGGCAGATCAGTGAGTTAGATTTTATTTAATTCTGTGGTGGTGGTGAGTGAGATTTGACCGACCGAGTTAGAATTTTTTTCGTGATCCCATTTCGGAGGGCTAGGCCGTCGACTTGCACTTGGTGAGAGCATTTTGCACGGCGCTGAAGGTGAGTTTCCGCGTTTTAAAAATAAAATCATGCACCCTTCTCTCCCATCCGTCTTTGCCAGACGCAGTGTTTTCTCATTTCTCGCCAGAGTGGCTTCATCTTGAGACCATTTTTCAATTCACTTCAATGAAACTTACGCGAGACGCGAGATATAGTTTTCTATATTAATTGATTTTAATTATTTGTGGGATGATGCGGTTCTTCTTCACTGAATCTCCTCTCACTTTTTTTTTCGTGTGAAATTGCGAGTGAAATATAGAGAAAAAGTCAGAGGAAAACCAGTGGAAGATGCGACATAAATACCTATATTAGGGGAATTTTCTTCTTATGGTGTATTCATGAAAAATGAGGAAATTTAATTTATTAATCCTCCGTGTAAGGGAAGATATTTGAATGAAAAGCCAAATGATAACGCGTAGACGTTATAAAAGTTGGTATTTCACAACGTAAGCAATTTATTTATGCCTTGTTTTTCTTTTTGATTTATTAGATAAAATAAAAAAAAATGTGCAGAGTTGAGATTTTTACGAGAGATTAACTCAATAATACGCTTCAATGATTTTCTTTTGAGCGAACAAGATTAAAAGGCATTAAAATATTTGATGAAGCTGTAGGAAAATTGGACCAAAATTTGAATTATGTTTTTTTGAATCGATTAAAAAAAGTACTATGAATCAAATAAAAATAATAATAAATTGATTAATAAGTTTGCAGATTAATTAAAAAAATCTAACGTCCCATAAATAAATCAACTTTATCGCTGACCTTTTAAGATTTTATTCATAAAAATAAAACAACAAAAAATTAATAAATTATTGGTTATTCTTTAGCCTTTGTTAAAGAGATTTTTACGCACGAGGTATTTTATTATATATTTTTTTTAATTAAAATATCTAAAGATGAAATATTTTGGGTTAATAAAAAATCATTAAAGAAAAACATTTTATTGGCAAATCCTCGGCAAATGGACAAGTCTTTGACAAATTTTCTATTTATTATTGAATAGAATGCTATATAGGGGAGACCGGGGCTAATAAAGTCATTTAAGGGTTTGGAAAAAGCTTAAAATATCATATTTCCTAGCTAGATAGAACAAAATGATCTGTGAAAGAGTTGTAGGGCAGTAAATTTCCTAAAGAATTGAGCTATACATTTCGCTTTATCTGTTTGGGAAATATGATATTTTGAGCTTTTTCTAAACCCTTAAGTGACTTTTTTACCCCCGGTCTCCCCTACCTGAAATATCTCTGTGTGCCATTGTACCCCTTCGAAAAGTGCAAAAGAATGGGAAAAGAATGAAGAGAAAATGCCAATGGAGGCACCAGGCACCTCCATCGTGTCTCTATGAATGAAAAATTCTCTCACATACATCCCCCATCTTCCTTTCCCTCGTTTGTGTCTTCAGAGAATTTCCCAAAACGCCAAAAAGGGGGTGGGATTGGGGGGTGGTGGATGAGATCTGTATGAGGAGAAGATTGTGGATTGTAATGAGATTTTTTTCTGTCCAAGCAATGTGCCCCATCAGATATATTGTGACGAATGGGTGTGTGATAAGAATTACTGATACGTGTGGGTGGATGAGAATTTGAAGTGTCGGCCTCAATGTCAATTTCCTCATTCTCCTTTTACGCTGCTCCAGCACAATATTCGAGTATTTACCGAAGCATCTCCCCACACACACTGTTTTCGTTATTAATGCCAAGTCATAAAAATCTAATGGGGCCGCTGAATTACTCTCCGGGTTAGCCAAGGGGTTAGATCAGGCCAAGAGTGTGTGTGTGTGTGGGGTGCTGGGGGGATCCCTTTGTTTGGGGTTGAAACGTTGAAACGATTTGAGGAATTACAGCCCCTCTCCCTCCTGACCCCTTCATCATACACTGAACAATCATTAAATGCTTTTTCTCATCTGGCACACATTTCTCTCATCATCTCGCACCACTTTAAGTGCCATACCAATATTTTGGTTATTAAACAACATGGGGATGATGGTACTAAAAGTTTCTGCGCGTGTATGCCAAAGTTACTAAATAGCTTCATTTTATCCTAATACGAAATTTCTTACTCGTTTCTGCCTCCAAACATTCACAATTTCCTTCCAAAAAAGAGCTTCATGAGAGCTGGGTTACCTATGTACATAATATTGAACATTTTATCTTACCTTTAGACAAATTTTATGGAACCCCATCAATGTTTTCTCCATATCGTGTGGAATTTATCGCGAAATCAGCAATATTTAATGTTTCGATAAAACTTTTGCTGTAAATTATTTAACCACATTTCAGCCACGAGGAATGTAATTGAGCGTTGAGGAATATTTTACATTAATGGAAGGAGCATTATATTGGTACTTTCAGGTGGTATTAAATTTGTTTCAGTAAACTTATTATTTTAACCCTTAAAGGAATTATTATTGCTTAAAGAATTTTTACCAGAAATTTTTAAGAGTTTTTTTTAGGGATAAATGAATCAAAAATGAATCTAAAATTGATAAATTTTCCTTGAGAAAAGGAGTTTATTCATTTTTAAGGCTCTCGTGTAGTTTTAAAGGAGGTGGAAAATGAAAAATCTGAATGATTTTTCTTTAATGTTTTATTAATTTTGTCTTAATTGAAATAAAAGCAGCAGGTATTGATTTTTATGATCGTTTGCGATTTTACGGCATGAAATGATCTTAATGAATAAAGTCCTTCGTTGAGTCTTGGAAGAATTCTTATACGTAGATAATTTTCAAACCATTCAATTTTATTCCTTTCTCTACTTTTGTATTAATTCTTTAAATATTTAATTATTTTATTTCATTTAATTCTAATCAGAATAATTCTTTTCATACATTTTTGTTCAATTGAATTGAATTCAATTTATTTCATTGAATCAATTTAACGTAGTTCACAATATTCTAAATGGAAATTCTGCAAATGGGAAGAAATCTAAAAAATGTTATTTTCTGATCATTATTATGCTCTTCAGTGCCCCATAAATTCCATCACATTCTCATGAGATGTCTCTTATATAAGGCTTTGGAGAAACATCACAATTTCCACGCGTTATTCTTGGAAAATGCATGGGAAAATGTCTAGAAAACATGAATGGTTTCTTTGTGGGTAGAATGAAAAGGATAAATTTCCAAGAAAACATCCCTCCCTAAGAATTTTCATGCGAGACGTAAGAAATCAAATGAGAAAGGGTCAGAAGATTGACTTTATCGATTTGTCAGGTGCTAAGTGTGCTAAGAAGGATATTTTCCACATGAAAAGACCTTTTCCATGAGAGAGGGAGAGATGTGAATGATTTTATTGGTCGTCCCCATCCTCCACTGAAGCAGGAAGAGGTAAATCATGTGGAAGTAAAATTTAATAGTTCGGCATACTCTCAAAGTACAAGGACTCTCGTAAATGGAGGCTTCCTCTCACTCAGGAGTACCCCCAAAGAGTCACAAAGTCACCCTGTTCGTGTTTAACAATGATTTTCCATGTCGCACAAACCCCCTTCTGGCTTTATCTTTCACCTTCTCTGACCTCACTGGTTGTACGCTTGAATAGGGGGTGAATATATTGAGAAGTTTTTCCATGGGAAAGCTGGGAAAACTGACCGAGGTGGTTGGACAGAAAAAAAATGGATTTTTTTTCATCTTCTTCTCCGCATAATCTCATTTTTCTCAGCAGAACTACGAATGGCTTGGCAAAAGGCTGGGTAGAGACTGGCGAAAGGTGTCAGAGAGATAAAAATGCGGATGAAAGAATTTCAATACAATTTTCCAACTTTTCTCACTTTTCCTTCATCACCTCCATCTCTCAACATTCTTGTCACTCAGTTTCCTCATTCTGTGAATGATTTTTTTTTCTGTATCCTCCAACATATCCTCAAGAGTTGTTGATGCAATGAAGGAGAAATTCTTCGGAAAAATGCAAATGACTGTGCGAGAATATTTTCTTTCTCAAAAAGAAATTTTCTTTGTACTCACAGAAGCTGTGACATACCGCAACGATGATCTGGTTTACTTTCCTTCCTTTGCATCCCACCACGAAAGGAATATTTGCAAATAAGATTGTAAAGTTTTAAAATTTAATAGCCGCAAGAAAAATGAGAAAAACGTCTCAAAAAAATTTCAATTTATACAGTTAATTCAAAATATCATTTGAGGTTCTTTCGGTGGGTTCTCTTAAGAATGGAATGATCCTAACAAATAATGTGTCAGCTGTGATCTCAATGTTCATAATCCGCGATGCTATTCTGAGGGTTTTTAGCTGTGATTCTTTCGAAGAAAAGAATAGCACAGCTTCTGTGTCCACTCTAAAACTCAAGGTCGTCGGATCGGGCTCAAACTTGGTATGAGCACGAATTAGGGTCCCCACATTCCAAAAAACGTATGCGCCGAAAAACTTTTCCGGCCGTCCGTCCGGCCGTCCGTCCGGCCGTCCGTCCGTCCGTAGTTTGAAGCTCAATTACAAGAGAACGGTAATAGATAGATTTTTTTTTGGTGTTTTAGGAAAATTCCTTCCGATTGCGTCAGCCAAGGGACGGTAGGTCAACCCAAACACATCCTTTCAATTTTAGGGCCAAAGCTTTCGACGCTTCTGTGCGTCTTCCTCAGTGGCTGGAATTTTTATTAAACATTTCTTATAATTTTTCATCAATTTACAAAATTTCATTTCTTTCAATATTTCAAAATTTCCTAACTCACTCAATTGTGTCTTTGTTTGGGAATCGTCAATCGTCTGATATTAGTGATCATGTGGATTTTTATGCAGGAGAATTCTATTTAAGGGAAGAAAAAGGATAACTAACTAACTTGCTAACTATGGAAGCAATATTTTCCTTGATTTTACCTCTTTTTTCAACAATTTTCTTTCACTTATCTATAACTGACTCTTCTTTGCAACTATCTGAGGCATAACTGAATTAATTATTTAAAATGTAGGGGAGGGGACTATCCCAGAAACATTGAGATAACACATATGTGGCATAGTGGCATAGCGGTTTCCTTCATGTTTCATGCAGCAATGCTGCATAAGCAATGTTTATATCCGCGCATTCCTCACGTCTGTTTACAATCCGGGAGAGATTCTTCTTGATGTGAGCTGCCTCCAAAATCAATCTTTTCCTGTGATTCCTGTGTTGATCAATGATCTTTGTTGCTTTTAGGTCAAATTCATGTCCAGTAGCAGCCACATGGATGCACAGTGAGGATACCCTGGAGTTTCTCATGGGAGGACCCACATCACTTTTGTGTCCACTGAGCCGATTTTTCAACATCTGGGACGTAGTCCCAATGTACCGTTTCTGGCAATCCTTACAAGGAATACTGTACACCACATCGCACCTCCTAAAATTGAAAGGATGTGTTTGGGTTGACCTACCGTCCCTTGGCTGACGCAATCGGAAGGAATTTTCCTAAAACACCAAAAAACTTAAAACATCCCGTCAGTTTCCACTGGGGTAATAGATAGAGACTTGCGGTCAACGGCAAAGTTCAATTATCGACTGGAAGTCGTCCAACTATGATATCAAATTCGACCCCCCACCCCTGCATCCGCCATTTTGAATTTTTTTCAATTTTGTTTTTGCTATATCTCAGCTCCTATTACAGCTAAAGGCCTGAAATTTTAATATGTTGTAGGAACTCTTAAGACCTTTTCAACGATACCCCATTTCCAAAAATCGGACAAGCGGTTTAGCAAATATAGACTTTTATCGAAAGTCGGCCATAACTCCTAAACCGGTTGACCGATTTTAACCAAACCGGTTTTGAATGAAAGATCTCAAAAAGGTCTACAATTATCTATACATAGGAAGTATCAAAAGTTACCGCTAGAGGGCCTACAATCAAAAACCAAAGTTTCGATGAGTTTTCGACCAGTTTTCGATTAATATCTCAAAAACTGGACGATAGATTTCGATTAAATTTTAGTATGTTATAGGTGATATGTACACCTTTTAATAAAAAAAAAATAAAAAAAATTTATGTCGCGGTTTCAGAGATATAGACCAAAACAGGTTTCCATATGTACCGATTGTTGAAATATTGCCTTATATCGGCTTAACGGTACTTGATAGAGGCTTTTCGATTGAAGTTTCATTAGGTATAGTGGGTATGACCTATCAGATTTTACTAATTTCAAAATTCAAAATGGCCGCCTTGTGCCTTTTTGCTACATCAACAATTACTTTCACCTATTCACATATATTTTAAACAAACTAATTGGCGCCCCGCGAAGCGGGGCGCCTTTTTTATACATAAAAAATATAAAGATAAAAAATATAAAGATATAAAAATATATAAACCTATAAATATACATATAGAAGTACAATGATGGTCCAGCAGAGTAAAGGGAATGTACTGGTAAGTTTCACTTACGGGCTGTGATTCTTCCTTCAGATGACAGTCAAAGTGTGGTGAAGTACAATGATGGTCCAGCAGAGTAAAGGGAATGTACTGGTAAGTTTCACTTACGGGCTGTGATTCTTCCTTCAGATGACAGTCCAAGTGTGGTGAAAATTGAGGTGGATAAATTTTTAGGAATGGCTATCTCACGCATCGAATCACAGCCAACGCGTGTAAATTCTGGGGAAAGGCTTACTCATGCGCGTTGGCTGTGATTCGTTGCGTGAGATAGCCATTCTTAAAAATTTATCCACCTCAATTTTCACCACACTTGGACTGTCATCTGAAGGAAGAATCACAGCCCGTAAGTGAAACTTACCAGTACATTCCCTTTACTTATTTATAAATATATCAATCCGTATGATCTCTATTTGCTACGTCTCAATTGAGAATTTTATTCGATCAATCAATTGGAAAGCAAAGCAAAACAGTAGGAGAGCACAAAATGTAATTAACAATCATAATCAAAATTGAATTAATGTTCTTTCTCCATGTATATGTACTAAGGGATGGTCACGTTATTTTGGAAACTCTACAGGAACAAAATGGCCAAAATGTGAGAATTTCAAATAAATTTTTTGAGCACAAAAATTTATTTTCTAAATCAAAAATACTGAATTCTTATCAGTATTTGGCCATTTAACAAGAGTGCAAGCAGATTTCAAAATTTTGGTTTAAAAATTGGCTTGAAAATCGCTCTTGAAAGTCCCCGAGTTTCCAAAATAACGTGACCATCCCTTATATAGTATGCACATAAAATAATCCAATTTTCATCATAATTTTCCCAAGCAATGTGGCGTATGGACAGTCATGAAAAAAAAAGAACAGAGTAGAGCATAATATTATTAAATCCCCATGAGAAATAAAATGAATGTGTTGATGAGAGATTGCGAGAGTGGGTGAGAAAAAAGGATAATATTATGAATTTTGCAAAAAAGAGCTTGATAGGGGAGAAGAAAAGGGTTAAGGGGGTGGAATCGCATTTAAATAAAATAGTGCGCGGTGCGGGAAAATGCTGTATACTTCTATAGAAAATATGGGGGGTTAGCCTCATTAATTAAAATGCCTCTGTAGTAGTTTGTTACATACAATTATTTCACTGTGAATGTATGCTGAATGAACCATGTACCCCGGGGTCTGTGTACCCCCTAAATGAGTGGTGCAGGACTACCCCAAAACTCAATACTGGGTTAGTACCGCGCACAAAATCGATATAAAATGTTTAAACATGGCACACAAACCATGAAGAAAATTTTCCTTATTGTTCCCATTGCTCTGCTTCTTGAGCTTCAATTTATTGCACGTTTTTTGTTGCTCTAACTTTATTTTTCGTTTCTTTTTTTTGCCACGATAGCCAATTCCACACTCGATCCAATTCCATATCTCATATTCAATGTAGAGAGAGATTATTTTGAGAACATCCCACCCCCGCATTTTGAGGTGTACGAATGCGGGAAATAATGTACAAGTTTTATAGCCTGACACGGTTTTTCTTTTTCATCGCAAAACTGTGTGCGATGTAAGAAAAAAATAAGAAGTGGAGTAATTTTCTCTTATAAATTTCTCACAAGTGCCTCTCAATTTGAGCGAAAGAAAAATCTTTTGGGTGAAAAATTGCGTGCTTTCCCCGGGAAATTTATCAGTGCGCTAGTCGAATTGGATGACCAGATGTCTTTTTGGATTTTTTTTTCCAACGACACAATCGCAAGATAAATTGCACAAAAAATACTCCTCGTGCCGGAGAGACAGAATTGGGGCAAATTCACCACATCCCGGGATGAGAATATATATTAGAATTTTTTTTCAATAGACTGCCCTACATTCGCGTTTATTTTTTCATGAAAGAAAAATTGGTTTTCAATTGATTTTTTTGGAAGAATATTTAATGGAAAAAATTGAATTAAAAATTATTGTTTTAAAGTCAAGGAATATTAAATTAAGGAAGGGATCCTTGTCCAATTTTGATGGTAAATGTCAAAGGAATAAATTAAGATAAATCTTAAGAATTATTCATGTTAGAACTTTTTAATATTTGTTATTCGTGTATTTATAATTAAGTTCTTTTGTCGTCTTATGCTCATCCTTACACTGAATAATTAACAAACCAGAAAAACGACTGAATTTTGCGATTTTTTAAAAAAAATTTAGAAGTTTTTCTTTCTTCAAATAAAAGTTCTTTAAAATCATGGATATATTTGAACTTTTAAAAGCTTTTCTCGACTTATTTTTTAACGTATCAATAAATAAATAATTTGATTTAATAAATAAACAACAATTTTCAATTTTGGAAGAGCAATACATTCTCCTACCCCACGCTACTCTATTTTTATTCACTCACATTCAACAGCAACTATTTTGAGACACACTGTCTTTTTACATATTCTCCTCTGCATTGGGAATATATATGAAGCTTTTAGGTGAATTATACTAATTTATTATTAAAACGTGAAAGATTGTCTGAATGACTCAATGAATTTGGAATACCTATATTAAACGATTAATGTTCTAGAAATTCAATTTTCTATTTTTTTTTAATCTGATTCATTCGCCACACCCTTTTTCTTTTGATGTGAAGGAAAAAATTTAATTAAAATTTCTCAAGGATAAAAATCTTTCTCAACATTATGTTGTTTTGTTTTGTAATCCGCTAATTGAGAATATCTAGGATAAAATGGAAGAAATATTAAAAATTCTTCAGAACTTTTAGCTTCTTCTCTTCATTTTGTGCTCTTTTGTGATTAAATTAATAAAGGAAATGTTTTCTCTTTTTTTTATTTTCTTCTTTTTCCGCCTTTGTTGTGCTTTAAGCGGGAAAACATCCCTCGTACGGTTTCTCTATTTCTTCACAGAAGGATTTCCCCTTGTTTATGTTCTCTGTTTATTTGTTCGACACCCAATTGATGAGGAAATTATCAATAATGTTATTTGTTGTGCGCGTCCTTTTTTTTTAACAACCTACTGCCTCGTTGACGTTGATGCAATTTTTTCTCTACTCTCTAAATCCGCTTTTGTATCAATAAATAAAATGTTTGTTTTCCTGTCTTTTCTATAAATATAATGTTGGAGTGTTTAAGAATTCTCCGTGGATAAAACTCATTTTTGAAAGGAAGGAATGGGAAAGGACGAAAAGGGAAAATGCATGAAAATTCATTGCAATAAATTCTTGAACAATTTAATGGGATTTTTTTAAGGGTTTTGCCTTTTTTCTTAGCGTGTGAGAGCTTTAAAAATACATTTGCCTAACATTTTCGAGTTGGAATTGAATTGAGTCGAAAAATTGGGTTGTCTGTGTCAATTTTTCTCCTCTCACGTTTGTTTTTGAGAGAATGGGAAAAATCAATAACGACCCACAGAGAGATAGTAGTTTTCCCATGCCTCTCGCCCCCTCTTCTGGAGCTTCACGTCACTCTGTATATATAGGTACAAAGCTCTGTGACGCGTTCTTTGCTCTTTTCCCATAACAATTTTTCTTCTTCAGCAACGGGGAGTTTTGTTTCAATGAAAAATATCTGTGGTCCATAAATACCCTTTTACATGGCTTCACGGGGAGTTAGTGGACACAGTGGCACTGTAAAAAGGAAACCCGATCCTTTCGTGGGTTTTCAAACTTAATCCTCCGGTTTATATCCAATCATCGACCGTTGATGGCTTTTTCATTGAATTTTCTTCCCCATTCAAGCTTCGCATACCATCACATATATCGCTCAATCCACCCACACCATTAACACTTGCCGACAAGATAAAATGCTCTCAATTATACCAACTTCTTTTTCTCCCCTCTATTAGGGGATGATAATGAATTGCAATCACTTTCGAGAGAGTTTTGGGATAGGAAGAAAGTTTTGCTAATCGTGAGGTGATTAATATAAATTCGCTCCAAGAATGTTTGCAGAGTTCATCTAAAAATAAATCAGAAGTGATTTGTTTTTTTTTACTCAAGCCTCTTAAAATAACTTCTCAATGGGCGTGCTAATGTAAAGTGAGAAGGAAAAAAAAACATTGGTGGTGTGTAAGTTCACACCTGTCGCACTGGAAAAGCTTGAAAATTCTCTTTTCTTTTTTTTTGTCTTAACTTATCCCTCTTTTTCTTTTTTTTTGAAAGTTTTTTTTTTACTTCAAAAATTCTTAGTGAGAGATTAGTATGATGTGTACAATTATGTGCTAAATAATAGCAAATTTGTTGCCTCCAATTGACTATTAGCGACGTTTTGCTTTATTTAAAAGCTCCTTCAAGCTATTTATGATAAGAAAATCTCAATGAACAAAAGAAAGGAAAGAAAAATCACGAATTGGGTGATTCACAATAATTTTGATTGATAACACAATCGGACTAAATTGCAATAAGACCTCGCGCTATGTATCGTCGCCTCGCGAAGCAATTAAAAAGAATAACAATAAACAAATTAATGAAGCACACCACAATGCTTTGCTCATTAAATAAAACAAACCGAAAGCACCAAAACGTGAATTAATCAATTAACTTTTAAATTGAATTTTATATTGAAAAAAATCTTGGATTTTTTGATTTTCTTTGAGTGTTTAGTAAAAGGAGTTTATTCGTAGATGTTAATATTGAGAATATAAATAGAACATCTTCTTGTAATAGGACTAAGAAAGAATAAGAAATCACCAAAAAAATTCTCATATTTTCACTGAGGAATCAGCTAGTAAATTAGGCAAAAAATTGCCTAATTTTGTTTATAATGACGTCACCATATTGTATTATTTGATTCTTTAACCCTTTCGCGCTCAGTCAAAATGTCTTTTTTTCTTCTAACCTCTTCTGTGTGAATTTAATGAATTTCTAACTTGAAAAAACAATTATAATCTTAAAAATTTCGGAAAATAAAATTTTCACGCTTGAGTCTTCATATGATCCAGAGAAGGCGAAAGGATTAAATTCATGAAACTTTTGGGGTAATGTTTTGTTGATGAAGCTTTGAAAAAATTGTATGATTTAAAAAAAAGATATTTCAGTAATTTGATAATTATTTTTTCTTTAATTGATACTCTACTAGATTAACCCTTTCGCGTTCCTTGGGTTATACGTAGATCCAAACATGAAATATCATATTTTCCAAAGTTTTATAAAAATTAAATTTTTTATCAAGTTAGAAGCGCATGAAATCCATGCAAAAAAAAGGTCAAAGAAGACTTTTTGTCTGAAAAATGTTTTTTGAGATCTTTCATAGAATAAATTGTGATAAAAGATCGCAATTGTCAGTGTTTCACGTTAACGTGAAAGGGTTAAGCATGTCCTGACTTACATAGGGGAATGAATAAACTTCTTTTAAAACATCAAGAATCTTCCGAGAATCCTTAATAGTTTAAGAATTTTTCAAATAATTCATAAAAATTATTCATTTCCCTAATTGTGCGTAACACAACTGTATTTCCAAACATTCATTGATTACATTGATTAGTAGTGTCTGCGTCATTGGGAACTGAATGAACTTTACTATAACAAGGGCAGTGGTAATGATAGCCCATAGGTCCATTCAGCAGAGCGTATGATTAAACTAAGGGTTGAATTTGTAATTTAAACATGAAAATAATTCCACCGAAATTGCTTTGTGGAAGTTCTCTTGTGGTCTATGGCAGGATATTCTCCTGCGGTTTCTCTCGGGATGTTTCATACCGAGTGAATCGTTCTCTTTGTATATCAATATAAAATGGAAACTGTGGGATCTGCTTGTGCTGCGTCCTAAAAGAGAATTTGAAGTTGTTTGGATTGCAAAATTGGGATTTCAATTAGCTCCCAAGCACAGGGCGGAGGTGGGAATTTTGTGGGATCTACTGGGGCCTGTCGGGTGTGTGTGTGGCTCACCCAGTAAATCCATCGATGGGGATGAGTCATATGCCGTGTAGAGGTAGTAAAGTTTCACTTCAATCACTCACTGTGGGCATGTGAGGGCTTCTCTTTATCTGTTTGGCCACTCTGGGATGGTTTTGCCTGCGTTTCGCCTCAGTAAATATTAAAATGCGTCTATTTATTGGTACGCATGCCTCTCTTTCTCTCTCGTTCTCATTGTAGGTCAGACACAGATAGTGGAGCACCATGTTACTGGGGGCTTGGCCACTTGGTGGCAAGACCAACCACGGATCCACCGCAACAGCCGCCCCAAAGAGTGGCAAGTGCCGCTTTACACTCCTCTGTGGCGGCTACATCTTATTCCTTGTTGTCGGAGCAGCAATCTTCTCGGCCATTGAAGCACCCCGAATGGATGAATTTGCCAAGAAACTCAATCTCGCCCGAAGTAACTTCCTGAAGAAGTACGCGTGTATTGATGGTGAGTCTTTAGGCTAACTTTTCTTGTTTCTTGTAAATATTGAGCTTTTGTACAATGTATATAGCAATGAGGGTAGGGTGGGATGTAGCCTTAATTATACATACGTTATGTATGTTGTACAGGTTGTACCTACACATGTATGTATATAGCATACGTGAAAGAATATAATTCATTATTTCTTACAAGAATGAGAAACTCGGAAAATCTTCTATTGCCTTTTAACACAGAGGTGTGTCTGAGAAACTGCTAATAAAATTAAATATTTTATTCTCAATATGAGAAATGTTTTATCGAGGTAGTGTAGTGGGTGTAGCTAAGCTAATAGGGAAGGAAGGGAGAAAATCTCTCCCACCTCATCTCAATCTTTTTCTCATCTAATAGCAATTATCTCGAGACATGCTGTCATTTACTCACTGTGTCCCTTTGGGAATGATACCTTTCTGATGAATTTTACTAATTCATTTTATTAAAAGATGGATCATTGTCTCAATGACTTGCAAAATGGCGTCTCAGTGGGGATCGTGGGGGTTGCAAAATACAATAAAAAAAAAATTCCCGCAAAAGCAAATTCCCTCAGATGTGAATGCAAATTTCCTCCTTGGCTAATTTTCTCTACTAATTAGATGAAGATTTAGCAGTTTTGTGCTGTAGAATAATGATGAAGTTTTGTGAGAAAATTAGCCACTATTTCATTCCAAATTGCGCTTTTGCGGAAAGCACATTGTGCTTTTCCCACGACTCTTGCTCCTTTTTTGTCGCTTCACCGTAAAAAAAATAACTAACAGCTAACAAGGGAAGCAAAACCAGTGATGTGGGTGCTAAAAATGATTTTTCCGTTGCTTCCCTGAGAGATAAATATTTACTCAATGAATTAAATTTTCCTCAACTCCATATACATAATTTTTAATATCATCGCGTTTTGGAATAATAAAAAGCTTTTTTTCACGTATAATAAGGATAATTGAGCCCCCTGTCGTGGATTAATTGATTTTTGCCCCTGCGTGGGATGACAGAGTTGTTGTGAATTTTTTAAAACTTCATTATTATCCGTGTGACATTAATTAGATTGGCTGCTTTCTCTCTCTAAAAAAATAATAATTAAAATGTTATTATTTTGCGTCTAGTAAAAGCTGATAAAGTGATGCACAACATTTTTAATTTAAAATTAAATAGGAAATTATGTTATTTTTTTTTGCATTTTGATTAGATTAACAAGCTAAAGGACGGTAAAAAAAATTGAGATTGCTTCTTTACGTGACGTGTAATTAATTATGGTGGAAAAAAACGTACCCAGCTGGCTAATGGACTAGTGTAGTGACGTTCTTTCTAATTTAACACGCTGATGGCCGGTAAATTAGGACAGTTTTATATGGGAGAAACTTTCAGTTGAACAGGTTAAGTGGTTCCCAAAGGGTTAAAATAAAAGTTGTGGGAGTCAAAACGCGGGATCTGACCTTTAGAAAATACTCTTTTATTACTTCTGCGACGTTTCGGAGCTTTATTTCTCCTTCCTCAGGCATTAATAATTGAGGGTATTTTTGTCAAATTGATTTTCACTTTTTGCATCCACTTTGCACCAATTACGGTTCTCTTCACCATGACTTTTTGACTTGGACAAAGTCAAGTCAAGTCCAAGTCAAAAAGTCATGGTGAAGAGAACCGTAATTGGTGCAAAGTGGATGCAAAAAGTGAAAATCAATTTGACAAAAATACCCTCAATTATTAATGCCTGAGGAAGGAGAAATAAAGCTCCGAAACGTCGCAGAAGTAATAAAAGAGTATTTTCTAAAGGTCAGATCCCGCGTTTTGACTCCCACAACATTTGTAAATTGACCGAATCTCCAACATGGGTTAAAATAAATTTAAAGCATTAAAATAACAATCAAACGAATCAAACGTTGAAAAGGAATATCAAACGTTAGAAAAAGAAGAATTCTTTCCCGAAAATTAACGTAAATAGTCATATTGATGTTCCAAAAATACGTTTAATATTTAAAAAAATCATCAAACGTTAGGAAAGAAACGTCAAGCATTTGAAAATTGAAAAAATCGTAAAGATTAGAAGCAGCAAACAGTCCAAAAGGAACGGCAAACGTTGTAATAAATCTTCTAACGTGAAAAACTTTTGAAAGGTATATAAGAAAAGTATTTCTTTATTTTTTTTTATTAAGAAAAACATTTTTCTTTTTACCTATTTCGCATAACTAGTTATAGCTAGATTCTTTTTTTAACTCCCACCCCTCCCTAAGGTCTTCGGGTCTACTGACCCATATGGACCGCCAACACCTACAATTGATTTACAGTTACACCGCAATCCTATAATCTTTTAGGAATTCACCTAAGAGTCGGAGCGGTTCGTTCAGCTTTTACCTAGCTAGATTCTACGTTGTGTAAATCAGTTTTTTGTTTTTCCATATTTTACGAAATTTTGTCAAGTTTTTCATGATTTTTTGTGAAAGTTTTTATGGAATTTTCACGTTCTGGAAAAGTTCTTTAATTTATTTTATATTGTTTAACTGGTATTGGATTAATTTACAATATAAAATTGAAGAACGCACTACACCGAGGCTTCACTGTATATAAGCGTGAGCCCTTAAATGTCCCATAAATTACCCTTTTACAAAAAAAAACGTGTAATCATTTCAGGCTATTACTTGAAAAATAACGTAGAGAAATAATAATTTTTAGACTTTATGTATCACACACATAGTTGTGCCCTATTTCTAGGGGTATTGAGGTCGATCGATTTAAATGAAATGAGATTTGAATCGAGATTTGAATAGTAACTATGCATGCTCTTCTATGCTCTCGATATTTTGCATAAAAATTGTATTTTTATCGGTTTTCAATATTATACAAAAAAAAAGCTCAAAATCCTCAAAAAGATCATTTTTCTTTATTAAAAAAGCTCTTCTTTGTACCTTCAAGTTAATCCCACATGCCCTACATGTGATGCATCGGATGCATCGTTTCCCAAATCGATCTTAAAAAATTCATCATAATTTCTACGAAAGAAACTTTCATTTTGGGGGAAAGAGTCACGGATGGGAGTTCTTTGAATGAGAACTTTTCCAATTCAACTCGATGCACATTCCCCCGGGTGAAAATGATGAAAATATAATTCAGCCAATTCAGCACTGATGTCTCAAAACGTAATAACTTTGTTGTATGATGAAGGAGAAATCTTTGAACTTTAGTTTTCCGACCGATTTTCCTCCATTGTTCCCATAACACCCATAAATTCATCCCGTGCGAGGAGACAAGAGAGCGAGAAGAGGGAGTCTTTGGGGGCTTTTACATGTGCGCCTATTTACATTACATAATTTACATTTCTTATCCCACATTTTGCTTTCTTCCCGCACTCTCTTCGTCTTCTGGGGCATTTATCATTCCACTCTCTGAATGCCTTATCAGTTGCCAGTGTTGTCTCCATGACTTCTCTTCGTATAAATGGGAAAGGAACATACTTTGTCGTATCATTGAGTAATTATCAGCCACCAGAAGCTGATTCTTCTCGAACAGTTAAGAGTGCTCGCTCTTTTGGGAAGTGATTTTAGTTAATAACTTCCACGCATTTTTTTGCTTTCAAATTATTATTTTATTTTTCTTAAAGTGTGTGATAAGAAAAATATGATATTACAAAACGCGGAACTTTGCATAAATGCGTCACAGTGCCAAAGAATTTGGTTCACATTTGGCGAAGAATTGATCCCAATTTGACGTACCTTCTTGGCACATTTCCCCCCCACATTACTTTGTAATTGTTTCTCATCTTCTTCTGTGCGCGTGTGTGTCGCGATCTTCTCTGGTTTCTCGAGGAATCCCCTCTGTGTGTGTTTGATCGCATAATAAAATATACAAAAGAGACATAAATTGCGGGCGAAATTGTCAAGGTTTTGACCTCACCTCAACCCTGACCGCTTAGCCCCTAGCAGCTGCATCTCATCTTGAGATCATGGAGAAAGGAAAGTTCAAAGGATCTTCCCGCGCGGATGACCTCACGGGTCTCCTGGCGGATTTTGCGAATGAATTTGAAGCTCGTGCCGATGAGATTCGTCTCAAGCAATCCAAATTGGATCATCTGCACGAGCTTCACTACGATGGGATTCACTACAAACGCTTCACGAAGCGCAATCACGTGTACTTCCTTGCTTTTGGGATTTTCTATGTATTTTTTCTCGTGCTCGGTGCTCTTAGTTTTATGACCGTTGAATCCCCCACGGAATTGGCCATTAGGAAAGAGCTGAGAGTGTCCAGAAACGCATTTCTCACCAAGTACAGCATTCAAGGTTAGCAGAAGAGAAACAATCAACTAATCGCGATTTTTTTCATGGTTGTTGGCTTTATTGCATAAACAAACATTTAATCGGCGAGTAGTGTTGAGGATCGAGAGACTCATTGGGAATTTATGGGAACATTTTTTTTTGGGATTAATTAGGTTACGAGAATAAGGATAAGGACGATAAGGATAATTCAATGTATTCAAATTATTTGAATTTGGAGATCTTTTAGTTTATCAAAATGGAGAAAAATTGATGAATAAAAATCAATTATTTCTTCACAAGAAAACTTTTCAGTTTATCTGTCGAAACAATTGGAAATAACGTCCGTTAAATGCAAAGATTTCACCAGAAGTCTGTTTAGAACATTTTCATAATTTTTAACGGTTCTAAAAACGGATTAAACCAATTTTCAATGACATAGGAGTCCAGAGGATAAAGATTGAGAATTAGAAATTAGATTAAGAGCTTTTGTATTCGAATTAAAAGTGCTTGACAATTCATTTGAACACTTTGATCAATTTGAAATCTAACGTTTTTACATTTCTATTCTAACTTACGTTTTTATTTGAAAGTTCAACGTTTTTATTTGACATTTTCTCTCTAACACTTGTCGTTTCTTCTCTTACGTTTGACGTTAATATTTCAAACTTTGACGTTTCTTAAGTCTACTCAAACAAAATACGAAATCAAAAAACTTTCATACATAAAAAAATATATAATTTTCGAAACTTTCAAAGCTTTTCAAATAATTGAATTCTTTCGAAAATTTCCCTTTGAAGGCAGGCAAGATTACTTCCAATTAATCCAATTGATTCTGATCCAATTAAAAAGAAAATTCCTGCATAAATTTGTAGATAGATTTTCCAAAGAAAAATCATTCAAAACTCCATTAAATTCACTGAAAATTCTTCAACAAAAAATTGTATTCTGTGTTCCCATAATTTTCAAGCCCATCCCCTTTGTGATGTGAACTTTCTTGAATGGGGATTATTTTTGGGAAGTTTGGCATCTCTCCTTCTTATGCTATGACGCAAGAAGAAAGTTGACAAACTTCTTGCACATTAATTTTATAAAACATTTCCATGTGGAGTAATGAAAATTTCATAACTATGAGATGTGCGGGTGGGTAAAAAAAAGAGGAATTTCCTCAGGGCGTGGGTGTGGGCAAGAAAGGAGAATTATTCTCATCTTAATGCGAATCTTTCGCTTTCTCTCTCTCTCTACTTGAATGTTTTCTTTTAAATTCCATCCTGCAGATGATGATCTCGAGGCATTTCTCAAGGAAGTCGTGACTGCCAGTGAACGGGGTATCTCCATTCTTCGCAATGCCTCCTCCAGTGAGCTCAACTGGAGCTTCGGACAGGCACTCTTCTTCTCCAGCACTGTCGTTACAACAATTGGTGAGTTTTTTTTTGAGACAGAGAAGAAAAAGTTTTTCTTTTAAGTGAAAAATCCCATTGATGATGGGAATTATTTCGGCGTGAAAACTTAATCAATTGATTGATTGAAAAGCATAATATGCTGGCATTTGCACAAGCAAAAGTTGGTGTGTGAGTGTGCTTTCAGCAGGAGAAAAAGAGATTAACAATTACGTGATGTGAATTGAATTGTGCGATGAAATTGAAGGATGGCCTCTTCATCCTTCACCTTTCATTCTCCACACACTTTTTTTATTTGGGAGAAGGAGTGGGTGGTGGTGGATGCTGCCATTGGGGAGTACGCTCTTCCGGTTTCGAGTACCATCCTGGAGACGCACACAGCACTCCATCGTTCCAGTGTGTTTGTCGCCCCCAAGCACGTAGAGTGGTTTGCAAACAAATTTAGGGGCGGATTCAGTGGAATGTAACTTAATATCTTCTACTCTCTCTCTTCTTCTCCTTTTGGATGGAAGACCTTTAGTCGCCCTCTCCAGAGAGGTTTTGATCTCTAAATTGGGGTGGTGGAGAATCTGAATATTTTGTGAAGCATGTAAAGTGGGTGATGAGGCTGTTAAACTTTTCGGCAGAAATTTCTTAAATGTCTCGTGGTGGGAAAAGTGGATGATGAAAGCTCTTATATGCGGTGGGTCAAGATTGGCACAATTTTATGATTAAGAATTTCCAAGGGGGTACCTATCTGTTAAATATTTTGGTTTTTCTTTGAAGGATTATGTGAATATTTCCAATGATTTTAATTTTTCAATTCATAGAAATATCCTTTTCTAAAAACCGAATAAAAATAAATTCGAATAAATTCTAAGCCGGAAATGAATTTAGCACTGTTTTATTCTTGAATTTACTTCTTTTAGGCTTGAGTTTAGTCATTTTTAAGCTTGAATTTAGTAGTTTTCGGTTTCAACTTAATACTTTTAGGCATAAATTTAAAAAAAAATTAGGGCTTCTGCTGCTCAATCTGAAAGCCAAATAACATTAATTTCTTGTCTTGAATTTATAACTTTTTAGATCTGAATTAAATATTTTTTAGGCTTTTGCTCTTCAATCAGAGCCATTTTTAAGAACTGAAAATTAGAAAACATTTTTTGGCTTAAATTTAGATCTTTTTAGACTTAAATTAATATTTTTAAGCTTCTCCTCCTCAATCTGAGCCATTTTAGAACAGAAAACCAAGTTTTTTGATTTCTTTCGCGAATCATCCGAATATTTATCGAATAATCTTTATAATTTCATTCACAGATAAACACCCCTTGGGAATTTCTGAGAATTTTAAGAAAACTTCCAAATTCTCATTTTTAAAGGAAAATTCTAAAGAGCTTTGAAAGCTCCCTTTGTAAATACTTGCTAAGAAAATTTTCGGAAATTACTTCGTGAGAAAACCAAATTTAATCTTAAGGGGGGGGGTCTCTTGGGAAAATTGTTAGAATTTACATAATTTTTAATGATGTAAATTTCGGGGTTTTTCTTAAACATGGTTTTCCGATGTAGGTTACATTTGAAGCGTAATTATTGAAGTGTAAGAAAATCACTTTTCGCCATCTTAGGTGCGACGCCATCTTGTGATTTTCCGACTTTTCCATAGAACTGCCCTAAAACACAAAGGTAGGTTTTTCTCAGGATCTACTGGATGGATTTTGATGGGGTTAAAAGCAAATGAAAGAGGACATACCCCTGCAAATTTTGATGTACCAGAATTTTGAATTTCCATTCTGGGACTGAGAAAAGTGGAAAAACGTCAAAAATATCAGAAAAAAGTCACATTTTTCCACTTTTCTCAGCCCCAGAGTGGAAATTCAAAATTCCGCTACATCAAAATCTGCATTGGTATTTCC
Organism: Lutzomyia longipalpis; assembly: GCF_024334085.1. Classification (NCBI taxonomy): domain Eukaryota; kingdom Metazoa; phylum Arthropoda; class Insecta; order Diptera; family Psychodidae; genus Lutzomyia; species Lutzomyia longipalpis. Next base: position 5,571,040 of record NC_074708.1, on the reverse strand, counting down.
TCTTTCATTTGCTTTTTACCCCATCAAAATCCATCCAGTAGATTCTGAGAAAAACCTACCTTTGTGTTTTGAGGAAAATCTCAAGATAGCGTCGCACCTAAGATGGCGGAAAGTGATTTTCTTACTCTTCAATAATTGGGCTTCAAATGTAACCAATATTGAAAAACCAAGTTTAAGAAAAACCCCAAGAAAAATAAAAATATTTAATTTCACTAGCTCTCACAAGAGACCCCCCTTAAAGGGCTTAAAGGCTATCAAGAGAATTCCTCATAATTCACAGAAAATGTAAAGTATTTTGCAAACTAAAAATAGCAGAAGAACTATTTTTTCATGGCGGGAAAAGCAGTGAAAATATCCTGCAGCTCAACTACCCAATAAACATTTAATTTACCACGTCTATCAATAAATCCAACCATATCACGCCTCTTAATGCATCCCTGGGGCTGTGAAGTACTTCAGAGAGAGCCTCAAGTGTGATTTTGAATGAATTAAATCAATTTGTGTGGTGTGTAAATGTCGTTTATTTGCTCTCTCACTGTGAATGAATGGAAAATCCAAACAAATAGCAGGATTAAAATTAAATTTATCCTTTAACCATCAGGATTTTTTTTATTTTTCATAAAATAAAAATATTTTTGTGCAAAAAAAGCAGAAATTATGTGAAAATGGATCACAATGGAAGGTTATTTCCATATTTTTTGTGGTTAAATAAATTAAATCCCAGCGCGAGGAATTAATTTGCATACAGGATACTCCTCCACCATGTTGTGTGCGCCACCCACTGATGGGAATTTTCCTGGTTTTTTTTTCTCTCTCGTATAGGGTACGGGCATGTGACACCATTGAGTGAGACTGGGAAGATTTTCTGCATGATTTACGCTACCCTGGGGATTCCGCTAACGCTGGTACTTCTGTCGGCTATCGTAGATCGCCTTATGGTACCCGTGAGCAGCCTGTTGGGCTTCATGAATGCCAAATTGGGCCATCTCTATCAGCCATTCAATATTCGTCTCCTCCATTTGCTACTACTCGGTGAGTAACCTCATCAAATACATTTTTTTTTCTTCACACCAAAGTTAAATTCTCTGTGCACCAGAAAATACCAGAATAGACAGATTGTGAGGCATGACCGTGCAATCGCACAAATTGTTATTTAATGAAACAGCACGAGATCAAATATATTCACATAATCCACACAGAAATGTTACACATCTTCTGAAAAAAAAAGCTCTAAAAGCTTTTTTTTTTCTTCCCCTAATAGTCCATTTTCACTTTTCAAGCTTTGCAAAGGAATTAGAAAGTCTCGGATTATCCAGAATTTTCATTAAAAAAAAATTCTTGGAAAAGATTTTTCGTTTTTCTTCGCATTTTTCCACCAAAGTTCATGACGTGAGATTAATAGAAAATCTCTTTATTGCCACTAAAGCTCACAAACTTTGACTGATTAGACAGGAGTTTGAACTTTCAGCGCATTGTGCTTTTAATTCCAGTGTAAATTGCATATGGAATGCCATGCGTATATGATTTATAATGAGGGAGGCTGTAAGGAAATTTCAATATTTCCCTCAACGTGCGATATATGAGGGGATTTAGTGACCCTAATTGATGGCGCTTATCAGGGGAATGCAAATAAATTGAAGACCAACAAGGAGAATTTTTTTGTTTTATTCTTTTACGTTTTAATTTGATTTGCATTGGCGCCAAAATGAGAGATGATTTGTTTTTATCACAAAAGTATCAATAGAATATGAAGGAATTTGATTCATTTTTTTGGAAATAATTGAGAGAATTTGAGGGAATTGGGAAAAAGATTATTAACATTTTGTAGGAAAATTAATTTAAAGAAATAAAACTGAAGAGAAATCGCTGAATTTTCCATTTTCCGCATCATTAGAATATTTAATTTTTCGCATTTTTCTAGCATTTTTATAAAATTGTATATTTTTGCTAAAAACAAAAAGATGGAGCATATGTTACACCCGTTACACCTATTGTATAAGTTTCATGTGCTACGTATGCTGCATAATAACATTATGCAAAAAGCATTAGAAATTAAGGGAAAAAACTAATTTTCATGTTATTCAAGAGAAAAATCAATCATGGATTTATCAATAAATAATTTTCTTGAACAAAGAGTCAGTTAAAAATTGAATGAAGCATAAAGCACAGAAATCTTATGTTAAAGCAGCATATGTAGTACATTCAACAAGTTCATCGCATACACAAAAAATGGAATTCAAGGCGAGATATATTCATTTGGCATTTAATCCTTCCAGTTAGAAAGATATTTTTAAAAACGGATCAATTTTTTTTTAAGGATTTTATTCATTTTTATGCTTCTTTAGATAGTGAAAAAAACATACAAAATTTTAAAATATTCATTGAAGCACACACGTATATGCTTCATTCATTTTTATGGTAAATTAGATAAAATTAGGGCAAAGCTTTTGCGCATTTGCGCAAATTCTTTTAGACATATGGTCCAGCTTTAATTTCAATGGAGTTTGAAGTTTTTTTTTTTTCAATAAATTAATGGATTATAAAGAGAGAGAGAGAGAATTAGTTTTGAGAACCGAATTATCTGTAATTTACTCAGCAAAGATAGAGAAAATATGTTTTTAAGCTTAATCTAGATTAGCGGTAGACGTATTTAACACTTGGAGGACAAGAATTTCTAACCTCAAACTTTGAGCTTAATTTTCTATGATAAAGAAAACGTTTATCCAGATTTTCTTTTGACGAACTTCCAGTATTTGCAATCACTTATACATAGATGTAGAATTTATCAAGATAAGCTCAATAGATTTTTATCTATGGCTGTTTAAAAAAAAGTCAAATTGGCAGCGATTACCAGTTTTGTCGTTCAAGTGTTAAGAAATAAAATCATCTAGTTTTTATATTTCTTGATGTGAACGTTATAAAAAATCATAAAGCCATGAAAATGACTAAAATCCTTCCAAAAATGTAATTTTAATCCAGATTTGCCCCTTTTATGCTCGGAAAATTTTCTTTGTTCATTTTCAGTGCATAGAAATAGCATAAAAAGTTCTTATTTTAATAAAACTTGAAAATTGATTCTGTTAAAGGAAGAATTTAAGAATTTTTTTCTGCGGATTTTTAAGAATTTCAATAGAGAATTTTCTAGACAATTTTGAAAATACTTTGCGAAATTTTCCAACAATTCCTGGGCAAAATCTTGGTTAAATAATTCTCCTTAATTTCCTCCTTTAGAGTGCAGAATTTCCACACAGCGTAACTTCGTGCATATATATTAATTTGTTCATTTAAGGAAATGGTGTCACTCTGACAGGCGAAGCGACTTGTTCAATTGTGCTATCGTCTCGAGAAATTTGTCGCTTTTTTAAGTTATTTCTTGCGTTTGTGCCTATCTGGCAATTACAAAGTCCAAAGTGGGGGCTCTATATTGAAACGCGATCGTTTAGTGGACTCTTTTAGCCAAATTTGACGAAATTGTGACCGCCCGTCTCCAAGTCGGTATTCTAACCTCAAAATGCCGTCGGGGAGAGATTCCCCTGGATGCTCCGGATGGCAACAAGTTAACAAGGGCGGCATACGCCCCAATGAGGTTCACTCGAGCTCTAATGACACCATGAATCAGCCAAAAATCAGCAACTGGCTCGCAGCAAAACCTGCGGAAACACAAAATAGGTTTGAGCCGATCGCACCTACAAATGAACCAATGGACACCAATACCGCCTCGGAAGGGGCTGAGAAGGATGCTAAGGAGCCTAAACCGCCACCCATATTTGTGTATAATCTAGAAGACATCGCGCCACTGAAGGATTATATCTCGAAGGTGGCTGGCGAAGACAAATTTTCTCTAAAATGCCTGGTCAATGGCGCGATAAAAATTCAGGTGCTTACGGCTGAAGCTTACAATGCCGTTATAAAATATTTGGCGACAAAAAAGCTAGAATTGCATACATATCAATTCAAGGGCGAACGAGCTTTTCGTGTTGTCCTGAAAGGATTGCATTCTTCAACGAAAACCGAAGACATCAAAACAGAACTTGAGCGACTGGGACATAAAGTGCAAAGCATCATTAATGTCAGGCAAAGAACAACCAAAGTGCCACTGTCAATGTTTAATGTCAATCTTGAGAGAAGGGACAGCAACAAGGAGATCTACAAGATCAACAGGATGCTTCATTGTGTGGTGGAATTCCAGCCACCCCGTGCCAAGAGAGAGCTCCCACAGTGTTGCAGATGTCAGCAGTTTGGTCACACAAAGGCCTATTGCTCACGAAAGCCGCGATGTGTGAAGTGTTCCGGCGAACATCTGACTGCAGAGTGTCTTAGAAAGGAGAGGAATCCTCAGGTGAAGTGTGCCAATTGTGGGGGTGCTCACCCCGCAAATTACCGTGGATGTGAGGTGCACAAACAGCTACAGAAGCGCTATTTTCCTAGACTAAGGGAAAAAACCAGGGGGTAGACAAAAACTCTATTTCCATAGGAATTCACTGCTCACTCGCTGAGACACCCAGGAAAATGCTTCAATCTGAAAAAATCCACCACCACTGGATAGATAATTTAATATTCTATCGAATGATAGCTTTTGAGGGGTGTCTCACGAAGATTAATGCACTAAAACTGATTTTAAAAATTTTGATGCACTTTTTGGAAATAAAGTGACGTCATTTTCTTCCTTTAATTTCTTTGCAAACCGTCCGCCATTATTTGCTGTGTTCGGGTAAAAAAGGGCTTTGTCTACCCCCTGGAAAAAACACTCGCCAGAACTGGAGGCAGTGGCAATGGCATCCAAAACCAAAACAATGGAATGACAATCACTCCCGGATTATCTTTTTCGGGAGTCGTGCGCGGCAATACACAACCGGCCGACAACCCACCAAACATTCCGTCGCCAGTCCAACATTCCAACGACATGTCCGAGTTGAAGGAAATGATGAAAGCCCTTATGCAGCAGATGAGCGCTATGATGACTCTGCTTACACAGGCGTTAGTTCAAAAGAAAATTTAAATTTTTTTTTTCTATAGTTCTTTAAAACCAAATGTTGTGTTAACTTGCACAAAAATTATTGTTTTTAATCCTATCTCTTTTTGTATTCTTATATAAATTGATTTCTCTTTTAGAGGACTGCTGCTGAGCAGTCTCTCTCCATGCCATTGAAACGCCAAAAAACTCACTTATTGTCTAAGTACATTGTACATCGTGACAGATTGTGAATAAAACAGGAGATAAAAAAAAAAAAAAATTTAAGGAACTTAAATTAAAACCCTTCTTGAATTAAATGCAACGTATATTTCCTTTTGCAATTAAGTATACATTTCATTGTGAGCTTCCTCGTAGAATCTTTATGGTAGTTAATTCCTCTCTGCTTGAGGTGCATCTGTGTGTGCCATCTCCACAAATGCACCTGATGCTGCTCGCGTTGAATCAGGGGGACATTAATTTATGGGGATCTGTTGCACATTTCCTCCGGCCGTATATGTAACTGCTTGTTGTTGTTGCAGTGATTGTGATTGGTCTACTCTTCCTTGTGGCTCCGATGTTTATCTTTGCCTACATGGAGCCAAGTTGGGGCCTCCTGGATGCCTTCTACTACTGCTTCATCTCACTCACAACCATTGGGCTGGGGGATTTCATTCCGGGCGACGGGGAGAGTGTTGCCAATCCGACGGTGTACAAAACCCTCACCACGTGCTACCTCCTCCTTGGCCTGGCGGGTGTCATGCTGGCACTGTCGGTGTTCTATCAGATCCCCCAGCTGAATCTGGGGCAGTTGTTCACGGAATACGGCAGCGGGGCGAGTGAGTCGGAGAAGATGAGACTGTCAGGCGCGGGGGCGCCCTGCTACTCCGGCCCAACGGGGCTTTACATTCCGCAGCGTGATGAGGAGGTGAGACGGGCTGTGGTGCGGATCAGGCCACGCGGAGAGGATTCCCCGAGCCCCGAGGATACAACACCAATGCATGCCAGGGATATTCGTGTACCGTAAGCGCGCGCCGGAAGAAGATGGGAAACATCATTTACAAAGTGATTCGTATAGGAAGCCCACAGAAATTACGCGGGGTGTGAGTAACATAAACAACATGATAAAATATCCAAAAAAAACATATTTTACATTTTAAGGAACAAGAAAAAAAAATCATTAAAAAATATCAAACTCTTAGAGCCATATTATATTAAAAAAAATCTATTTAAAAAAAAATGAAAAATTAGAATGAAAAATAAACTAATAAACTTGATATGAAAAAGAAAAATCTATCAGAAAAAAAAAAGAAAAATATTTATTATAAATGTTATCACTTTATCAGAGTCTATTAGAGGAACATTTTTATTTTTAGTCAGAGAGGGAAGAAGACAAAATTTATCTCATCTTCGAGACAATGGCGATGAAGAGTTTACATTTCATATTATTATGTAGTGAAGAGAGAGGGAAGAATTTACTCTATGAGATTATTATATTTATTTTTAGATGAAGAAAACTATATATTAGGAGAAAGTATCACCATCGCACTATATAATATCGTATCCTATATATACATACATATATATCTATATAATAAAGAAAGGTCTGTTTGTTGGTAATCTTCCGTCGTGTTCGGCTATACAAATCTACACCGTTTGACCGATCGCGATGAAATTTGGTACAGAGGCTCCTTATAATAGGCGGTTTCGAGTGGCCGTATCCATTTTCCCCCCGAAGCCCCCCTTCAGGTAGCCCCCATATAACTCTCATGCTTTTTTTGCGAATTTTTGAATTTGGCGCCTGAAATGTTGTATGAAAATGATTTCTTCGCTTTGCAAATTTTTCTTTTGGAATTGATGAGACCTCTCGATCTATATAATAAAGAAAGGTCTGTTTGTTGGTAATCTTCCGTCGTGTTCGGCTATACAAATCTACACCGTTTGTCCGATCGCGATGAAATTTGGTACAGAGGCTCCTTATAATAGGCGGTTTCGAGTGGCCGTATCCATTTTCCCCCCGAAGCCCCCCTTCAGGTAGCCCCCATATAACTCTCATGCTTTTTTTGCGAATTTTTGAATTTGGCGCCCGAAATGTTGTATGAAAATGATTTCTTCGCTTTGCAAATTTTTCTTTTGGAATTGATGAGACCTCTCGATCTATATAATAAAGAAAGGTCTGTTTGTTGGTAATCTTCCGTCGTGTTCGGCTATACAAATCTACACCGTTTGACCGATCGCGATGAAATTTGGTACAGAGGCTCCTTATATCAGGCGGTTTCGAGTGGCCGTATCCATTTCCCCCCCAAAGCCCCCCTTCAGGTAGCCCCCATATAACTCTCATGCAGTTTTTGCGAATTTTTGAATTTGGCGCCTGAAATGTTGTATGAAAATGATTTCTTCTCTTTGCAAATTTTTCTTTGGGATTGATAGGTGTGCCCAATCATACTTATAAATCATCACAATTTTTTCTCTCTAAAATTTGCGCGAAGCGCAAAACCCCCCGCGAAGCGGGGCGAGGAAAATTGGAGCGAAGCGACAATTTACCTCGTATATATATATATATATAAGTAGAGAAGGAGGAAGTTTCTCCTTCAATTTATTGTATAAAAATCATGAAGATACGATGATATTACAGGGTGTTCCAAGAGCACTGCAGAATTTTTACAATAAGCCGGAATTTATTGAAATTCTCTGATTTAATTTGTATAAAATACAAGAATTTATTTATTTTTCTATTATTTTCAGAAAATTTAAGGATAATTTAAGGGAAAATTAAAAAAGATTTGAATACGGAAAATCTATTAATTCTTACTGGAAAGATCTGTAAGTAATTCCATGCTAATTCGTACGAAGTTCCGATGGAGAATTTCTCAACATTTTTTAAATAGAAATTCTTCAAATGTTTTTGCAGAATTTTCCAAGAAATATCAGTGAAAATTTCATGGAAATTAAACACTGAAATACTTTTTGAAAAATTGTGAAAATTCGTTAAATTTCCCGGAGAATTTCACAATTACATAAGTTTTACAATTCATTAAAAAACAAATTCAGCTGTTTATGAAAACTCCGAAATAACAATTATACTGCTCATTTTATTAGAAAGAAAATTTTAAAGCAGTTTAAGTGAAGAAATTTGAAGAAAATGCTTAAATTAATTTAATTTGAAAATTCCTCAATTTATGTTAATGTTCAATGGAAAATCATCGGAAATTTCCGTGGAGTTTTTCCTTCACATACATTTTTGCCATTAAAACACCTTTAACACTTGGAGGACCCAACATTTGGCACAACGCGGAGGATCAAATTGGTAATAACTACCAGCTGATAAAATATGCTCAATGATTAATTATTAATCAGTTTATTGAACAAGGATCGAAATTTTTTCTGTGCATATAGCCCAAGTTGTTGAGCACTGTGTTATTTGACCATAGTGATGATGATGAAGGATCGAAATTTTCACTAATTCTTGATCTCCTTCAAGCATTTCTACACCTAATTACTAAATATTTAATTGAGAAAATCGTCACTGAAAGAAAATTGCATCGAATCGATGCAAAATTGCCAATTCAAACTACTTTTTTTAGCTACAATTTTACATACTTTATTATTGCGCCTAAATCATCACAAACTTTGATTCTTAAAGTAAGTTTTTAGTCACTTCCGACAATAAAATTAGTCCATATTAATGATTTTCACCGAGGAAAAGTGAACAAGAGAACTTTATTTGGGAAATACGGGGAAACATAACCTCAAAACCATGGTTAAAATGTATGGAATTTTGACTGGTAGTTAGTACCAATTTGATCCTCCACGTTGGATTCTGACTTTGACCTCAATTATCTTGCAAAGAAAAGACTTTTCTCGAGATTTTCTTTCTGCTATCTTAAAGTAATTAAATGTCCCTATACATAGATGCTAAATTCATCGAGATAGGCCCAATAGATTTTATTCTGTGACGATTTTTAGTTTCAAATTGGTAGCAAATACCAGTAAAGTCCTCCGGTGTTAAATATTTTTTCTCCCAACATTTTGCATTCTTTTGAAATAAAATATTTTCAAAAAAATCAAAAATTACGAGTCTGACAAAAAAACTTTAAAAAGAAGTAAAAATAAAAAATTATGCTCTGCTCTTGAGACACCCTGTTTGTGACCTTTTGTGATTAGCTTCCTGTCCATTTTGCCATGCATTCAGCACAGTATGAAGGATTTAGAAGGGAATGCAATTAGAGTTTTTTTTTAATTTGTTTGTTCAACATTAAGAGAGAAATTGGGAAGATTTTGCACAAGAAACAATCAATGCAGACACTTTTTACAATCACTTCCGATTTAGCGCAAAATGTCTTTTAACATACAAAACACAAACTTCCGAGTATTTTTATGCATCTCTCTTACGCAGAGTTATTTATTCATCACACGTGTGGAAATTTTTGCAAAATGAAATTAGCCACAAAAATAGGATGAATGAATCAGGAGCTTGAGACTCAAGTGGATTTTGAAAAAAAAAGAAAATCAAACACTTGTCTGCTAATAATTTTGTCGCCATCGCTGAATTTCTTCCATCTTACACCATGATGATTAAAAAAGATGCGCGCGCCGGCGATTAATCTTCCTTTTTTTCTTCGAGAAATTTCCCACACTATTGGAGTTGGAAGTTTTCTCATTGACAACAAGGAAAAGAAAAATAGAAAATAGCATCCCCTCTAATCACTGATAAAAGCTCAAAAAACCAAAAATACAATCCTCACAATATAACTCGCTGTTTAGGGACGATTGAGACATGAATGGAAGAAGTGAGAAGAAGAGAAAAAAACTCTGATAAAACACTTTGGGTATAGAACGAAACTGCTTCATATCACGCAATTTTTCCACCTTTCTTGTAACATTAGGGATGTTTGTGTCACCCAGAGAGAGAAGTTTTTGTACCTGACACTGTTTTTCTCTTTATTTTTTGTTGTTGTTGGGAATAAGTGGAGCGCGGTGTGGGAGAAGAAAAATGAATTTTTGTCCGAAGGAAATCGAGGGAGAAATCTCTCATTTTGCTTGTGGAGAAGAGCTTTACAGTCTGTGGCAGAAGAATTAAAACACTTTAAGAAAGAACCATTAAAGCTTTCAAATTAAATCATTTTATGCAACAAAAATGATTTTTTCAAGCAATAAAATTGTATTTTACTGCCCAAAAAAAAGGTTAAACTTGCTGATTGCATTTTTTAAAATTTATTTTGAATTTGTTTTAAATCGTAAACATCGAAATTTGACAATAAATTAAGCCCAATTTTGATGGGAATTTAAAGAGAGAGAAAAGAGAATGGAGATTGGCTTGAAAAACCTCAATTAGAGTGTTAAGAAAATAAGGTAAAGGGTCTTTTGCAAAAGGAGAATATTCATTTTTATGCTACCCCTTCAAAGATACGCACAAGTTAAAGGAAATCATTTAGATTTCTTAGTTTCTTTGACTTTATTTTCCTTTTTATAGCACAAAAACAAAATGTGTGTTGGCTAAAGGAAAGTTCTTTATTGCTATAAAACTGGCAATCAGCGCCCTCACCTTCCATAAACGCCAGTTGTGGTGGATTTAGTAAGTTCAACATTTTATAGCAATTAAAGGCTACATTTTAAGATAATTTTAATTTGTAGCCACTGAAGAAGGCTCCGAGTGGAGCCGAAAGCTCTGGAAAACGTGAGTTTTTCTGGGTAAAAACCCGCATTTAGCCGACAAAAAACCCGGAAAATCATTAATGATTTTTAATATCTAGAATTGTTTTTTTCATTATAAAGTTTTTAGTTATTTTTAATTCTATATTTACATTCCAACGTTTTTGGTTTCTAAGAAATTCATACAGTTTGAAAAATTTAAAACTTCTTTAAGAAATGAGTCGATTTTGTTAAAAATCTTTTCTTTTTCTTTTTCTTTTCTTCTCTAAACAGAGAAAAGATTTTTTAACAGAATCGACCCTTAAGTTTTAATCTTTCTGTCAGTTTTTTTAAAATAATTCTCAACACATTTCTCTACCCCAAAGAAACAATTTAAAGAAAACTTGGTTCTAATTCTTCTGCCACAGGGTGTATGTATTTTCACTGAATGTTAATTGAAAACACAAGACCGTAAATGATGTGAGTGGGTGAAGAGGAAAAACTCAAGAGGAGAATCAGAAAATAAGAGAAATTGTGGGATTTTGGGAAAGTTCTTTTTTTCATCTCGTGATATTCTATCTCATAAAATTTTGTATACAGAAATGAATTTGTTGGTAAAGATTAGAAAAAAATGCCGGCCCTCACGCAACAGTTTTCAAGAATTTTTTCTCGAAGAGATTTTGTCATAATTCCCTTCCCTCCAACCTCCTGCAGACAACCAATTGATTGAGTTAATTTAGAGAGGGAAAAGAAAAGAAAATCTCCGCAAAGTCGCGCTGGGACCAAAGGGGGGTCATCACGCCACGGAGGGTCGGCGCAGAGGGAATGAGAAAATGAAGAGGAATGGAGAGAAATGAATCCAATCCTGTCGCAATTTTTCGTCCTCAGTGTGTCTCATTAGTGACTTTGTAGATTTAATTGTATTTGCGGGGGTCCATACACAGCTCCCAATCACGAATGTTTGCAATGCCACAGACGAGAGGAAGACGGAGAGAGAAGGAGGAGGAGAAGGGCAAAGAAAAAGAGCGTGGAGTTGAGAAGAAAATGAAGCAAAGCTTCAAAAAGTTAATTTTTGTACATGGTGCAGAATGTGGGGGTGACTTTAAGCAGTTGTGGTGCGTGGACGGAGGCACGAAATGATGAGAAATGTAAATAAATCCCAGGTATTTTCAACACACGTGTCTTTCATTTACTGTGCAGAGAAAAGAAGTCATGACAGGAGTCCCAAAAGGAGGATAAATTGTCTGGATTTTCTCCCACAAGGGAAAGAGCGAAGAAGAAAAAGCTCAAGAGAGACGTTAACTTGGGTAAGTTTGAATGTTTTTTTCAAACGTTTGTAGCGTACTCTAGGTAGGAGTTTAGGAAGCTTTTGAAACAAACTTTTGCAATTGAATTATTTGAAAGTTCCGTTGAGCTTAAATAGGGGAGAATTGGGCTATATTTTAGCAAAGTTCTCCGATTATTTTATAGAATTTTTTAGAACAATTTTAACGCTTTTCAAGTTCAAAACTTTAAAATTATTTGAATGAAGGCTCCTGTGAATGTGTTTATTGCCACTTATTAAAATTGCTAAATTTTTACCAATCAGGACAACTTTTTACATCCCTGTAGTAAAAAATGAGATGAAAATGATTCTGACAGGACGTGTAAAAAATTTAAATAAAAGTTCTTTTTCTTATTCATTTATGTATTGATAAGAGAAAAATGTCAAATACGTGACAACTTTTACAAAGAAATAAAAATCTTTGAGATTAAGAATTATTCATACACAGAAAATAAAAGTTCGTCGAAAGTTCGTAGAAGGTTCGTTATTTACTCATTGGTCTTATGGGAAAATCAACCTCCAGTTCGTAAAATGGGGTCTCACTCCTTTTTCGTAAAAAGGTTCGTAGTTTTGAACTCCAAATTCGTCAAATTCGCTTTTGAACTCCAAATTCGTAGTTTTTCACCTCCATGTTCGTGATGGTTCGTAAATTCCTTTAATGAACAATTTGCCATCTTTGGCTCTTCCGGGAATAAATGTTAAAGATTTTTACCGCCTTTCTGGCCATTTCTGTTCATCTGGGTATTTGATACCATCACTGAACTTCCATTTCCTCCTGATCCTCCTGACCAATACTAGATTTTATGCATTCCTTACACAAAAGTTAGGAGTTTTTGCCGGATTTGTGGTCGCTCCTCCTTGATAATGATGGAGTGACCTCCGGAATGACGATTTCATCCCCGGATTGTCCCAGGGTTATCAAGTCCTGGGGAAATAGGGGATGCTGGTGCAAAATGGTCGATTTTTCGCCAGTTTTATGGTCACTTCTCTTTAGTAATAATGGAGTGACCTCAGGATTGGGGATCTCATCCCAGAATTGTCACATCCTGGACAAATAGGGGAGGCTGGTGCAAAATGGTCGGTTTTTCGCCAGTTTTGTGGTCACTTCTCCTTGGTAATGATAAAGTGACCTCCGGACTAAGGATCTCATCCCAGGATTGTTACATTCTGGTTAAATAGGGGATGCTGACGCGAAAAATTTAGGTCACTGCAATATCACCAATGAGGTGACCACAAATCCGGCGAAAACCTTAAATTTTTGCACCAGCCTCCCCTAATTGTCCAGGATGTGACAATTCTGGGATGAGATCCCCAATCCTGAGGTCACTCCATTATTACTAAAGAGAAGTGACCATAAAACTGGCGAAAAATCGACCATTTTGCACCAGCATCCCCTATTTCCCCAGGACTTGATAACCCTGGGACAATCCGGGGATGAAATCGTCATTCCGGAGGTCACTCCATCATTATCAAAGAGGAGCGACCACAAATCCGGCAAAAACTCCTAACTTTTGTGTAAGGAATGCATAAAATCTAGTATTGGTCAGGAGGATCAGGAGGAAATGGAAGTTCAGTGATGGTATCAAATACCCAGATGAACAGAAATGGCCAGAAAGGCGGTAAAAATCTTTAACATTCATTCCCGGAATAGCCAAAGATGGCAAATTGCTTATTAAAGGAATTTACGAACCTTCACGAACATGGAGGTAAAAAACTACGAATTTGGAGTTCAAAAGCGAATTTGACGAATTTGGAGTTCAAAACTACAAACCTTTTTACGAAAAAGGAGACCCCATTTTACGAACTGGAGGTTGATTTTCCCATAAGACCAATGAGTAAATAACGAACCTTCTACGAACTTTCGACGAACTTTTATTTTCTGTGTAAGTAAAAAAATTAAATAAAATAAGAAAAAAATGTAAATGAGGTGGGATTGGGTTAAAAAAAATGTATAAGGGGGTAGGATTTTGATATAAATCTTTTCTTACAATTCGTCAATTATAAGATTTTTGATATTCTAGGAAAAATCTTATAGAATTTTGACATTTTATTTCTTTCTTTATTCGGATTTTTTAAAGAAAATTACTTTTCCAGTCCTCTTCAGAGATCTTTATGACTATTTTCCTAAACAATTTTTTCGATTTTTTCATTTCTAAAACAACAATAGAAGGGTTTAAAAGCATCAATTGTCAAAATCTTACAAAAACTTTTAAGTTGTAGGAAAAGAAAAGATTTTTGCCAGAATCTATCCCAAAGACGAGTTTTTTTTATTATGAAATATTTCTTTTAAATAATTACCAAGAATTTGCCAGCTGGGTTGCTTTCAAGAGCTATATAAGGGGGGTCTCTTTTGAGAGCTGGTGAAATTAAATGTTTTAATTTTTCTTGGGGTTTTTCTTAAACTCGGTTTACAAGTGTTGGTGACATTTAAAGACATATCATTAAAGAGTAAGAAAATCACTTTCCGCCATCTTAGGTGCGACGCCATCTTGAGATTTTCCTCAAAACACAAAGGTAGGTTTTTCTCAGGATCTACTGGATGGATTTTGATGGGGTAAAAAGCAAATGAAAGAGGACATACCCGTGCAGATTTTGATGTACCAGAATTTTGAATTTCCACTCTGGGGCTGAGAAAAGTGGAAAAATGTGACTTTTTTCAGATATTTTTCCCCTTAAGTAAGAATTTATACATTTTTATGGCAAGCCCGGCTGTGGAATGAAAACTTTTTGACAGTTTTCTACACCAGCGATGTAAAAAAATCAAAAAAATCGTCATTCATCCACAACTCATTAAAAATAATAATAAAAAAGGTTTTTTTTTACTATTCATTTATTTATTTAAATTGTGTAATATGTGTAATAAAGTAACATAACATCATCTTTAAGTAATATTTCCTTCATTCTGATGTCCAATTTTTTTTTAATTTGCCTTTTTTCTTCCCACAATTTCTACACCTTTTGCTTCTCCTTCTTTTAAATCCTCCGGCGCTACTCAACTTGGCTCCTTTACAAAATATAAAAGAATCCTCTCAATTCCGTCTATACACACACTTTTTTGTTCCTCTAACCTGCTAATGATTTTTTTCTTTTTTTTATTCTTTTTCTTTTTAATTCACTTCACTTACAAAAAAAATATTGTTATATCTGTCGGCAATGAATTCGTTTTCTGTGGCTGGAATATTTTTTTTCTTTTTAAACGGATTTAGCACATTTTCTTCTTCTTTCTTCTTTTTGTTTAAAAAAAAAATGCCCAAATATCGGCTTTAAGTAGATTATTTTCATGAATTTATTTTGTCAAAATAATTCGAATGTAAAAGCTTCAAAAAAATAATGGAAAAATCGGTAGATTTATAAGCATTGTTGGCATGAAACACGCATTTGCGGTTTTTTATGTGAAAGAAAAATGCATTTTTTTAAAATTACTTATTAGCCCTCCCTCAGTGGTCGTATCTTTTGGAATTTCTATCAACTATTTCTCTTGATTTTTCTCCTTTTTTTATTCATTTTAATTATATACTTAAATCGTACGATACAAATATATATATAAAGTTTATTTGAATTTAAATATTCAATTTATTGTTTTTTCATGTTTTTTTTTTCATTTTCTCGCGCCCCTTAAAAGTAAACTCAAAAAAAAATTGTATACAAAATTTTTGTATAAAAATTTCATTCATCTCCTATTTTGCTTTCACTTGGATTTATTTTTTTAATGTTAGAATTATTCTCGTCTTTTTTTTTTAATTACTCTCAAGGCCACATTTTGATTTATTTTTATTCGTTTTTTTAGGAGTTATTTTTTTTAATTATTATTTTTTACGTATGCGCAAATATATTAGAAAAAAGAGTTTATTTTTTTAATGAACAATGCGGGATTGGGAATTTTCTTTTTTGTTTAGAATTTTCCATTTTTTTATTAGTTTTTATTATTTATTTACAAACTATGTTTTTTTTTAATTTCTCTTATTTTCCCCCCTCATTTCGGTCTCTTCTAATACTTTGATACCCTACCTAAATGTTTATTTATTTATTACTCAAAATAGCTACCACTAAAAAAACATTTACTTTTTCCTCTATTTTCATTTCTTTTCAAAACTCAACTTTTGGAAGATGAAAGGAAAATCGAAAAGATATTTTTCTTTTAAATTGGAATTCATTTATTGAATTTATTTTCTTTGTTTTTTTTTAAAGTATTTCTTCTTTAGAATTTATTTTTTGTATTGTTTTGAAATGATTTCTGATTTTTATAAATTATTTCTTAAGCAGAAAAAGTTTTGTTTTTGGTTAGAAAAATCATTTCCTATTTTTAAAAAAATTATTCTCTGTTCTCAAAATTAGTTTAAGTTTCAAAAAATAATGTCAGAAAACTTATTTTTCATTAAGAAAATTCAATTTTATTGCGAAAAACTTCATCGGGAACAATTTCTTCTATTGAAAACAATTATTTTTCATATAAATATTTTTTTTTATAAAAATCTCCCAAAATATTAAATTCAAAGACAAAAAAACATATTTTCAGCATGCTAACGAATCAGAGAATGTTTATTTGTTTGTTTGCAATGTTCTCGTGTGGAAAAAAAGAAGTAGTACACAGTCATTTTTTCACATCTAAATCAATTTAAATGGCAGAGTAGCAAAAATATAATAATAATAATATAATTAATAATTATTAATAATTCAATATAACCTCACATAATCCATTTAAAACTTTCTTTTTTTTTTTACTTTAATTTCTCTTTTTTTTTCTCTGACTTTTACTATAAAAATATATAATAATATATATTATAGAGTTAATTAATAATTCCCTTAATTATCAAAAAAAAAATAACAATTATGTAATATTTATATCATTTTCAACTGAATGCGTGTTTTTTTTTTGGAAGAACTCTTAAAAAAAATTCTTTTAAATGAGAATTTTTTTTTAGTTTATGAAAAAATCTCGCAACACGCAGAGTTACAAACTTTGTGTTTCACGAAAAAAAAAACGAAGAACAAAATTTAAGAGAAAAAAAAATATTAAACCCCATTTGAAGAGCAAATAAAATGGATAAATTGAAAAAAAAGAAAAAGAAATAATTCTTTTAGAGATGATTCTATCTTTTCGAATGCAGATTCTGCCACTTTTTTGTTTTGTTTTTCCTTTTCACTTTCCCCACCTTAATAGAAAAAAAATCTTTCTCGCGACACTTTTTTCCTTTAATTTTAGTTGTTTTCCCTGCCCACAAATTGGTCTGCTACACACAAGGGCGTATGTTTGTGTGTGCCTTTGAGAGCCCACAAATAAAGACCTTAATTCTGCACTTACATATTCTCAAATTGATCCACCCGACGCTTCGTGTTACCTTTGCGAATTTCCCGCAGGGTCTTGTACTTATCGCGTCCCTGGCGAACATTTTCGCGGTGAATTTTGTCGTTGACCGTCTCTTTCGTCTCGTCGCGGGACTGTGCCAAGTCCTTCTTCAGCGCCTGGAATGAGAAGAGAGAATATTTCAAATATTCCGAATTTTCGCCGCATTGTCCGGAATTATGAATTTTCGCCAAATTATCCAAGATTTCGAATTTTCGTTGAATTGTCAAAAATTACGAATTTTCGCCAAATTATCCAAGATTTCGAAGTTTTGTTGATTTGTCTAAAATTCCGAATTTCCGCCGCATTTTCCGTAATTCTGAATTTTCGCTAAATTATCCAAGATTTCGAAGTTTTGTTGAATTGTCTAAAATTCCGAATTTTTGCTGCATTGTCCGGAATTCTGAATTTTCGCCAATTTACGCAGTTTTCTAATTTTTGTTGAATTGTCTAAAATTCCGAATTTTTGCTGCATTGTCCGGAATTCTGAATTTTCGCCAAATTATCGCAGTTTTCTAATTTTTGTTGAATTGTCCGGAATTCTGAATTTTCGCCGCAGTGCTAAACATTATTTTCCGTAATTTTTAATATTCTGAACTTCGCCTATTTTTCAAGTATTCCGAATTATACTTGCTATATTTCTAAATATTCTGTTCATTCTCCATTTTCGTTATTCTGAATTTTCACCACAGTGTCAAACATTCAGAATAATTTTCAAATATTCGGAATTTTTGTTCCATTGTCTAAAATTCCGAATTTTCGCCGCATTTTAGAAATTCTGAATTTTCACCACAGTGTCAAACATTCAGAATAATTTTCAAATATTCGGAATTTTTGTTCCATTGTCTAAAATTCCGAATTTTCGCCGCATTTTAGAAATTCTGAATTTTCACCACAGTGTCAAACATTCAGAATAATTTTCAAATATTCGGAATTTTTGTTCCATTGTCTAAAATTCCGAATTTTCGCCGCATTTCTGAATTTTCACCGCGGTGCTAAACATTATTTTCCGTAATTTTTTATATCCTAAACTTTGCTTATTTTTAAGTATTCCGAATATTTTTATTTTTTATTTGTTGAATATTCTGATTATTTTCTGTATTTCTAAATATTCTGTTCATTCTCCATTTTCGATATTCTGAATTTTTGACAGAAGTGTCAAACATTAGGAATACTTTTGAAATATTCGGAATTTCTTCTGCATTGTCAAAAATTCTGAATTTTTACCGCAATGTCAAACATTCAGAATATTCTCTGTATTCTTAAAATATTTTAAACTGTTGTTGAATTGTCAAATAAATGTTCCGAAAATTTTCCGTTTTTTTTTAGTGTTCTGACCTTCGCCTTATACTCCAATATTCTCTGTATTCTTTAACATTTTTTTTATATTCCGAATAGTCGCCGTATTATTAAATAATCTGTATTTTCGCCGCAATGTCAAACATATAGAATACTCTTCAAAGATTCCGAATTTTCTCTCTGAAAATATTTCAAATATTCGCCGTATTTTCAAATACTCCGAATTTTCGCCGCGTTATTGAACATTCCGAATTTTCGCTCTTAAAATATTCGCCGCAATGTCAAACATATAGAATACTCTTCAAATATTTCAAATATTCGCCACAATGCCAATCATTCAGTATACTCTTCAAAGATTCCGAATTTTCTCTCTGAAAATATTTCAAATATTCGCCGTATTTTCAGATTTTCACAATATTCTCCCCATTCTTTAAATATTATGATCTTTCGCCGTATTTTCAAATATTTTGAATTTTCGCTCTTAAAATATTCGCTACAATGTCAAACATTCAGAATACTATTCAAATAATAAGAATTTTCGCTCGTCAAATATTTCAAATATTCGCCGCAATGTCAATCATTCAGAATACTTTGCAAATATTCCGAATTTTCGGTCGTCAAATACTTCAAATATTCACCGTATTTTCAAATATTCCGAATTTTCGCCGCGTTATTGAACATTCCGAATTTTCGCTGTATTTCCAAACAAACTAAATACTTCTTTTCCAAGAAAATTTCCAGCAGATTCTCTCTGACTTTCAAACATGATTCATCCGGAAGAATTTTTTATTTTATTTTCAAATAAATTCACATTGTGGCAGATGCTAATTTTAACATTCATCCGAGTTTAATTTAAAGTCAACAACTGACTACAAATTCCCCCCTTTGCGATGATCTTATCACATTGTAATTCACGATAGAACTCGCATGCACTTCAATCTATGCGCGATGACTAAATTGTTACCTCACGACCTTATCAACGGGCATGGAATTTGAGTCAATTTGAGTGATTAAAACCTCCTTCGAGAGCTTTGAGAATTTACAATTTCCCACTTTATTTTATTTTTTTATTCTTTCGCGGAACTTTCGATTTATTTCGATTTCTATGAGAGATTAGTCTTGAGGGATTTCCACGAATTAAGAGAGAGAGAGAAGAGAGCGGTGTGACTCACCTTAAGTTGATCGTGCAAACGTTCATTGCGCTCTGCCAGCGTACGTCTATCCTCAACTGGATCCTTGATGTGTTCATCAATGTCCAGGTCACGTGAAACATCCCCATTGCCCTCACCATTCGTCATATCCTCATCGTGATCATCCTCAGCCACATGATGGTGCTGTGGCGTGGCACTTGCAGCAAGAAGAGCAGCCGCAGCTTCACTCTGCAATGTCAACATTTCCTGCTTATTGCCCAGAAATTTCAATTCGTCCTCCCACCAAATCAAGTTTTCTCCACCACCAAATCTCACCTGCTTACGACGTGCCTCCTCAACTTCTTCCTGTAGTCGCTTCGTTTCGGAATCCTTAATTGCCACCTCATCCTGAATCCTCTGCACTTCACGCTGCTTGGCTGAAATCTCCTCCTCCAGCTTCGTACGTTCAGCTGCCTCCATATTCTTTGCCTCCTCGAGGCGCATCAGCATGGCCTGGAGCTCCTGTTGACGCTTCTCAAGCTCATCCTTGGCCGCCTGCAGCTGCTTCAGCTGCTCCTCCAGGCGTCTAATCATATTCTGTGCCTCCACAAGATTCGATTGTGATCGTTCCATCTCCTCCTGCATTGAGCGCAGCCGATCCTCATACTCCTGCTGCTTCTTCTCAGCCCTCTCGCGTGCCGCTAAGGCCATCTGCAGCTTCTCACGTTCCTGCTGCTTTGCATTCTTCTCCTCACGTGCTTGTGCCTTCATCTGTTGCACGTCAATTGTATCGGGCTTACGGCGACGCATGTACAGCTCATGGTTGCCCATGCAAAGTGCCAGGATGCGTTTGTTGATCCTCACGCGGGGGGCAAAGAAGACGAAATCTGGGGCTTTCTTGTCAATTGGCTAATTTTTTTTTTCAAGGTGGAATAAGAAAGTTAATTTGATTTATTTCTGTTTAAAAAATCACAGCGAAAAAATTATCGAAAGGGCGGTTAAACGGGGAGAAAAAAAATGAAGCTAAGAGTTATTATTTGAATTTTTATAAGAGGAGAGAAAAGGGGAAGAGAGGGCAAAGATTATAAGATCAGTAAAGTCTTGACCACAGCTCTGATTAACAAAAATTTCATCAAAATCGACAAAGTTAATTTTGAGATATCCGAATTTGAAATTACCCAAGTTTATTTTAATTAAGGGCCCTCTAGCGGTTAATTTTTAAACTTCTGATGCTTTAGGAATTCATAGAGCTTCTGGAGAGCTTTCATTTGAGCTCAATTTGATCAAAATCGGACCAGTAGATCCGAAGATATAAACGATTGTCACTGAAAATAGTTATAGCGGGCTTATTGGCTAAACTGCTTGACCGATTTTGAAGTTTGGGGCATGGTTGGCTAACAAAAACTAAATAGAAAAGGAAACTGAAAACGGATTCTTGTTGGAAACGTTTTGATGAACCCAACTCATACTTAAAATATCAGACTTTCAACTAGCAAAAAAAATACAAAAGGTTTTAATGAAATTCAACGACGTTTTGACATTTTTTTTTTCAATTAAAAAATAAATTAATTAAAATATTTATAAATGTTTCCTTATTAAAGAATGTTAGAAGCTTATTTAGAATTTTCTTCTAGGAGGGTTTATCTGGACGAAATTATTCGAATCTTCGGAAATATTCGGATTATGTATTCTCTAATATTCGGATGATTCGCCAAGGAAATTCAAATATATGTTTAAACATAAAAATGCTAAATTCAAGCCTAAACATTTGGCATAAAAACACTTAAATCAAACCTAAAAGTAGTAAATTCAACCCCCAAAAAAGAATAAATAAAATTTGGTTTTTAGTCCCAAAACTGCACAGATTGAGGAACAAAACTTATTCAAGAAATTATTAAGACCTAAAACAGGACTAAATTTAAATCGAAAAGTAGTAAATTAATGCTAAAAAATAGTAAATTGAACCCAAAAGAGACTTAATTTAAAACAAAAAGTTTTAAATACGTTTTTGGACTTTTCGGTTTTGATTTCTTCTGGTTTTAGCAAAAGATGTTCATGTGAAGTCAGGGGGATGCCCAACCCCGAGAAATCAGTACTTTTAGTGAGGCAGCAGGTTCTTCCGATCAAAAGAAGGGATCAGCTTGCACAATTCCACTTGCAATCGAAAGTACATTTAATTAGCTCTCGGTTGATCCCTTCTCATCATCGAAATAACATTATTAATATAAAAAAAGTTAAAGTGTTTCTCGGGAATCGGTCGAGATTGAGCGAGATTCGAGAATTCCTCATACATTTTGGTCAACAAAAAGTGACTTTTCTTCACAGAAAATGAGGTTATACCATCCCCTTGTGTGAAGTCAAATATTCAGATCTTCGGAAATATTCGGATAATTCGGTTAAAAAAATCAAAATATTCGCCAGATAAACACCCATTGATTTTCTTTCAATAAATTTTAAAAAAAACTTGGTTTTATAAACTTTTCTTTTAAATTTATTTCTACGGAAGTTAATCAATAAAAAACGTTTTATTTTTTTTATTTTTAATATCAATATCAGAAGTAAATTTAATCGCTTTCTGGAAACATTTTTCATTGTAAAATGTTATAAAACATTTGTCAAAATTGTACCAAAAATTAGGCAAACTTTTACAAATAACTTTCTTCCCATTGAGACAGTTTATCCGAAAAAGCTTCCCGGAATGAGAATTTCCTTTTGAAAAATTCTCATAAATAAAACATTTCCGCGCAAAAACATCTAGAACGTCCAAAGGTAGAAAAATAAATGAATTTTTCTTCCGTAGCTTTATTCAAAAATAAAAATTTTAAATAAAAAAAAGAGGAAGCTCTATCGGAAATTGCGGTTAATTTAGCTCATATTATATATTTTTTTATCACACACTATTTTGCCACTTTATGAGCATCTTTTTCACGGTCAGGCGGTATAATAAGTAAGTATATACATATAAATAAAAAAGTGGTCATTAAGGGTGATGGATTGTCATGGTAGGAGGGAAATATTATATTGTGGTGGAATTGCATTAGAGAGATGGGAAAGTCACATGAAGAATGAAAATTAAATTAAATAAAGCAACAAAAAAGTAGAGTAGAGTGACATTGAGAGAAAGTCCGCGCGATGACACGGAAAGCTTTTTGAAATAAGTTGGGCAAAATTACCTTAATGATGAACTTCCTGTCATTGAATGAGATATTACGAATCTCGGACCAGGGGAAGCCAATCTTGGGTGTTAACTTGTCATCCTTCTCGTAGATATTCAACCCAAGAGCATCAACACCCAACCACAGTTCCGTACCTTTCTTATTGCGAATCTCAAAGTAATTCACGCCGTACATCTCGAGATCTTGCGCAATCTTCAAGTATTCCATCATGGCGTCCTCACGGAGCATACCACGATGCTCCTGCCACCACGTCATAATACTCTTCTCCCACTCATCCTTGGACATCTTGTGCTGATCAATGACACGCTGTGGCAAGAGGCGATCATTCGACAGGAAACCCGCCGAATGATTGGATTTGTTGAAGTCCCCATGACGCGCCTGGACCGCATACGATGCCAGGAGGACTGACGTTTCGGGCGGACAGTAAATCTCATCACAGAGGATTGAGTTTTTGACTTGCAAATAGAACAGACGCAGCGTTATGTCCTGAATGAGTTCCTCCGCAACGTCTTCTGGGTAGAATTTTGCACGGAATTTAAACTGTAGCGGATTCTCCTTCTTCACATCTTGATTCATCACCTGCACACAGAAGCAAAAAAAAAGGTTAATTTATTCATTGAGAAAATGAATAAATTCTTCTTCCTTCTTACAAATCTATGCCAATTTGTCATCAAATTCTTCAACAAAAAATAATTTCTTTAAGAAAGAAAAAATCTCCAAAAAAATGGAACTTTAAATGCCGCATTTTACGGTCATTCCACTTTTCTACTTCTTCCTCTTCGTCTTTCGCCACATAATAATTCACATTATATTATTATTTATTTCTCATACATTACCCAATGTGAAAGAGACATAGACCCTGGCTATGTACGTCCAATAAATGCATGAAGGCATATTTTTTTTGGGAGGAGAAAGAATAGAAAAAAAGTTAAAAGAAGAAAAAGCATAAATAATTTGTATGTTGATTTCTCATAACATACAATTTCCCAAAAGGCATCAAAAACTCTTTTTTTTCTTCAACAAAATTATTCCCATAATTCACGGAATTTCTTTCTTTTTTTTTCAAAAGAAGTTCTTCTTGAGTACCGAAAAATTGGGCATTTTTGTAACCTACCAACACACTTTTGTGTTAAAGAGAGAAATTACATAAAGAGATTTAATTAAAAAAAAAATAAATTAACATTCTCCCAAAGCTGAGATTTTTGTTGTTGGAATAATGTTGGCAACATAGAAGAGGAGGGGGGAAACGTCAACCCCTTCACAACATTCACTCATAGAAATTAAAAGCACTTCAACGTGGAATTTTTCTCCACGCATATCTGAGTGCTTTACCCTCTTATCACAACCAAACTGTAATTAAAGGTGATGTTTCATTGAGGAAAAAGGGAGGAATATTTTAGGTGTTGTGGTGTACATACAGAATATTTCAATAGTTCCAAACAAAACTAACACAAAAATAATAAAAATTCCATTTAAAACGAAACGATTTTAGGGAATAGTTTTAAATGGAACTGTCGACTTATTCTTTCCTTTAAATTTATAAAACTATGTATGTTTTTTGTACTTTGTCAATTTATATTTTATCTGTCAGAAAAAAAAAGATCAAATAGTTCTCGAATGATATAAATTCACGCAATAATAATAATAAAATGTTTATTTCATTAGATATTTACAAATTCTTTTAAGAGTCCACAGATCTGTCTTCAACTTACAATATATAGAAAAAAGAAAAATTAATGAACAAAATATAGTAGGGGAAACTGGGGTAATTCGGTGAATTTGTGGGAGATAATTTTTCCTGAGTTCCATGGAAATATTTGAGATTTCCCATGAGAACTATCTTATAGGAAATTTTCCGGGCTACAATTTTGTCTCAGACGATTTTTCTCTATCTCAATGGGAAAATGCTTTTTCAGGCCATTTTCCAAACCCTTCCAAATTTGCCTGTTCCAAAAATCCTGGGGTAAAACGGTTAATTGCGTTTTTTGTTCGCTAATCTTAATTTAATGAAATTATTTCAGCAAGGCACTATATATAATATATATATATATAATATATATATAATATATATATAATGGTAATAGTAAGTGATTAAACATCCCAAATTGTATATAATAGTTATAGTAATTAAGGGAAATTATTTTTTCAAAAAAAATTATTTTAAAAAAACACCAAATTCACCATTTTGCCCCAAGCGGTACTTTTTACTATCAGTGTTTTACGGGAAAACTCGGAAAAGTTTTTCGGAAAATTCAGATTAGATTCGTGTTTAGCAATAGTTACTCTGTCTAAAAATGCATTTGGATCAAAAATATCGCAGAGAATTTCGCCAAAACTGAATTTGTAGTTGAGAGGTCAGAGTAACTTTGAGGTTCGAAAAATTTGTTTTTAAAATAAAAGCCAAAATATTGGATCAATTGTTATGAAACTTTCTAGGCTTAGGCAGGGGTATAAAATGCAACTACTGACAAAATTAGACAGATTAGCTCTCACTGCTTCTTGAGTTATTAATTTTTTTTTTTCAAATTCACCATTTTACCCCAGTTACCCCTACAATAAATGAAGAGAAAATAATGAAAAACTCTTCCAAAATTGAAAAGAATAATGAATGATATAAATTGTTTACAAGATTATTTTTATTATCTTTCGTCTTTATTTTTGCACGATATAGTAATTCAGTCAACTATGAATAGACTCCTTTTACTAAAGGACAATCCTCAATGAAAATGTTGTCTTTAAAAACATCTTTTAAAAATTTTCCAGTCCTGTAAATTAGATAAAAAAAAATTAGATAAGATCGTGGTTTCTAACCTCAAAAGTTTGACTTTCATTTTCTCTTAAAAGAAAATATTTTTCCAAGTTTTCTTTTGACGATCTTGAAGTAATGAAACTCCCCTATACATAGATATAGAATTTATCAAGAAATGTTAAATAGATTTCAATTCTGTGGCGATTAAAAAAAAGTCAATTTGGTCACTTTGGCCAGCAAAATCCTCCAAGGGTTAATATTTTTCTCTAATAAATAAATTCCATCGTCTCCCCGCTTTAAGTTGGGGAACTTTATTGTGTGTATACAGCAGTATATAATGGTGGGGACAGGTAATTTTTTTTCACACACATTCTGCGTCACAATCACCTCACATTTGATAATTATATATAAGCAAGTGTGCAAGAAGGTTTTCATCTTCTGCCTCCCAACAAAATCCGCATGATCTGCTGGGATACTTGACGACTACATCCAGGCAATAAAGGTTCTCTCAAACAAGACTCTCTCTCTCTCTCTGTGTATGATGATGAATAAATTGCGTCTGGATTGTATTTATTTTTCACAGAATCATTTGCAATTTACACCATACGATGATTCAAAATTATCTCTCTCTCAATGATCCCATTTTATTGGCTTGTGTAAACATCGTATGAATTATTATTTTCTTTTCTATTCCTGGGGAGGATTTTTCAACCGGAAGCTAAACACACAAAAAGCTAAAAGCCCGTTGAGACGAAGAGAAATCAAACAGATGGTTTTTTCTTTTGAATTCCATTCGTACAAAATGTGCTTAAAATGGAGGATTTATTTTTAGTATCATGATGATACAATTTTGAGTCATTTTTGCTGACGACAACATTTTTGTTTGTGATAATATGCAGAAAAAAATTGTAGTTAAATATTTGCAGAAAAACACTGCAATTTTGCTCCTTTTGTCATACTGTTGGAGCTTTATTGGATTCTCGTGACAAAATCATCAAGATTATTTGTGTGATGAGTTTTAGAGGAAAGAGGAAAAAAAAACTCCTCTACAATATATACCATGAAATGATTTATTTTATTACCACATTTGTGATAATTACTCGCAAAGTTTTCCTCAATCGCCATCATTCGACAAAATGTGACACAGCACGACGAAAATAATGTATCTTACATAATCCTTTAGGTACAACAAAAAAACATTGATAGGTAACATTTTATTCTACAATAAAAAGTGATTTTAAAAGAGAAATAACAATCCTCAAATTGATTGTCAGCTTTGGCACTTTTTTGTCTCTTTACAAAGCTAATTATTCTATTTATCGCGCGCGCGTATTACTTCACATTGAAACTCCAATAATTTTCGTATCTTTTACAGCATAAATTGAGCTCAATGGCAAGTTTTATTCTATTGCTAAGGGAGATACAAATTCCCCAAGGCACAGTACACCACAACGAATAATTTTCTTTTTGAAGACTTTAGAACATTTTAAATTCATTAATGACAAAACATTCTATAGAGCGTGCAACTTTCAAGAGAAATTATAACAAATTTCCAAAACAGCAATCATTTTGTTAACCAGGAAAACAAAAATTCAGAACAAGAGGAAGATGAAATAAATCTTTTTTTGCGAATTTAATTTTCGTAGCAAATTTTTTCACTCTGATGGTCAATGATCCATAAGGCTCATTGAAATTTTGATTAACAAGACGGAAGGCACAGAGAATTACAAGTGGAAATGAAAGTAAAATTTTAGACGGAAATCCAATGGACCTCAATTTTATGTTTCAAGATGAATTATATTCGGGGATTTTGGAGAAAGAAATTAAAATGCAATTCTTTGGTTATAAATTTGAAAAAAATTATAAAAAAATTGGATTCTAATGAAGAGTGAAACGAAGTTAATTCTTCAGTTTTCTAAATGTTAATCAGAATCATTTTTGAAAGTTTTTTTTTAAAGAATTTTTAGAGAAAATAAATATTCTGCAAATTTTGTTTACAAAATATTTTAACTAATCTTTACAGCAATTAGTTGGTGTTCCACTTCGTGGCCAACACCAAGTATTGTAATCGTCGGAAAACCCGACCTCCTCAGATCGGGCTCAAACTTGGTATGAGCACGTTTTAGACATCCCACATTACGAAAATGGTGGTGGAAAATTTTTGATCCGGCCTGCCGGCCTGCCGGCCTCTGCGCTATACTTTGCTTCATAGCTCGAGAACGGTAACAGATAGAGACTTCGGGTTTGAAGTTTTCTATAGAAATGTGGGTGTAAAATTTCATTTTTTCGCATTTTCGAAATCCAAGATGGCCGCCGTCCGCCATTTTGAAATACCGTCAACCACTTCCTTTATAGCTAGAGGTCTGAAATTTTAGTATGTTGTAGGGCTTAGTAAGACGCAAAAAGTTAAAGCAAAAAGTGTTTTATCAATATAACTCGAGAACGGCTTGACCGATTTTGATCATCTTGGTATCAAATGAAAGGTATTGCGAATCCCTACAACTGTCTAGAACATTTCAAGTTCCAAAAACATCCGCAAGAGGCGCTAAAATCAAAAACAAAAATTGCCTAACTTTAAGGGGCAATATCTCCGAATCCCCATTAGGCAAATCTTTTAAAATTTAATATGTTGTAGCCTGACTCAATATCTTTCACCAGCCCGAAAATGAAGAAATTCTATGACGCCGTTTAGAAGATATAGCCATTTGAAAAATTCTTGAATTTGAAAAGTTCCAAGAGCCATATCTCCTGAACTGCTTGTCCGATTTTGCTCATCTTAGTATCAAATTAAAGGTTTTGCAAAACTCTACAACTTTCTAGAACATCAGAACCCTCTAGAACCACTTCTTCGAGACAAAAAATGACAAAACTGTTTTAGTAAAACAAAAATCCGCCATTTTGTGTTCTGAAGGTGACCTTGAAAATTATTGAAATTCATGTCAATTTATAGCCTGTTTTAATACCTTTCCAAAACTAGTCAAGAAATTTCTGTAGGTCTTATAGAACAAGAGATATGACCATTTTTATCCATCAAATTGCCGAATTTTACAAAAAAAATCAAATTTGTCTACTAATTCTGCTCACAAATAGTATTACAACGCATAAACAAACTTCTACACGTTGTGGAACACCAACTCTTATAACTGGACGCGTTATGATTGACTTTCTTTTAGAACCTCAACCTTTTTTTTGTACATTTCACTCATCTATTTTTAAGGGTAATTGAGGTAATTGCAAAATTGTTATTTTCCTGCTATTAGTTGGTATACCACAATCGGGACATACCAAATATTTTGCATTTAATTTCAATTATGCAATCAAATTGATTGAAGTTTATTTATTTATGTTCATAAGAAAAATTATGTTGAAATCCATAAAAATCTATGATTGACAACCTTTAAGGCAGCAAAAAAACCATCGAAAAATCAATAAATCATCAGAGAAATATCACTTTTATGTGAGCCAATACTTGAGGATTTTTTGTCCCAACATTGCGATTGGCCAACATAATTTTGCAGAGCACAAAAAAAGCTCAAAAGCTTTTTGAACAACATCAAAATTGTCGGATTATGTATGAAGAAATGAATAAAACCATCAAAATTGAGGCAGATAGTCGCAAAGAAGAGGCATCGCATCCCAGCGAAGATTTGTGATTATTTCATACATCTTTCCCAACAATCACACGGTGAAAGAAAAGAAAGAATAAAAAAAAATAGGTGCCAAAAGGTTTTTCTTTGGTAATTTTTTTTTTGGGAGAGCCACATTTGTGGGCTCGCGCACACCTCCAATTGCCCAATGAATGAATTGCTCATCATCACAAAGTGAATTTAATTGGAAGATTGAGTCATTAAAAGTCTCTCGCAAGACTCCCTTACCAAATCATCTTCCTCATCTTCCTCCTCCTCTTCCATCTCCTTGGTGCTTTTCTCCCGATTCTGCCATCTCTTCCTAATTACCGCTGCTAGTTTCTTGATCTTTTTCACTTGCTTACAAATCACATTTTCCGGCTAAGTTTTTTTTTATTTAGTTTTTGTTGTTGTTGGATTATTGACGCGACAATCACACGGCGGATTTCCCCCAGAACGTTTTTTTTTTTGCATAATAAACCAAAAAATCACAAAAAAAAGAGATAGATTTTGGCGAAAAGAGATGATTGTAATCCAACCATAAATTTTTTTCATTTTGTCATTGGCCATTAAAATTTGTGTTGTATCAGGTTGATTTGTTGTGTGAATAGTCGTGGAGAAAAAATACAGGCAGCATGCAAAAATAGAAAATTATGTAATAAAGTGAATAACATTGTGTTTGTCTCTCACAACACAGCATCGTTCCATCTCATTCGCATCAAATTGAAAAACTAACTAATAAAAAATGTGAAAATTCAACACAACATGAGATGGGAAAGTGAGGAAAAATGAGGAAATTGCAATTTTCTCTGGGACTTTACACAAAATTTAATAAATTTATTTTTAAGGGTGTTAAAAATTCTAGAAAAGCCATTTTAGGATACACCCTATAAGGGCACATGGAAGAAATGCATAAAGAAACAAAAGGAAGAAAAAATAATTGCAAAACAACGAGAAGAGAATATAAGTAAATCAACGAATTAAATATACTTTTAAAAAGGCAAAGTTAGACGTTTGCATGGCTGGGTCAGGGAAAATTCTTTTTCCACTATTCCATGATTATTGTAAACATGTGAGACAGAATGAATTTTTGCATTTTTTTTCTCATACACAATTACTATAGCCTCGCGTTGTTATTTTTTTTTATCTCTGCCGGATTTTTCTATTTATATATAAATACAATATATATACCCACTCCCTTCCTCTCTATATATATTTAATATGTGTAGGTATGTAAAATTTTGCAATACATCCAGAGATGTATTTTTTATTCTTTAGCAAATTGAAGATTAATTTATATAAATTTTGATTGAAAAATATTTTTAAAAGTAAAGCTTTGTAGAAGCTCAATTTCTCGAATCATATAAAAGTTTTTTTTAGCAGCTTAAATTGTTCAAAGAATTTCCCAAACTTTACAATCGTAGAAATATTTGAAGCAAAACGTTAGATAAAAATTTTCATTAGCATAGTGCAAAGTATTGAGTCTTAGAAGCAAGAATCCTCCGGTTCAAATCCAGATCAAACCAACAATAAGTCAGACAAATATTTAGGCTGTTTTAGACGCATTTTTTTCATGAAAGTCTTATCCATTTTATTCATGAACTATTCTTTTTCATTAAACAAATTTTGCAGTGAGAGCTTTCAATGAAAGTTTGTTGATAAATATATTATATGGAACAAGGTTGATATATGAATTTAATAACAATATAAAAATTATCATTAAAACAATTACCGTGCAAATGATAAATAAGTACCTCCTCTTTGACATTTATTTACACTCATTACCAATGAGAGCGGAAAAGGCAATGATAAATCACATTTTTCGGCAAAATACGATCGTTTGAACGAAAAAAAAAACTTTTTTTTTAAAGTATTTTTCAGTCAATTGGAATGAGGAAAAATCATTGGAGTTCTCCAGCACACACATACAGCCCCCGTACTCATCATAATGATGATGACACGGCAAACAACGGATTCAGGTGAATTTTCAAGGGCTCGCGATGTTTATCTAGAGTTAGAAAAAAACCTCTACACAACCACAAAAATGTTGAGGAAAAACTTCTCGTGCGATCTATGTAAGATTTTTTTTTCTTCAAAATCCCGGAACATTGATGCTAGCCGCTCTTTTTATCCCCCCGGCAAAGTTCTAAGAACCTCAAATGAAGAAAATGCTGCAATTAAGCGGCGCTGAGATGAGACATAAAAACACTATATTGCTGACTGAAGCAATTTGAGATTGATGATTATTTTTTTTTTCAATTGAAAATAGTTATGTAGGCACTTTTTTGTAAGGTTGAGCTTAAAAAGCTCTTGCATAATACGAGATAAAGCTCGAAATATGTTGGCCTTTGATTAAATACTGATTTCCAGCTTTTTTCTAGCTTCAATTTTAGCTAATTTTGATTTAGATTTTATTAGTGAAAGCCATTTGTTTGATTCTGTTTTGTAAAAAAAATATAAAAGTTGAGTTTCAATCGTGAGATTTGAACCGGAGTTTTCTTGCTTTCCAGTCGAGATTCTTCGCTCTGAGCTAATAATTTCTTAAGAACTACTAAAAGATTAATCAATTTGTGCTTAAAAATCATTCTTTTAGACAAATATTCAAATGAATTTCAGCTAAAAGGTTAAAAGAATTGAAAGAAATGGAATGAAAGACAAAAAAACAGACCATCAAGATTCATTTTACGTGCGAGGCGGTATTTCAAATTAGTGTTTAACTATGAGGAGATGTTCCGTGGTTTTTTCTTTATCAGAGGCACCACAGAGGTGACAAAAAAGCGACACATTATCGCAATAATTCAACAATATGTCTTATCAAATTGTTCACTTTTCTCACACACATATTGTGCCTCAAAATGAATTCTTTTCAGCAAAATTACACTGCGAAGCATTTTTTTTTGGTGGTTCGTTGGGTACGCTCTCTAGAGTAAATAAAAGACGTTACTATATACAAAAGATTCATTCTTTTGCATAATCTTCACATTTCCTCTCTATTTGGTGGAGTTTTTCTTGCTCTTAAACCGATAAAACTTTGAATATTTTGAGGCTTTAAATTTGCAAATTTTTATTCTATTAAACTCCCTTTTAGGGAAGTTTTATTTGAAAGCAATTTTTTTCAAAGAAATAAATAAATTTCTTAAAATATTAAAAGAATTATTAAATTAAATTCTTTCCACGAAAACTGCCACGTAAAGAGACATACAAGTTTGAAAAAATAAATAAATTTATGCGACACAGTGACTAATTTCATTCACCCCCCGAGAGAGATTAAAAAGAAAAATAATGTGGAAAAATTAATTCAATAAAGCTGCGACCTAATTTTCAATTCTCTAGCTTAGAGCGAAAGACTTAATATACGTTGTTGGGTATGATGATGGTTCCCGCATTTGTCATCTCTTCTCCAAACAAGTCCCTCATTTTTTTTTCAAGCTCTTACGCGTCTTATCAGACAATTAAACATTACTCATGATGGAGATGAATCAAAAAAAAATGTTGGACAGTTTTTTCTTATTAATAAAATAAATTTTGTGATGTCACGTTCACTCTACAAATAGACGTAGCTTTGAGACAAATAAAAAATACATAATTGCAAAAACCTAACAATTTAGAGAGTGAGATATTTCTCGAGGACGAAGTATTTTCCTTGAAATTAAATATATCGGATAAGAAAAAAAAAACATCACTTAATGATAAACTATTCATAACAATTAAATCGGAAGCAAAAAAGATAAACAAAATGATTTTAATTTTTAACTCTAAACTAAGGTCAAGCCTAAAGGTGCTTCTGAATGAAACTTTAAGAGTTTTTCACGCTTCTTTCCATCTGATTTGTTTAGAATGAAAAAAAAATCCTCAAAGAACAATTTAATCAATGATAAATTCAGTCACGATTTATCATTTATCTCTCTCAAAAAATCCCCTCTGGATCTTCGTGCAATTAAAATGCCAACAAAATTGTAATATCAGCCAAAGCACAAGTACAACAAGCAATAAAATTTCTCGCCATCTCATCTGAGAAGAGATTTTTCTCTCACACACAAGATTATGAGTTTCATAATCGAGCGAAAACTCACAAGAGAGTTCCTTTTTTCTTCTTTCTTTTTTTTTAAATTCTAAATTTGTGATTTACTCTGTGTGGTAATCAGTTTTTTTTTCTTCCATTTAATTATTATATTTCCCCAAAGTAAAACAAAAAAAAATCATGCGAAAAGAAATTTCAAAAGTACGGCGGCAACAAAAGAAAAAAAAATTCCCCGACTTATGGAATTTTCTCATGAATGAGAAGAGAGAGATTAATTTGATATGAGAACTAATAAAATTCTGGGTTAAAATGCATATACATAGGTCCCCCCCTTTCCTCCCCTTCTACTACATACCGCGCAATATATAATTCAATTCACAACCAAGTGGTTAAGGCACGTGTTGTTAATTTTAGTTTTATTCATTCAATTTTTCCTATGTACTTCATGATAAAACATAGATTGTATGTATGAAGAATTTATCGAAGGCAAAAAAAGCAAGAATAAAAGAGGGAAAAGTGTGACAAATTAAATGTTTTATTTTCTTCTTTTATTTCTCTTAAAAAATGTTTAGAATTTTAAATGATTCTCAAAGAGATTTTTTCATTGGAGGAACAGAAGTTTGTTTCTCTACGCGAAACCTCTTAAATGAAATTAAAGAGATAAAGAATGTTTTTTATTTAATTAAAATTGTCATAATAAATTTTAATAACTTCAAGCACTATTAATTTATTTAAAAGTGCTGGTGCGGAATAATTCTGAGAGCACCAGATGTGTTGGGAGAAGTGGAAAGAAAACTTTTTTTTTTAAAATCAATTTTGTCATGTTTTAAATGTTTGAAACATTCACTGCAATGTTTCATCAGAGAGATAAACATGATAAAATACTTGTACTGTAGACGATGTAAAATGGGATGTAAAAATCATCAAGAAAATTCATTTAAAAATGTTTCAAAAGTATTTTTCGGCAAAACTCATAGATGAAACATGAGCCTAAATGTTTCATGTATTTACTGAAACATTAAGGGGGGTCTCTTTTGAGAGCTGATGAAATTCAATGTTTTTATTTTTCTTAAGGTTTTTCTTAAACTTGATTTTCAAATGTTGATCACATTTGAAGACTTATTATTGAAGAATAAGAAAATCACTTTCCGCCATCTTAGATGCGACGCCATCTTAGATGCGACGCCATCTTGAGATTTTCTTCAAAACACAAAGGTAGGTTTTTCTCAGGATCTACTGGACGGATTTTGATGGGGTAAAAAGCAAATGAAAGAGGAAATACCAATGCAGATTTTGATGTACCAGAATTTTGAATTTCCACTCTGGGGCTGAGAAAAGTGGAAAAAAGTCAAAAAATCTGAACAAAAGTCACATTTTTCCACTTTTCTCAGCCCCAGGATGGAAATTCAAAATTCTGGTACATCAAAATCTGCATGGGTATGTCCTCTTTCATTTGCTTTTTACCCCATCAAAATCCGTCCAGTAGATCCTGAGAAAAACCTACCTTTGTGTTTTAGAGCAGTTCTGTGGAAAAGTCGGAGAATCACAAGATGGCGTCGCATCTAAGATGGCGAAAAGTGATTTTTTTACACTTCAATAATTAGGCTACAAAACCAACATCGAAAAACCAAGTTTAAGAAAAACCCCAAGAAAATGACAACATTAAAAATGGGAAAATTCTCACAGTTTTCCCAAGAGACCCCCCTTAAAGAAACAGTGACGTCATTATTTGAATTTTTAGACATTTCTATCATTCACGACTTAAATTTTCATTATCTTTTCATTTTCCATTTAAGTCCTTAAAAAACATTAAAAAAAAAATCGTTCAATAATATTGTTTCAATTTATTAGTAATTCTTCTGTGCTTCAAGCACTTCAACGACAACACAATGCGTGAATATGCATTTTTGTCTTGTTGATTTCTCATAAAATACAACAAGAGAGAAAAAAAAAGACGCAACGAGACACGAAATGCGGATTGTGGTGGAGGTAGAAAAATGTACGTATAAGTAATAAAATAAAAGAGGTGCTTCAAAGCAATGCCTTTTTATATTCATGGTCGCGCGTTCGTTTTATGCACAAGTTTTATATAATAGAAAAATTGAGGACCAATATATGTATATATATTTCTTATATATGTCACGTTTTTCTCCTCAGTCGCGACTCAATTGGTGTTTAACTTTCAATTTTTAGTTCGTGATATCCAATATATGGTGACATTTTTTGCCCATTTTTGTGTTAAAAATCATTGTTGAAATGTCAATTAATTTTTGCAATTATAACCCCCATAATCAATGGCCTTTTTTGTGATAAATTTATTATTCTAAAAAGAATTAAAATGTATTATGTGGAAATTTTTTAGCACAAGAGTATATATATTGCCACTAGCTAGTTATTGGAGGTTTTTCTAGCCTTTTACGTATAAAATACTGTGGGGACGTTTTATTGAAAATATTTCATCTTATTTGGTAATTAAAAAAATAATAATTTCTTTATTAAAATAGAAGAAATCTTACCTTTTTGTACAGCTTAATCCACGTAAGATCCCCCTTTGAGTCTGTATACTGAAGTCCAAAGAACCATACTTCGCGCAATCCAATTGTCTTGACCACTTGATCGAACAATTGTTTGCCGGTGGTAGTTTGCTGAATTGCAAACTCCAACTCGGCATCCATCGTGGTAACACGTACATTTACCTATTCAGGAAAAAGAAAAAAAAAGACGCACCAAATGAATAAATTGTGATCGAAGATTAAATAGGCAACAACAACAACAAAAAATCAATTACAAAGTTTAGACATGCATTAGGCCTCTGTGCCATTTATGTATGTTTTAGAGAGAGAAAAGCAAAGCATAAGAGAGGCAAATATAGTGAAAATTTCTCTCCATGAGAAGGTTTCTTTCTCCTGGCAACCATCATAGAGATAATCAAATACACCACTGCATGGTGTAACCGATTTTGCGCCAACAGCCGTTACACAAATGCATACAGGGCGAACGGAAGAAGTATTAAAATTCACTTCCATTCATAACCTCTTTTGCACATAGTTTATTTATTATGTACATAGCACTACAACCACTCTAAGAATTATGCGACAGAATGCCCCATTTTGTGAAAAAAAAAAAAAAACTCACAGCAGTACCTAACGGATGACAAAGAAAGTAATTCATGCTAAAAGGAGCATAAGAGAGACGTGCATCACATGTTTGATGGATTTTTCGTATTCACTCTCTTTATTTAAGCCAATTAAGAGACACCTTCGCGTGTAACTCTTCCACACACCAGACAGACACTTTTCCCTGCACACAATTCACACCCATTTTCATGCAAAATTAATGCTTTTTCCATGCGACAATGCCTTGGAGACAAATACTTTCTTGGCGTTTTGGTGGATATAAGTTAGCAAAATAAGAGCTCATTGACTTCTCTTATTATCCAAAATCAATTTTCGAAGATTTGGGAATGTCCTTTTGTTAAATTTAAAAAGCTGTGTCTGAAAGAAACACAGCTAAAATCTATTTTGAAAATTTTTTCTAACAATTTAGTTGATTCTGTTGGAAATGTTTTCTTTTTTTTTAGAATTCGTCAGTTTATTTCTTTAATCGTACTTTAAATGAAAATTGTTTTTCCAAGAATCTTAAAGATTTTTCTTACTGTTTATGGAACAAATCGTTCATTTTTCTTTTAGGAAACGACAATAGAGTGATTAAAAAATATTAACCGTCAAAATCGAAACGATTTTGGACAGAACCTACCTCACTTAATGACTTATTTTTTATTAATTTTATTAATTTTTTTAATTCCATTTCTTATTAAAGTTCTTATGGATTTATATTCTAAAAATCTGTAAACAATGCTTCTTAATTCTTTAGTGAGGGTTTGATTGTTTTTTATTCCTAAAAATTGTCAAAACAATAATGGATTAGAGATGACTGATTTAAACCTGCTTAGTCTCATTCTTCTGTTTTTCTTTTTTTTGCATTTCTCTTTTAAATTCATTTAGAATTAGAAACTTAGGTGTTGTTTAATTTATTGAAATATTTGTTTTTCTTCTATTTACGTTAATTTTTAACATTAGGAATTCACGTATACCAATTTAAACAGTTTAACTGAAAAATTTAGGGTCTGAGCGGATTCTCTCGTTAAGACAGTTTTTTATTTGTAAGTAAATTCCACTTTTTATTTCCTTCTAAAGTTTAGGTTTCAAACTCCATAGATGGTTTAATTATCTGAGCGTTTTTTGGTCTATTTTCTTTCAATTTTACTTTAAAATTGTCAGGAGTTTTATAATTAAATTCTTTCAGCTTAAAATAGTGTGTTTTAACAATTCAATTTAAATAATTTCTTAATTATTTAAATTTCCAAGTTAAACATTAAATAACTAACTTCAAGACTTCAAGACTTTCTAGAAAAGTTAATCCTTAAACCAAACTTCATTTAATTGAACCCATTAGGTTTTTGGGAAAATAAGAACTTTTCTATCATTTTAAGACATTCAAAATCAACAAAGAAAATTATAAATTGAATTAAATATCAAGAGAACATTTCTGAAAAATTTAATGAAGTTCCTTTAACGATAGAAAACTAAAGTAGACCCCTTTCCTATAAACCCATTCCCTTCCTTTTCCCCATCACTGTGGAAATATTTAGTTCATGAGGTTACCAAGTACTGCAACTGCGTCAACATTCCCTCAAGATATGTCCGCAATTTAGTAAATCAACTAAATAAAAAAAAACATACAAACTGATAGCAATTTCCCATTAAAGTGGTCATTAAATGAGTGAAGATTCTCAATCACGCAAAGTCAATTAAACGTCCCAAGCAACACGCCACGACTACTGACTGCTTTGACAACTTTATGTAGTACTTTAAGACGTCGTATTTTTGGGTTTTCACGACTAGTCAAAACTCTTTTCTCAATATTTTAATTATTATTGCATCCCTGTTTATAATTGAATAATATAAGTGGTCGTCGCCATTTACTCTACGATTTGACATAAAAATAATATACAAAAACTGAATGCTTAGCAGTTTTTAAGAAAAGTAGTCGTAATGTTGTCGTAGTTCTGACAACATTTTGTAATGAGGATCCGTAAAGTTGTCGTGAGTAGTCGTGAACATAAAATCCAATTTTTGCTTAATCTTTTAATATAAATCACATTTTGAAATGCTTTCATCGTTGTAATTTACTTATAAACAATTCCTGGATACATTTTAGTGCAAAATATTGATTAAAATTACAATAAAACGCAATTAAAGAAAAACACGAGAATGACCATGAAAAGGAAGTCTTAAAGAAGTCATAATGCGTTGGACAAAATATTGAATATTCCTGTGGTTATTATTTAGTTACAGAAACTAATTTTACATGATAATACTATTTACTGCATTTATCATTGGAATAAACAATTTTGAATTTTCTTGTTTAATAAAAAACACTTAAAATTAAAAAAATATTTATTTGTAACCGACTCATTTCTACGACAACCAAAAATAAGTCTTAAAGAAGTCATAATGCGTTGAACAAAATATTGAATATTTCCGCGGTTATTATTCGATTAGAAAAACTAATTCTACATAATAATTTTATTTACTACATTTATCATTGGAATAAACAATTTTGAATTTTCTTCTTTAATAAAAAATAACTGAAAATTAAAAAATATTTTTTTGTAACCGACTCATTTCTACGACAACCAAAAATAAGTCTTTAAGAAGTCGTAAAATACGGTATCACGCAGCTGAAATTTTTTGTAATTTGAAGAAATTGCTGATTATTTATAAAGTAAAAATATCTTCAAAGGGTTTGTTTTAATGGAGCACACATCTTTAGCTGTAATTTTAGTTTCTGTATTATTTAGAAACATGTTAAAATTACATTTTAATGAACGACGACCAAAAAGAAGTCTTTAAGAAGTCGTAAATATTGTAATGAATTTTGACAAATTTTATTGTTTTTTGAACCTTTTTAAATTATTTAATAATTTTATCATCTTTGTGAATTATCAGCGAATTTTATTATTGAATATCGCAAAGAATTTTACGATATTTTAAGATTTTTACAATATTGTGTTGCATAACCTCATTCCGGATGAACATTCCGGCAAATTGTTCACAAGTCCCAAACATCGTAAGCTTTTCCCTTACCTCATCTTTATGATTCAAATGTATGCAACTGAAGATAAAAATATATTTATACTTTTTAACACAATATGTATCTAACTAATATTTTATTTTAACGAATATTCACATTTCTTAAAAATTATGTATATGCATTCAAGTGAATAATATTTAAATATCTCCAGTTCTTGGAATTCAATTATGGGTACCTGAAAAATATACCCTTTATGACCCTCAGACTTAAAAAGTGTTAAGGGCAATAAAATTTGCAGTGCGCAGGTAAACTTTTCTCAATAACTATTTTTGTTTTCCATGAAGTTTACAGGATAATCTTTAAGTTTATCCCATTTCTAAGTAAAAGAACAGATAAGATGTCATAAAAAATCTAAAATATTATTTTATAAATTTCTTTTTGTTTTTAAAAACTCTTATAAAATCTTATAAGATCACACGTTTTTTATACTAATAATTATAGAAAGCTTTTAGAGAATTCCTTGTTAGCAATATTTGTTTATTGACAATATTTGTGAATTCTTGCAAAATAAGGTATGCAATTCACAAAAATGGTGGAAAAATCGTCGGTTTTATCACCACTCTTTACATCTGTTGTAAAAATCCCATGGAACGTACAAATTATGCTGATGTAACTGACTAAATTCGCGAATGCGGCTGCTTTTGATCGCCCAAATTAATTTCACTATTTTTATAAAATATTTGAGTAAATTTATATAAATAAAATTCACATTATGCGCTAGTACAAGCATTCGCAAAGCAAATACTTAACATATGAATTAATTTGAGATATAAAAATATTTATTTTTAGTTAAAAATTTTAATAAATAGTCAAAATTTTTATTTGTTCTCAATATATTTGCCATATTATGACATATTTCCTGTCGAGGATATAGTCTCGCATAAAATTATTAGCTTATATACGCATGAAATTTTTTATTTCTATATGTGGCAAAATATTAGGGAATATTTCTAAGAGAAGGGACGACATGAAACAGAGAACATTTTTGTGCACCCAAAATGTGCTTCACCAGGTAATTTGGAGAGAGAGTGAGTGCAATAAATATGAACGAGAAGGGCAAAAAAGCATACAAAATGTACAAAAATGTTTCACTAAATGCAAAATGTTGCAAAAAAATTTTTGCCTAAATCCAGGAATTTTCACGTCGTAAAGTATTACGTAAAGTTGTCAGCTTCGACCAAAAAATGTACTACTTGATGATTCCCAAAGTAATGTTATACGACTACTTTACGTATAAGTTTATGTATTACATTATGTACTACTTTATTTTCGAATGTAGTACATTACGACTACTTTGAGTTGCTTGGGGTCTCTCTCATTAAATTGCTTTTAAGTGAGACGCCAGCACAGTCTTTGTGGGATTTTCCTTTGCAAAATAACATTTCACTTTTTCCCCTTTTTGGGGTTTTTTGAGGCCCCAAAAAAAATTCACAATAAGTATATTCCAAGGTCATTGTGAACGCGTCTCTCTGCATTGAGAATAAGATATATATAATGTAAGTGAAAGGAAAGACGCTCTTTGGCGAAATTCAACGTTTGTTGGCGCATTCAAATGAGCTTCTGTAGGCACTCAAATTTTTTTTTTCATACGTCTCGTCTTTTTTGTACGTCTCACAATATTCTTTTTACCATGTGTTTGCACATTTTTTCAGCTAAAATTTGGGTTTCTTTTGAAATGCTACGCTGAGAGAAGTTTTAGGAGAAAAAAAAAATTTGAAACTTCTCCCTTTTTGTGTTAAAATTTATGGAATTTTTTAGCCATTTGGTGAATAAAATAAATTTCTCTTAGTTTGTCTGTTTAAAAAAAAGAGTCTCTGAGCTATGAAAGAAGCATAATTGGTGGTCAGGTGCAGATGAAGGTTTCTTTTTTCGGACGTTATTGCGCGCGGTTTATACATACAAATCACATTGTAAGAAAGTTGTGAATTAAACTAACCATCTTTCCTCCGGCAACCATTTTTAATTATTATTTGTTCTTGTGTTGATCACTTTCTTACACAAAGCACAATGTTTGATTTTTTTCTTCCTAAGGATTGGGTTTATCCTCAATATGGCTCACAGAATGTTCAGGAACGTTGTGGGAAGGAAACGGCGTCCCAGGTGGAAAGGATTTTTGATAGTTGGAACAAACACTGGCGTAGCACAGAGAAGCACAAAACTATTATTTTTTTTAAATTTAATCCAAATGATTGTGGCTAGTTGAGATCGCCCTCGAAGTCTGTACTAACTAAACTTGCTTCCTTGCACTCTCTTCAAATGCTGAGAAACTTGACTTTCTCAATTTTTTCAACATAAAACTCATCCACACGCCAACCGCAATATCCAACTCCCAACTGAGCACATTCAATTTGTTCAAACTACTTCCAACCAACGGTCATAATTCGTTGATTGCGTCACGACCGGGGAATACATAAAATCGCGCTATGTACACCCCAATACAACTGCCAAAGAGTATTTTATATTGGCAAAAGAAGAGGGAGAACTCGAGTTCTTCTCACAGCTTTTTTTTTTCTCTTCCTTTCTTTATATTGTGGCTATATTGTCTTCCACACCAATATTAAAGCAAAATTTTATGGTCCAGAGATGTTGAGAAATTGACAGACTCTTTTTCTCAAACACACTACATCGAGGAAAGCCCACGATACCACCAAGCAATTCTTTTTTTCAAAAGAGCGCCAAGCGTCGCGATAAACCGCCTTTTCCCCTTCTCATACGTTGCTTATTTTTTTTCATTCTCTCACTCTACCACACATGAGAGGAAAGACTTCAAATTGTAGAATGGAAGAAAAAACCGAAATTCCAGGTGAGATGAGCAAACCGTCCAGGTAAAACGGAACTATGCAGCACAAACCTCACAAACACACACACAAAGCAAGAAGTAAATTCATTTTATAGTGCGTTTCTCCGATGCACTCTGTACGAGAGATCGAGACACACAGCAAAAGCGGCTGTGGTCATTGTTGACTCAAGAGAGCATGGAATTGTTGACGCGCGTCAACAAGCACGTGACGCCTCCCGTACAAAGCCGTGAAAGATTAGAGATTATCTCGTATAATCTTTGTGAAATCCGCGCCGGAATTATATCGCTCTGAAGGTGCCACCAAGGAAGATATTTGGGTTGATTTTTCAGAAACAAAAGAAGAGGGAAATAATATTTGTAAATGAGAAGAAAATGCGTTCTTAAGAACCTAAACGTTGATCAGAGCTTAAACGAACTAAACTAAACAGATTTGATCATTTTATAAAGGCACAGAAAAGTATAGTTTTCATGGCAAAATGAATAATTTGTTGCAAGCAAAAGACTAATAAGGCTTTTTAAAAGACAAGCAGATCTGTCCTGATTGTTCAGTGAAGGAGTTTACAGGTTGCCTTATGAAACAGTTCGTAAAGAATCTTACGAAGATTCCTCAAAATTATGCACAAAAGTGGGCCTAAAATATGAATAAACAAAGCTTCTGAAACAGCCAATAAATCGGTTAATAATAATCGTTTGCAGGATATTCCTAGAGCCTGTTGAGTAGACTCCAAACCGTCAAGACTTGACGGAACAGGACGTCTAGTTTACTTTTCTTATAGAACTATATTTTAGTCTGTATAACATTGACGAGCGAATTCGTTAAAAGGCAGTTTGCATTTGAGATCAGACGATAGTTTTCGTTCAGAGAATACTGATATTCTGCTTCTAAAAGAACTATTTGACTGGAATTGTACGAGCTGCATGTAAGCCTATAGAACTACTCATTTTAT
Source organism: Lutzomyia longipalpis (assembly GCF_024334085.1). NCBI lineage: Eukaryota > Metazoa > Arthropoda > Insecta > Diptera > Psychodidae > Lutzomyia > Lutzomyia longipalpis. The sequence continues at coordinate 5,527,886 of NC_074708.1, read as the reverse complement.
CACATTTTTAGCTCTGATTGGGAAAGAATAAAACCTATAGGTTGCTAACTGAACTTTCTCCTAGCATATTACAGAACTAACCTTTGCAAGGACCTAGAATGAAAATCTACTCTTTTAAGCCTTTTTTTTTATTTACTCTTTAAAATAAACGAAAGAATTAATTTACGTTACGTTAAATGGGGCTAGGAGACTTTCATCTCCTGTGCACTGCGGCCCATGTGGGTCTATTGTGCGTCCCCTTGATTAATAGTGGATATTGAGGCGTTTGATAAAGTTGACGACCTCAATTGGAGTAATGCTTTTTGGGAGAGGCAATTTGCAGCTGCCTGTGCCCAAATGCAGCCTCCTAGAGTGGACCAATGTGTCACACTGGCAGAGAAGATGTTCGGCAGTTTCCACCTCGGAATTGCAGAATCTGCAGACGTCAGTGTCGGACCTGCCGAATTTTTTAAGCATGTAGTTCATAGGGCCGTGGCCCGTTGCGAACCATGCGTAGGTTCTAAGCAGCGGTTTGCTCAGATTTATAATTTCAGGGTGTTTTGGTAGGCTCGTTCCGAAGAACTTTTTAGCCTGTTTCATCCCCTTAGTAGAATTCCAGTGGTTTGTTCTTTTTTCGAACTCCCATTCCCGGATGCGGCATTTATATTCACATGCGGCGAAACCAAAAACGGGTTCTGGCCCTATTAGGCTTTTGCTAGACCCAAGTCTAGCTAGCTCATCTGCCATTTCATTCCCGCTGATGTTCGAGTGGCCTGGGGCCCACAGCAGTGAAACTTGGTAAACGTAAGAATTAGTAAGAATTAAGCTTGTTAGGCAACTTGTTTAGTTTTAAGTTTACAGATCAGGGAAAAATCAGGGAAGCCTACTAAACGCAAAACATCAGAACAACCTTCAGACAATTTTCAAGCAATTCTTCCATCTTTCTAACAAGCTTAAGAAAGTTTTATATTAAAACGGAACTCAAACACATCTCAATTTCATTTGAAGTATGCCTTTCATTGAAGACATTCGTGATATGCATATCACAAAACTATCTTCAACAGACAATCTTTCAAGCACAACTAGATCAGAGACACCTCCCCAGTTTTGGCATACGGTGTGTGAGGAGCTGTTATACTGTCATGAATACAAAATTAAGCATCTCTCTAGCTGAAATCCCTCACACAATTCCCCCAAGATCAACCTCACACAGCGCTAAAAATTGATCAACAATCACCTTCACCTGAAATGGAGAAAAAGAGAAGTCAAGACTGTGACTCCAAACTGATGCTTTTGCCTCCCCTCCTCTCATCCCCCTTTTGAGACAATCTCACACACATTGGTGGAAAGTTGGGGATATATGCTGTACATTACATAGAGATAGAAGTAAATATTGTATGGAAGAAGCAATAAACTCCACACGCCATCTTTTTCCTCCGATCATCCGTCAAAGAAGGTGTGAGTGAATCACACCGCGCTCTATTGCCTCACATGCCCCCACATCAAATGTTTCTAACTCCGACCGAGAGAGAGAGAGAATAATTGCGCGAAGACACTTCCATTGAAATACACCAACGTACATTTGCAGGTGATTTTTCCAAGGCAGAAGAGTATTAATCATCGTCAAGTGAATTAAATCATTCAATGATTCTCAATTGAATTTTTTTTTATTTTCATTTTCTTTATAAAAACCATTCTTTTGCACCTTTATTGGCACTCTTGTAGGTTTTATGTGATTTTTTTTTCACTCTTCTTGTACATTTTGTACTCAAGGTTGGTGTGTACGTCGTGGGTCAATTTTATTGAAGTGAGGCAGTGGGTGAAAATAAAAGAGAGAGAGAGAGAGAGAGTTGTATGAAATGTAGGTTAGCGGGGTGTCTATTTCACCTCATATTATGTTGTACCCTTCGTTACAAGTTTTCAGACAACACGCAACAACCCTAAAAATATCCACATAGTATATCAAAAGGAAGGATGCACTCCAAGATAAAGTTGGTGGTTGTTTATCGATCAAACTTGATGTACGTATGTGGCGTAATTAGTTGAGAACTCTGCGTTGTTTTGTGATTAATAAATAATCTAAATTTTCGCATTAATTTTAGTTAAAATGATTTTTTCTTACCTACTGATGATGCATCAAAACCGATTCGAAACGTCAAAGAAATTGAGGTTATGTTAATCTGTCAGTTTAAAATGTCATTTAATCTGACGTAAAATAATGCTATTGCCATACATCTCATCATATTCTAACGATAAGTAATAACTTCATACACAATGGTGTGAAAATGAGTCATAAACAAAACTCAAGCTTCTGATTAAATAAAATGAAATGTTGGCATTAGAGACACATGTTAGATTCAATTTAATCACGTATTTATTTATCATCTCACATTTGACACCTGTCAATTCTTAAAAGACATTCAAGTTCAATTTTATTCGTTATTTCATCTTCTTTCAGAACAATTTTCTTTCAATGCGACAATTTTTTCTCTCTCAGTGCATCACATCTCCTTTCTTGGAAAAGAAGTTTCACTATTTAATTGCAAAAAATTAAATATTCAATCACACTTTGATAGTAAATTACATACAATATTTCACGAATCTCAGCTGAAAGATCAAGGATAAGATTGTGTGCAATCATATGGCGAAAGAAACCTTGATAAATTCCCCAAGGAAAAAGTATATTCTTCTCGTCTGATAACACCAAAATCATATCTCTTTACATTTTTCTTCGCTTCTTTTGATCTTTTATTGCAAACTTCATCACGTATCTAAAAGGAAAATTGCTCCATATAAGTATGCGTCAGACATTTGCAGCATTACAATCCAAGGGGTGTTAAACTACTTAATATTTTAACTATTCTTTAGCGAATATTTACAAATATTCCAAATAGAAACGAATAATTAGGAAATTCTTTTTGAAATTTCAATGATTTTTTATGTAGCTCTCTAGCGACGTTTCGATGATTTTTTTTCTCATTTTCAGGCTTTTTTAAAGTGGCAAAAAGACTCAAAAGAACAAATTTTGTTTTAATAATCGTTAATAACTAATTATCCTAACTAAATTCCGAATATTGGGCCCTATTCAGCGACTAAGGAACCCTTGAAATTCGCTTGAAATCTTGAAATTTCAGTACAAAATTCAAAGATTTTAGGGGTTTCTTGGTAGCTGAATTAGGCCCATTATTTCACAAACAATCCTCCCCTTTGGTAAAAACCTTAGAACAGAAGAATTACATATTTACAAATTGAAAGCGGATGGCGTTTGAAATTAAAACTACTTTGTATTGCACTGTGCATCTAGCTCCTCTCGCGCCTCTGCCTCCCCTTATTCAGCCTCCTCCAGTCGTCCAGCAGTGTGGAGAAAACTGCAGAAATTATGATTTACTGCTTCACTTAACTCCCTCGGAAATGTTCAATGAAAAAAAAAAAAAGACATCGCTTCCAATTTCCCCAGTTAACGTGCTATAGCATTTTCTTAAATACTCCATCATCATACATACAACATAAATCTATGTGTACATAGATAGCTCATTGGTTTAATGGTGACAAAACGATCATACTGGGCCAGGGGGAGAGAAAGAGAGTAAAATGGGCAAATGAGAGAGAGAAATATTATATTAATTTCAATAATATTTGCCTACATTGAGCAGAGATATGCGCACAAGTACTCTGGGTGAAAGTTTCCGAGACTCTCAAAGCAATCAACAGGTGGTTGAAGGTAAAAACACTCTATAAGTGAGATTTCTCAAATAGTTTCAATAGTAATTTTCATTTGGCTCTTTTTTTTTTCTTTCTTTCTCTCGTCTCAGCATCTCTCACGTAGCCTAAGCCCAGCGTGCAATCACTTCGTGTTTAGCAGGGAGAACTCTGACCAGTGGACTTGCTTTTATCTGATAACCATCCACATCTCATTTTCTAATTGGTAAAAATCTTTGAATTTACCTTCGGGTTAAAATTCAAACAGGTTTTCCCGCCCATTTTCCACACACACACATATCGAACTCTTGCACTTCCTTCCTCCCACCCTACCCCCAAACTTGTCGCCAATTCAACTTTATGCACAAACACAGCAGTTTATTCGTAAAAAAAAAACGTTGCAAAATATGTATAAAATCTGCAACATAGTGCAATTTTATATTATTTTGTCCATTGCACTCCATCTCTTTCATTTCCTCTGCTGTGGTATGAATAAGAAGAAAAAAATGTCTTGAATTTCATGCAGAAAAAGCTCAAAAGAGGGAGATTTTTCTTTTCAAAGAAAAATAATAAAAAAATCTTACTCAATTCCTATAAATAGCGCGCGCCTATAGCAGAGTTTTTGCGATTATAATTCTCCAAAGGTCGCATCATCAATTGGCAGCCATATAAGGCCGAAAAAATGCGTGTCTAATCTAATCTTGCACAATTGTAAAACAAAAAATAATATATATCACATACTAAATAGTAATTTTGCGCCTTAGTTTATCTATGGAAGGCATCTCAGTGGAAAATCGCCAGCAAATGGTTTCTTCCTCACCGGCCGCATATAGCTCAATATAATTGTTTAAAGTCATTCGTCAATATCATATTTTTCCTCGCATAATTTGTTTAGTATTTATTTGCATAATTTATTGCATATTTGTGTGCATTTGAAAAGAGATAGAAAATTATTTTAATTTTACAGCGAAAATAAAAATTGTTTTTTACGACGTAGAATTTTCAAGGATTTCTTTTTAAAGAGAATTTTTCATTTCTATTTTCTTTTAATTTCATTTAGAACCTCTAAAATATCAGTAATTTTTTACGTAGTGTGTGTAATAAATTGTCATTCGTGTCGAAAAAACATACCCGGCAGGACTATAGGTCTTTTTACATTATTATTGTTTAACGATTCGAGAAAGAATTGCTGATGATAAAATTAGTTCTAAATATTTTCTAAAAGTAAACTTGTTATGATTCTTGAACAAGTTCTTTTTAGACCCTCACGTAATAAATTGTCAGTCATGTCAAAAAAGCTTACCCGACTGGACCACAGATCTTTTCACATTTTTTTTACGATTTCAGGAAGAATTGCTAATGAAAAAAAAATCTATCTTTTTTTTTAGATCATTCTTGATTTAGTTCTTATTAAGTTTAATTGGAAATCTATATTATTTTTTGAAAACAAAAATAATTAGAAATTAAACTTAGGGGAGAGCGGGGTTAAAAAAGTCACTTAAGGGTTTAGAAAAAGCTCAAAATTTCATATTTCCCAAACAGATAAAGCGAAATGTATAGCTCAATTCTTTAGGATATTTCTTTCCCTACAACTCTTTCTTAAATCATTTTATTCTATCTAGCTAGGAAATATGATATTTTAAGCTTTTTCCAAACCCTTAAGTGACTTTATTAGCCCCGCCCTCCTTTACTTATAATTTGGGTAATATTTCTTTATTAATTTATTTATTGTGAAGTGATGATAATTTTGAAACTTCAAAGAGATTTTATTCTTGAATTTTATAAATACGGTTTAAAGAAAATTAATTAATCTTTGCCAGCCGGGTAACGTCAAACAAAATTGACGTAAAAATCGTTACTGCGTAGAAAAATGAGAATTTTTTATAGATCCTTTTAGGCGACCTTTTGCCTCAAATTTGTTAGCTTAAAAACGAAGAAAAAATATCTTGGTAGATAAATTTATTAGAAAGGATAAAGAACCATTCAAGAACGACGTTAAAATTCATTTTCTAAGTCTTTCAACTTAACAAATCAATTAAAATAAATTAAAAGCTCTCTTTTCAAGCTTCCCAATTTTTTACCCATGATCTTCACGAGACATTGCAATATGTTGAAATTTCATGAAGATTTTTGAATTTTTTTTTTCGTTTAACCTCTACAATTTGACCCTCTTTGGTATGCAAAAATCGCAACAGGTTAATTTAGCGTGCCAATTCGTCCACAAGATAAAACAAGCAAAAATACATTTTTTCTCCTTTTCTTTTCGTTGAAGGATGGTGTTTGAATTTTGTGGAATATAAATTAACTTTTTGGGAATCTTGATAAATCACCTTTTGCCGCGAGAGTCTCGCGCTTATTTAGATTCTTTTCGGAGGCCCAAATTGGTGACATTCGCACATAATATGTGTGTGGATCTGCGTTTGGAAAAAAAACTTATCAAAAAACCAATTTCCTTTACGTAATCGATTACCAATGAAAAGAACTACAATGTGCGGGTGAGAGGACGGAGAAGAGCGCAAAAATGAGAGAGAGATTACATTTTGTTGTTGTTGCCATCAAGGTTGAATTAGTGGGGCACAATTGAAATTAAAAAAAATACGTACTAAATTACATATTACCGTGGAAATAGAGAGAGAGACTCCGAAAAAAAAAGCATGGAAAGCCCCCGTGAGGAATTTGAAAAGAGACCCAAAGCAATGGGCTGCGCGGAAAATTGTGTATAGCGTGCCCATCCCCAGAAAATGCTTCACAATTGGAGGGAATAATATTGGAGCACTAATTGGTGGCGGTATTGCCTCGCATGTGGTCTGAATTGATAAAAGAATGAAGAAAAAAAAGCTCACCATGGAGAATGTTATCTATCTCCAACACAAAAATAGTATCTCGCTCCTTCGTGGCCTTTTGTATCGTAGAATTCTCCCACATTTTATTTCTTTTTTAATAATTTGTCTTAACACTGCGCCGCGCGTCTTATCAGTTAGAGCGACAAAAAAAAGCACACAAACCTCCTTAACAGACACACCACACAATCACCTCGCGAGACGCCCAACATTCCTCACAAATATACTCAAAGAATGATATTTTAACTATGCTCAACTAATTTATTTGAATTGAGGAGCTTTTTGCAGAAAGTTCTTTTAAAAATTTACAGAAGAATATTTTGTTGTTTTCGAAATTTTTAGAAAACTTTTTAAGACAAAATATTATTTAATTTTTTATTCAAGAAAAGAGAATATAATATTTAACATTAAGACTATGAAGGGTTTAAAAAATATTTTAAAGAAATTAGGCAGAAGATTGTTAGTGTTAAGCAGAGAAGTTCAGAGAGAATCAGCAACAGAAAAGAAAACAAATAAAAATCAATAAGATCAAAGATCAAAGAATTTTGAAAAAAATTCTTTAAAATCTTTTGATGACTTTTATAACGATTTTGGCCTTAATATTTATCCTAGAGATGATTGATCACCAAGAAAAAATGAAAAATCTTTTATATTTTTGGTGATCTTTATTAGCTTTTTTTTTTAATTCTTCCTGACCTTTATTATTCTTTTGAAATTTTCCTAACGATCTTCATCAACATTTCACAAAAATTAAAAATTCTTTAAATGATCACAAGAAAATAAAACTTCTAATAAAGATCAACAAGAAAGATTGAAATTCGCGAGAAGATCATCAAGAAAATTTAAAATCTGAAAGATCATCAGAAAAAAATTAAAAATCAATAAGAAAGATCAAATATTGTAAAAAAGATCATCAAGAAATTTTTTTTAAAAAAATCTTCTAATTTTTTGATGATCTTCATAAGAATTTAATTTCTTTGTGGTGATCTTCCTGAAAATGTTTATATTTATCTATTCATTGAGATTATTCTGAAGATGATCGTGAAAAAAATTAAAAATCCTTCTTAATATTCTTGATGATCTTATTAGTTTTTTTTTTATTTTTCTTGGTGATCTTTATTTGTTTTTATTATTTATTTTTCTTGATGATCTTTTTTAATTTTTTTCAATTTTCTTAAAGATCTTCCTTAATATGTATTATCAAGATAATTTGTTTCCTAAACTGTTTTTGAAGATATTCCTTGAGATTTTTTTATTAATCTTTTTTTTTTTTAATTCTCTTATTGATCTTGAAGTTTTTGGGTGATCTTAAAGATTTTGATCTTTCTTGAAGATCATGTTCCTTAAAATTCTCAGTTTATCTTCGTGATCGATATTAAGATGATCATTGGGAAAAATGAAAAATGAATTGATAAATAAAAAATAAATAGGAAAAAGTCAAAATATTAAAGATAAAAGAAGAAACTTCTACAGCAACCATTAAAAAATAAAATTATTTTTAAAAAATTTTCACAGAAGCCGTAATATTCACGAAGAAAAAAATGAACAAATGTAAAGTCAAATAAAGAAATTTCCACCACCAAATAAATAAAATTTCCCATCGTACTCACAGATTTCGGCATCTTTGCAGCTCTTTCACTCCCTTGGCCGCTTCTTTATTCTTTCTGCGATCTTCGTCACAATTCCTTTTTTTTCCTTCACTTTATTCTCGTGTCACACAAACCCACACTCTGCGAGAAACAAACTTTATCTGTTGAAGAGGGACAAGAGAAGAAAAAAAAGAAGCGAATGACAAACATGTAAAAATAGATTTGATGCAAGTGATTTCTTTTGCTTAATTATTATGGTGTGTTATGGTAGAAAAAAAAAATCATCGGTGTGGTCATTTTGCGATGGATTGTGTGGGGATTCTCTTTGTGAAGCCCCCCCCCTCAAACACACATTTTTTTGTTCATTAATTCATTGAATTGCAGACACAGAATGAGTAAATTTTCCATTGATTTCGATAGCACGAGGAAATAAACACGCGGTGGCGAGAGAACGGAAATCTCACAGAGATTACGCGTATTCCCTGAGGAGAGATATGAGCGAGTTTGCAGAATTTTCAATTGAAAAATTAAATTAAAATACGTTCCAAGAGATAAAATGATAGGAAAACTAGTTAATTATGTTTTATATGTAGTTAGTTTATGCTTCTGGCATTGGAGGAATAAAATTGTGGAATGAAATATCTCTGGTTGATAGCATAAGAACTGACGACGTTTTGCAATTGGAATAATGTTGAAAAACTCTGCAATTGAGTCAATAGTCATAAAAATTTAATATTCAGTTTTTTTGCAAAATCGTTTTAGTGAAACTTGATAAAAATCAACAATTGAAAAAAAAAAATACTGGATAAAGATCTTTAACTTTTAAACATAATTTAGGTACCTACTGATTCGTAAATTTTTCAGTGAAACACAAGAAACAGAAAAATTTTAAATGAAACATAGAAAACTAGTTCTGTAAAATAACAAAATTAACGCAAAAACGTTAAAAATTTGAAATAATTTTCATGAAATACGTGAAACTTAAAATTCGTTCTGAAGAAAGCGTTCAAAAGTTTAGAAACTTTTTTTTTTTAAAAACATACGAAACCATAAAAATTGTTCCGAATTCGAAAAAATAATCAGATACTGTCTCCACGCAAAACAAGAGCCGAGACAGCAAGACTACAAAATGTAGAAATCCTAAACAATAATTCTATGGAACACAAGAAACTAGAAATTGTTCCACACAATCCAAAAAAAATTGTCCAGATGAAACACTAGACACCACAAAATCCAAAGAATGTGAAATAAACATCAAAAACTTCATCAGAATCCTTAAAAAAAACCAAAATTCTTTCTAAAAAATGTTTGAACATCCGAAACATTTTTTTTGGAACATGAGATATCAGAAATATTTGGACGAAACGTATAAAAACAATGATATCCCACCAGAATAATCTGTTTTTGATAAACACAATTTTTATTCTCTAATTAAAAAAATATTACATTATAATTACAAAAAAATAAAATAAAATAAAAAGTGTACAAATTAAGGGGGGTTTCTTGGGCAAACTGTTGGAATTTACACATTTCTAATATTTCAATTTTTCTTTGGGTTTTTCTTAAACTTGGTTTTCCGATGTTGGTTACATTTGTAGCCTAATTATTGAAGAGTAAGAAAATCACTTTTTGCCATCTTAGGTGCGACGCCATCTTGTGATTTTTTGACTTTTCCCGAGAACTGCCCTAAAACACAAAGGTAGGTTTTTCTCAGGATCTCCTGGATGGATTTTGATGGAGTAAAAAGCAAATGGAAGAGAAAATACCAATGCAAATATTGATGCACCATAATTTTGAATTTCCATTTTGGGACTGAGAAAAGTGGAAAAATGTGACTTGTTCACATTTTTTTGACGTTTTTCCATTTTTCTCAGCCCCAGAATAGAAATTCAAATTTCTGTTCCGGTACATTTTCCACTGACATGTTCTCTTTCATTTGCTTTTTACCCCATCAAATTCCATCCAGTAGATCCTGAGAAAAACTTACCTTTGTGTTTTGAGGAAAATCACAAGATGGTGGAAAGTTTATATTCTTACTCTTCAATAATAAGTCTTTCAATGTGGCCTACACTGGGAAACCAAGTTTAAGAAAAACCCCAAGAAAAATATAAACATTTAATTTCATCAGCTCTCAAGAGACCCCACCCTCCCACCCTTAACGTAACAAAAATGAACCAGCCGGGTTATGTTTTTCTACGGTATGTTATTTCGTATTTATTTACACGTCCCGCCGAGAATAATTTTTGAGATTTTAACTACATACATTAAAATTTTTTAAGTTTTTTAAATTCTCCACAATTCTTCCACAAATGAAAATTTCTGAATGTCAACCTGCTCCAAAAGTGATTCACTCAACAGAATTTGTGGAAAATTTTCCATTTCAGCACCCAAAGAGATCTATCTCGAAACTCTTCCACAGATCAAAGTGCAATGAGAGATCGCACACTACCTGAAGCACCTGAAGAGGCAGCAAGTTGTCTGTGTGGCGAGAAAGTCAATCTATTTTTTTTTCTGAGTGAGTAAAGTATATATTTTGGACAAACAATCGGCACTTTGGTGGCAAATAAACCAGGAACCGGCTCAGCATGTTTAGCTGTGCGTTTTTCCCAAAAACCGTGCTGAGTGATGACTCCTGACCAGTACATACATCAGATTGCGTCTTATTAGTCATTTTATGTGAATAAATTTGTGGCGAAATCTCACGATTGAATTAATGCGAGGAGGCTGCTTGAGAGAAGGTGATTTCAATTATCGATTTGCCGCGAGATTCGTGTGCAGTGGCGCACTGAGGGATCCACCACAGGCAGGAAAGCCTCAGAGAGTCTTCCTGAACGTCCGGAAGAGTATTTCTGTTGCAGATTTAGAGAAAAAATGAGAGAATCTGAGAGAGAGTGGGTCGCGCTCTAGTGGGAGAAAGTGCCAAGATTGCAATTGAGGAAATCTCCACGCCTGGGGGCCCCAGTGTCCAGTTGCAATCATCATCCAGCGAGTCTTGTAAGACGATGACGTTCGCAGGTTTTCCACACTGACCGTCCATTGCTCCGCGTGAGGGAGTTTGGGTGGAGCTACCCACCCTCTCCTATCCACAGAGAGACAATCAATACACACACACCCTCTCTATTCCGGAACATCGTGCCCTGGGTCAGGGAATCCGCGTCTCGCCGCTGCGCTCCAGCGCGGGTCAGGATTTCTCTGGATCTCGGAAAAATTCCTTCGAATGACGCGCCGTCAGTGAGAACACCTGCTGCCCCTTTCGCACCCATTGTTGCAAAGTGCATTGCAAAGTGCCACACCGCACTTGCCTGCACACCCACACTCACCCTTTTTGTGATGAAGGAGTCACGCACGGGGTCGGAAAAATGCCCACACGCGAAGGAAAACTAAAAAAGAATGGGAAAAACTAAGAAAAATGTCGCTTTTTTCACACTCAACTTGACACTCTCGTGTGCGAGGAAAACTACCACACTGAAGTTACTCACACACGCCACGGAGGAGGGGATCTTAATTTGAATTTGCCGTTAATACACTTTGCGTTGCAATTGCGGGAAACTTGGATGAAACATAAATTCGCGTCTTGGAGTTTTCTTGTAGGAAAAATGGAAAATAATTTTATTTGCAAGATGAGATTTATTTTTCAAACAATTAGACCAATTAAAGAGTCGTTATGTGAGTCAAGATTTAATTTCTGATTGTTTTAGTTTTGGACATTTTGAATAAATCTTAAAAGTTATTTGGGAATAATTTATTTGGATTTTTTTTTACCAACTTCTGCCAATTTTATAAGTCCAATAAGAGAATATTGAATATACTTTCTTGGCGATTTCTTTTAAATCTTTTAGCTGTAATATTAAAAAATAAGTTTAAAAAAAAATACTTTAATAAAATGTAGGAAAATGATTTTTTTCTGTGGAGTAAAAAATTTCATTCATTCATGAAATTCGTGGAAATATTTCTCCTCTTCGACTAAATCAAACAATGAAACATTTCCCGATCATTGTCGAATTCTTTGCCGCACGAGCCGAAGAGGAAAATCTCGTCGATAACTTTGAGGACACGAAAATTCCCGAAGTTTGTGAGGTTGTTTTGTCAAAACAAAGATTTTGTGCTGCGAGGGCTGTTTTTCTGAAGGTGCTTTTCGGTGTCCAGGATGAATATCACACACAGAAAAGTCGCCAGGCTGGTGGTGGATACATTGAGAAAAAGATTTTCCTATCAGGCAGCTGCTCAGGTGTGTAATTGGCGAGAAAATCGTCTTGGAAAGAAGGAGGATTTTCCGGCCACATTGCCAGGAAGTTGGAAGTTCTTCTGCACGGTAAAGAGTGATCCAATTGGAGCTGCCTTGATTGATTTGGTGACCTATGAAACGGTGTGCTCAGACACCCTTGAGGGGCTCTGTGAGTACTTTGAGCAGCTGGTTGAGGGAACACCGCATCTTAAGTCTGGAGATGTTTTCTATTCCGTGAGTTTTCCTTGACTGGAATTTAAAGAAAGATTCGTTCAATGTGATTATTTTTTCAGGATGGAGTGCTCACCGTGAAACTGGGAGCAAAATATGGGACTTATGTGATAAATCGGCAGTCCCCAAATCGACAAATCTGGCTGAGTTCCCCCACAAGTGGCCCCAAACGCTATGATTTCATTCCCGGAGAGAATAAAGGTCCTGGGAAATGGATATATAAGCACGACAGCAGGAGTCTCCATGAACTTTTGCAGGAAGAAATTCAGGAAATTGTTCAGAAGGACGTGGATTTCTTCAGCCTCCCACATAGTGGCAAAGCCTGACCAGAATAGTTGGATAGGAATCATGTGAAATGCCAAGAATCTTCCCAAGAAGACGCCTGCAGGACTCTCGCCACATGCAGAATTAAAATAAATTAGAAGGATAAAATGTTTTTTTTTTGGTACAAAGTTTGTTTTATTTTTTCTGAGTTATAGCCTCTTTAGACACGGGGCTTAAGCCTTGAATTACTAAACCTTTGCCAATTTGAGCTTTAACTCTGGGGATTAATTTTGAAGATTTTTTTTTGCTTTAACGTCTTGTCTGATGCTCAAAATTGTCCATTAAGATGAATAATCTTCTTTTAAATGAATTTCCTTAAACTGAAAACCTTCAAAACGGAAAGAGAATTTTCATTAATTTATGAATTTTCTGTTTAAAAAATTCTTTTGAAATTCATTTTAAGAATTTGATCCATTTTCACATGGAAAGTCAATCATAACGCGTCCAGTTATTAGAGTTGGTATACCACAACGCGGATGGGTCAGTCTATGCGTTGTAATTTAATTTGTGAGTAGTATTAGTAGGCAAAGTCGATTTTTTGTGAAATTTAGCAATTTGACAGATTAAAATGCTTATATCTTAAGTTCTATTAGACCTACAGAAATTTCTTGACTAGTTATGGAAAGCTATTGAAATAAACTGTAATCTGATGAATATTTCGATACATTTCAAGGTCACCCCCAGAACACAAAATGGCGGATTTATGTTCTACCAAAACAGTTTTTTGCACTTTTCGTCCTGAAGGAATGGTCCTAGAGATTTTTTATGTTCCAGAAAGTTGTAGAGTTTTGCAAAACCTTTAATTTGATACCAAATTGAGCAAAATCGGACAAGCGGTTCAAGCGATATGGCTCTTAGAACTTTTCAAATGCAAGAATTTTTCAAATGGCCATATCTTTTAAACGGCGACATAGAATTTCTTAATTTTCGGACTGGTGAAAGATATTAAGACAGACTACAACATATCAAAAATTCAAGAAAATCTATGATCGGGATTCGGAGATATTGCCCCTTAAAGTTAGGCAATTTTTGTTTTTTGTTTTTAGCGCCTCTTGCGGATGTTTTTGAAACTTGGAATGTTCTAAACAGTTGTAGAGCTTCTCAATACCTTTCGTTTGATACCAAGATGGCCAAAATCGGTTAAGCCGTTCTTGAGTTATATCGAAAAAACACTTTTTGCTTTAGACCGCCATATTTGCTAAACCGCTTGACCGATTTTCAAGTATGAATTATCGATGAAAACGTCTCACTGAGCTCTACAACATACTAAAATTTCAGACCTCTAGCTACAAGGGAACTGGTTGACGGTGTTTCAAAATGGCGGACGGCGGCCATCTTGGATTTTAAAAATGTGAAAAATGAAAATTTATACCCACATTTCTATAGAAAACTTCAAACCGGAAGTCTCTATCTGTCACCGTTTTCGAGCTATAAGGCAAAGTTTGGGCGACCGGCAGGACGGCCGGCCGTCCGGATCAAAATTTTTCCACCACAATTTTTGGAATGTGGGATGTCTAAAACGTGCTCATACCAAGTTTGAGCCCGATCTGAGGTGGTTGGTTTTTCCGACGATTACAATACTTGGTATGCCACGATTGTGGTATACCAACTAAATGATTTAAGGATTTTAAGGGAAGTCCCTAAAATAAACCGTTGAAACAAAAATTGGCAAAAGAATTAGTTTTCATCTCCAAGTTAACCCTTGGAATGTGGAGCGGGGTCGTTGAACGACCCCAGCGCTATATTTCGTGCTATAACTCAATAAATATAAAAGATAGCGTTCCCATCTTTTGGAAATAAGTTCTTTGGTTATCTGAGGAGGTTGTGTAAAAATTTCAGCTCAATCTGACCACCACAAGAAAAGTTATCAAGGAAAATGTAGAAGAAGGGAATTCAAAAATTGGTGTAACGGTCATGCTGCGGAAAATTTTTTAGAGCATAAACAACACAAAACATAATTAGAAGCATGTAAATGTGCAAAACAATAAAGAATATTCGAGAAATATTGCCATTTATCACGTTGCGGGAAGTGAGGGGAATGTGGGGAAGAGTGAAAAAAAAATTGCAATTTCTTGGCAAATTTCTCAAAAAGAAATTGTGAAAAATGATTGAAAAATGTTTTTCCCTAATATCTCCTTCTAAGTATTTTAGGGCGGCGAATTTGTGGTGTAGGGTGCAAGAGGACTATATAAGGAATCTATAGGCACTAACCCGACAACTCCAGGTTGTATAGTTTGGGAGAAAATTGGCCTACTTTTTGGGGTCGTTCAACGACCCCAAAAAGAAGGCCAATTTTCTCATAAACCATAAAACCGGGAACTGTCGGGTCACTACCTTTACACTCCTTATATAGTCCTCTTGCCGCTTGAATCACAAATTCGCCACCCGGAAACACGCAGAAGAAGATATTAGGGAAAAACATTTTTCACTCATTTTTCACAATTTCTTCTCGAAAAATTTGCCACGAAGTTGACCGCAACCACTATTTTTTTCACTATTTTCCCATCATTCCCTTCACTTCCCGCACCGTGATAAATGGCAATATTTCTCGAATATTCTTTATTGTTTTGCAAATTTATATGCTTCTAATTATGTTTTATGTTGATTATGTTACTTATTCGCGATAATTCTGACACTGAGAAGGTAAAGTGAAAAAGTAAACACAACCCTTCAACCACATGATTCTTGATGTGACTAACTTCATTCTAAAAAATTTTCCGCAGCATGGCCGTTACACCAATTTTTGAATTCCCTTCTTCTACATTTTCCTTAATAACTTTTCTTGTGGTGGACGGATTGCGCTGAATTTTTTACACAACCTCCACAGATAACCAAAGAACTTATTTCCAAAAGATGGGAATGGTATCTTTTATATTTATGGAGATATAACACGAAATATAGCGCTGGGGTCGTTCAACGACCCCGCTCCGCATTCCAAGGGTTAATGAAAGATGTTTCATTTGTATGTTTCATCAACTAAAACTGCTTTGAAAAATAGTTATTCAATTCAAGAAGAAAAGTAACTCTTTTATTCTTCTCTATATGTACAGCTTTCCTTTTTATTGGTTTTCCATTTAGAGCTTTCAGTTGTGATTCTCTTCATTTAAAAAGCATTCTGGTTTCTTTGAAGCTTTAAAAATTCAAAAGTTCGTTTGATCAAGCTCAATGGCGAAAACTGAGGTTTTTTACTTTCACATCATCATTTATCTATTGAACTAATAGTGTGCTATGTACTTTTTTATATACAAGGGGATGGTTTAACCTCATTTTCAGTGAAGAAAAGTCACTTTTTGTTGAACAAAATGTATGAGGAATTCTCGAATCTCGCTCAATCTCGACCGATTCCCGAGAAACACTTTAACTTTTTTAATATTAATAATGTTATTTCGATAATGAGATAAGGATCAATCGAAAGCTAATTAAATGTACTTTCGATTGCAAGTGGAATTGTGCGAACTGATCCCTTATTTTGATCGGAAGAACCTGCTGCCTCACTAAAAGTACTGATTTCTCGGGGTTGGGCATCCCCCTGTTTATATACAATACATTTTATAGAGCTTTCAAAGATCTACTTCCGTTTGATGTATAAAAAAAAAAGATTTAAAGCTTTGAGAAAAATGGAGAGAAACTTCAGAAAAAATATGAAAGTCCCTACATTAATTCTATTTAAAAGGTAGAAGAAATATTTCTATATTATGTACAACTTTTGGGCGTATATATGCGGGGCAAACTGAAGGGGCCGTGAGCATAATGTGTGACATGGACATTGTCGCATTATGTCATTTGAAATCGTATTAATTTCCGGTAATCTAATGTCTCGCAGTTTGTGAGAGTGTGTGGGCGAATGATTCCTTGCAGACATTTAATAGAGCATCGCATCATCTTCAGGTCTTCCCTCCCATCTTCTTGTCCAAGGCAGCTCCATCCCAAGGCTCAATGGGGGGTGGTGGGATGGTTAGGGTTGAGGGGTCGTGCAAATGTCACCTCTCTTGGAGAATCTCAAAAGCATAGCCCCCCCAACTACCCGACATTCTCATAAATACCCACCTAGAGCGACAATTTCATGTAGGAATTTATGTAATGGCCAGTGGGTGGTGGGACATAGACTTGTCACGGAAATGGGTAATTTATCAACGGGGAAATATACATACATAGAATCCCTCGCACATGGGGTGGTATGATGAGAACTTTACCCTCAAGCGCTAATCGCTTTATATTTTGACTCCATCTGACTCCATTTCGGCCAATCGGTCATTTTATTCAGCGGAATTCTAATGGGCAAAACCACAGCATATGGATGACATCCGTGCAAAGCGAATTTGTACATTTTAATATTACATTATCATCCCCTTTTTCCGTCTTTGGGAGCTCGCTCGACATGGCATGACCGGGAGTCCGCATTTAATTTATTGATTTAGTTTGCTGCGGCGATAATCTTTTATGCGTTTTATGCTTCAAAGTTAAATCTACGTTGAAAAGCTAATTTTTTTCAACACTTTGAATAAAAAAGCTCAAGGGGTGTTTATCTGGGGAGATCAAATGATCCTGATTTTGAATAAAATATTCGGAATATTTGCAGATATTCGAATAATTTTGGAAATTTTTAAGAATAAAAATATGTATTTAACCCAGATATGTACAAAATTTTAAAAAAAAGTTCTGTGATGATTGATTTCAAAATTCTCAATGAAAATCAATTCTAGGGTAATTTTCTCAGTAAAAATTCTTGAAGTTTCATACAAAATGGTTTAAAACTTTTCCTTTAAACGAATCTTTTTGACTTTTACTAAATTAAAAAAAAATTGTTAATACTATTTTATGTATTTAAAGTAAGCAAAGAAAAATTTCCCGTGTGTACTAAACGTAATTTAATGAGAAAATTTAAATAATTTAGATTTAATTAATGGTTTAGAGAATTTAAAAATTTTACAAAATAAATAAAATAAATTAAATTAGAAATGTTTAAAATACAAAAAGGACGATTTGATTAAAATAAAATTTAAATTCTACTAAAAAAGACTTTTATGCAGGGATCTTTTCGATCCATTTTATTTAACAGTTTGTAAGAATTTTATTGAAAACTTTCAAAGCTTTCTTCTCGTTTGTTTAAGAATTCGTTAAGATTTGTTAACATCATCAATATTCTAATTAATCTAAAATATTTCAAAAGATTCAGAAATATTATTGATTTATTTATTATTCATAAAGATTCCGCATAAAAATCAAAATATTCGCCAGATAATCACCTCTAGGAAAAGCTAATTTGTTCTATATAGTTTTTTTCTTTGTTATGCTGTGTCGATATTATCTATTATTAAATTGTCAGTTTCTCTATGTTGTTGTTTTCCTAATAGTTACTGTTATGTGGTCAAAGATAAAGCTCACAGTTCAATAGTTATTTCATAGCGTTCAAAGCACATAAAAGAGGGTTATTAATTTCTTCCTTTTAAATCTTATTTTTTCTCAAATTGTTTTCTAGAGTTTTTAATGTCTGCCTCATTATACTTTCTAACGACGTACTTTTTGCATTCCTGCGATGTTTTGACTGAATTAAAATAAATGTAAATTCAATTGTAAACACCACTGTGCAACACTCTATAAAACAAAGGGTATATAGCTTGAGATTCTTGAGAATGCTGCAAAATAAAAACACGGGAAAGTGTATGGAAAAACAACCCTGTAGGACGAACAACATGAAAACCACCCTCTTTTATACGTAATTCATGGTTAAAGGAAAAAGTTTCAAGTTAATTGTATAGTGAAAAGCAAAGCGTGTTTTCCCACTCGACACAAACTCTCACAGAGTGCAGTCCATTGGTTCTCAATGGGTTAACTTCCGCTTCTTTTTTCCCCTCGGTATTACTTGGAGCCATGCAAGCGCGCCTTTTTTTTCTCCTCTTCAGCACATTTCGGAGAACAATCTCGTAGCATTTTTGCTCGTCCCACTTGTTGGGTTCTGGAGCTTTTTCTTTTTTTTTTGGGGGGAAGGTATGCTGCAAAAAGCTCCCCGTGTGCTATGTAGAAAAATTACCCATATCCCCGTTAAATTAGAAACTTTCATTCTCTCATCGTGTTGGGAATAAAATGTGTGTGTGTGATTTTTTATTGTTTGCACACAACTGGGGCCATCCATCTGAACGAAATCTTTTCTCCAAACGAATGTATTTTTGTGTGCTCATTTTTTTTCTGCACTGCTTTGCCCCTGTGGATGTTTTTTCTGTCATTTAGATGGGGGGGAGTGTTTTTGTGTCCTGGGGTTGGAAAAACAACTAATGGAAAATATTTTATTGAGGTAACGGTAGGTGAATCACGGGGAAAACACCTGTTTTTCCCGCCACGGTACGGAAAAACAATGAAAATGAAGACACAATTCCATTCTATTTTCTCCTCCACATCCTCTGTCTGTGGGGCAGCTCTCCACAACGGGTTTGAGGTGAAGCATCACCATAATTTTTTCATAAAAATTCAAAAACTACATATTTTTCTTTACGCTTTGATTTTCAAATTGTTCGTTGGGAAGCTTTCCTTCAATTCTGCGAAAGCTGCGAAGACAAATCAAGCAAATAAAAAGTCTCTGAATAAATAATTTAAAGCATTTTGTCAAATTGTTCTCAGAATTATTCTCTCTGTAAGAGTTCTCAGCATACAAAAAAGCTCAGCATTGTTCAATGATATTTTTGCATGGAAACAGCGATAAAATACGCAATGGGGGTGGAAGGAGAGGTGAAATTTGCATTAAATCGAGATCCGTGTATGGAGATATTTTGTCAAAATTCAAATTCAAAACCAAAATCATTAAAACCTCAATCTAAAACACCTATCGTGATCCCCATGGGGAAAAATAATTGAGTTGAATTATATTTTGGGGTAGATTGGAACACCCATAGGGGGATATCCTGTTTGATCTACCTGATTTAGGGAGTCTCGTTTCCAATTTCCGGTCACTCGAAAAAAAAACTTCTCAATTTTCATTAAAAACACCCGCACCCTTTCCCCCGCCCCCACTTTATAAATGACCTCGTGCTCAGTAAGTGGAAAAAAATCTTTTCATTTTTTTTTCCATTTTATATCCGGATTGATAGATTTTAATTAATTCCTTTTATCTGTAATAGCGTCTATCATTAAACCAAAAATTTTTGGCGGGAATTTCCGGTGAAAAATTACAAAATTCATAGAAGATGAAAATCTGTGCTTAATTATGTTTTTTTTTTTTCATTTCCTGATTACTGATGGGAAAAATATTCATTAATTGCGTAATATAAATAAAAAGAAGTTTTTTCAATGGGTGTTTATCTGATAAATATTTTGATTGTTTATGAATCATCCGAATATTTCCTTGCTAAAAACCGATTGATTTTTTTGGCTTGTGAATTTAGTAAATTTTAGGTTTGAAAGAAATTTTTAAGCTTAAATTTAGTACTTTTTGGTCTTGAATTTAGTACTTTTGAGGCTTGACTTTAATACTTCTGAAACTTGAAATTAGTTCTTTTTCTTAAACTTGAATAAAGTGATTTTATTAATCTTTTTCTTTTAAATCTGAGCTTTTAAGAGAGCAAGAATTCGGCTAGAATTTAGTACATTTAGATTTGCATTTAGTACTTTATAGGTTTAATGAGTGGAAGGGTGGCAAAAAAGGTTAAATTTTTTTATTAATTAGGCTTGAGTTTACAATTTTATAGGCTTAAATTTAGTATTGTTTAAGCTTAAATTAAATACTTTTGAGGCTTGAGTTGTTCCTTAATCTGATTCTTTTTATGATTAAAAACTACCTACATAATATGTATTTGCTGAATATTTTGATTTTCTTTAGCGAATTTTCATCATCATTCAATTAGAGATTCTTTTAAATCGTTATTTCCCCTAATTTTCCTTGTTCTTCACTAAAATCTCCTAACACATTTAAATGACAATAAAATTGCCCCTTTTTTTATTGGCACATAATTAAGGTAATAAGCCCATACTTTTACATAATTAAATTATAATTTAATGCTGCATACATGTGCATTAACATTTATACACAATGTTGGGAAAATCATGCAATAAATGACATGAAAATTCCTTGTAATTTTCATCATGAAAAATGGATTAATATAAAAAGCCTCAATGAAATGAATTCTCTTGCATTACGAGATGATTTTATTAGGTGGGATTACTATTTTACATATTAGTGGTTTGTTATGTAAAAAAGCATAAAAATGTTGGTTGGTAATATTTTTCGTTTTAATGGATATTTGTTTTTTTTTATAATCCTCCCCATTTTCATATAGGTATTAGTTTTAATTCTCAAAATGGAATTAAAAATCCCGTCATTGCTATGTGAAGGGAATATACATAACATGCGAGTGATTCCATTAAAAAAACAGCTGATGCTTTCAGTTTTGGCAACTACATTTTGTATGTTTTTTTTTTTACAAAAAAAAGTAAATTTACTCAACTATTAAATAACACAAAATTGTGGTGTGAATTAGCATAATTAAATTCATTTGCCCTCAGTTTACTCGCGTACATTGGCAAACAGTTCATGTGGGCACTTTTTTTTCAATGAACTTCGAACTTTTATTGAGGTGAAATTTCATCCTCATTTGTTTTCCTCATTTAGTTTTCACCCCCACCCCTCTAATGTACATATAGTTTTGAAGGGGTTTATTGAAACCACCCCCACCCCCCTCAGGTTGGGTAGGGGTAACTGGGGTAAAATGTTATATCGCAAGGTTCGGAAAATGGACTGAAAATGCATTTTCCCATTGAGATAGAAAGAAATCGTGTGAGACAAAGTTGTAGCCCAGAAAATTTCCTATAAGACAGTCGTCATTATAAAATTAAAATATTTTCTCAGTACATACCAAGGAAAATATACTTCTCAATTAAAATTAACAAATTGCCCCATGTTCCCCTACTCTTCGTGGGCAACGCCATTGCACGCGGGATGAAAATTTAAAAGCTTTTTTTTTTGTGTTTAATTAAAAACGTGATACATCCGGAATTTTGATAGCACGGCACTAATTTTACTTCGTGAAAAAATCACTAATTTACCGACATTCTTCGCCAGCGGGTTTTGTTTGCAAAAAAAAGGGACACACAAAAAGGAGTGAAAGAAAAATTGAGCGGAAAAATATGACAATGGCCCGTGGAAATTATTCGCCAAAATATTCTCCTGTTGAGTGAAAAATTTTCGCACCCTTTTTCGCAGAAGAGGGTTATTTTCTCACGCGCCCACACCCACCCAGGCAAGAGAACTTTTTTGTACAAAAGACAGGAGAGACAATTTGGGAAAGTTAGTTGTTTAATAGGGAGAAAGAAATGTGATTGTCTACTTTTGTGCGAAAGTGCGCGGGTGGGGGGAATACTTTGGTGAGTTGAAATTTCCCCAGAATAGGGGTAGGGGATTGATAAATGAAAAGTATGACAACACACTGAGGTGAAAATGAGGTGAAAAATAAATAAGAAGAAGAGAAAAAAGTTCTTCAGAGCTGTTTGTATGAGAAAATTCCGTACTCGAACCGTAGACTTTTTGAGTACGAGCTTAGTGCTCTGTCAATTGTGCTAAAAATTTCCTGAGAAATGCATGAGTAAAGTATAGAACATGAAGAACATTTATATCAAAAAAAATCTTTTTATTTCTCGTTTAAAAGATCACCAATTAAAAAAATAATTCAGAATTATACCTTTGACCCTTTGACATCCCCCAAGTCAAGCCGCAGCCACCATAAAGTAATAAAAAACCACTCCAAGAATTCGCCTGAGTGTAGTCAAAAGGCAAAATTCTTCCCATTGCCATTCTAAACTTGATTAAACTCAGAATTTCACGGTCAAAGAGATTCCAAATGCTCGGAATAAACCCCTCCCCGCACTCGCCGACCGGAGAAATTTCACTTTGTGAAATTCTCTTCGGGCAATTAAACTCCAAAATATATTTTGTGAAAAGGGGAATATTGTGTGGAAAATAATTTTCCACCCAAATTGTCATTCCTAAGGTGTGTTAAAAGTGGTCCGAAATATCCCATTTTGATGCTATTTTGGGTGGGAAATCTTCTATCTAGACGGGGAGGGATGGAAAGACAATGCAATTTCGTCACCACTTTGTGCATTATACCACACATAACAGTGGGGGTGGGATGTGGGAAGAAGTTGAGAAACATTGCATTCCCACCGTTAAATTCATCTAGCAATGTGTGTGGCTAGAGGAACATTCAGTCTCAACCGACAAAGTGCCCCTACCCCTTGCATGAAAAACCCATTCAACCCCTATACTTGCTCCCACACTAATGCTACAATGTGTTAGAAAATATAGGGTGTGAGAGGGACATTATGAATATCATTACCAAACAATGAAACTCTTCTTTCACCCCAAACAATTCTCAGTGTGTCTCTCTATAGGCATCGTCCCCCAACATAGGGGGTTTATAGGGGGAGGTGGGTGCATTTTGCAAAAAGTTGTGAACTCCAAACGCAAACACACACAGAGCGGAAACTTTTGCAATCAACTTTTAAAATAAATTGCTCCATTTTCCTGCAACTATGGCATCCCCTCATTTTGCACAGAGAAAGTGAAAAGGATTGTGTGACAAAACCCTGTGTCGAAGATGGGGGTTTAAACTAATTGTGCTTGCCCAGAGGGCTGTATGTGTGGGTGTAGAGGGTGGCAGATAATTCAAGCATGGTCTATTTACCATGAGATTGTATCATTCTCAGAGATTTCGGGTGATTATCTTTGGACACAAAACTTTAGCAGCGACAGAGAGGGTGTTTGATGAAAGGATGAGCTTTAGCTCTTTGTGCACGAACTTTATCACTTTGATGCTTACAATTTCAATAAACACCCACACCCACTACACCATCATTCACATAGCCCACATTCACGACAAAAGCCACAAAATCTCAAGGGTCAATCGGGGACTCTTCTTTTACCCGAAAAAGCTTCACTTTTGCTTTGTAGCTTAATTCACCTTGATCTCTCTCTCTCTTCCCTGGAAAATGTTGAGAAAGCTCAAATCATCTCAATCCCACCAACAGGTAACATTATTTCTTCCTCGCATGAAGAATTAATCCCCTATTAACCCTTTGAGGACCCCTACCTATTCAATGAGTTTAATTTAGTGAAAATATTCCTTTTGAGTTATTTTGAGCTCAAGTTGCATTTTTTTTTGGTAAAAAGTCCCAATTTAATTCGTGAACTTTTATAAAAGAGTCTCATTCATGGTACACAAAGTCAATAAAATGTGGTTTCTTTTTAAATTATTGTAGAACAGCAATTTTCGGGAAAATAACCACACTTTTCTTTGACAAAGCTCCACAATAGTTTAAAATCAAAAATTGATTACAACTTTAGGAAAGATCCTTCATGTTTCATGAATAAAAACTCTTTGTGAAATAATTCAAAAATTTCAACTTGAAAAACTTTTTATTGTATAATTTGAGATAATAAAGATGGGAATCTTCCTTATTTGCCATAAATTAACTCATAGAAATGTTAAAGTATCTCACAAATACGGAAATCATTGAGATGTTTTTGTAAACAGAGCCAAAGATTCTAATCAAGTTGTTGTCCCATGGACCTTGGCAAGTCAGTTCGGAAGAAAATTAAAATGAAGAAAATAGGGTAGTGGGTGAACCCCTTATGGGTGATGGGAATTTCATGAAGTGCTCCACGCCTACATAATGTTACATAATGAAAATTAATTTATTTTGCAAAGTAAATTTTATTTTTTTTAGGTTTTTATATTCTAAAAATTTGTAGATTTTTTATGGGAAATTTATTTGAAATTTTTTGTAGTCAGAAACTTTATTAAATTGATCAATTATTCAATTAAAAAAATTGCTTTGAGTAGGGCTCATTGTGTTCTACAAAATATTCATTTTTCAATATTCTCACTTGTATAGAATACCAACTATTAACTATATACTAACACATAAGTTGAATATTTAGCCTTCCTTCACCCAAAGAGATATGGAGAGATAGTAATTAAGAAAAGTCAAATAAATTCCTTGGCAATAGTAATTAAGACAGTTGGTGGGTAGTGAATAAAAATCAAAAGTTTTGTACGTTAAATATATTAAAATAATAACAAACTTTTCCTCCCTCACCCCCATTCCCTACTCTGGGGAAAATGGCAAAAAACTTTTCTCAACCGTATCGACACAAAATTGATGAGGAAGGATATTGAGGGAGGGAGTGGTTGGAAAAACAAGCTATCGATGTCTTAAACTTCCGGTATATATTTTTGTGGTGATATTAAGCAAATTATGAGAAAACCTCACGCTGTTAAATGAGTTTATAGAGCACGAGAAATCTCGTTATTTAATGTACCATTTCCGCACATAAGCAAAATATTATAAATACACTGACATTTAATCGGATTTAGTGAAATGGAGGGATTCTCTTTTACTTTGTCACCCACACCGATGAATGTTCTTTCTTTCTTTTCAATGTCTTCAAGACGTTCTACGTAATTTTGGACAATGCTGTGGATTTCTTATTGAATATTTATATAAAATTTTCTATACGTCTTTTCGTGTTATTCAGTCAAGGTGTTTTAACTGCAGACAAATGATGTTTTCTGTAGGGGAGAGCGGGGCTAATAAAGTCACTTAAGGGTTTAGAAAAAGCCTAAAATATAATATTTCCTAGCTAGATAGAACAAAATGATCTGAGAAAGAGTTGTAGGGCAGTAAATTACCTAAAAAAATGAGCTATACATTTCGTTTTATCTATTTGGGAAATATGATATTTTGAGCTTTTTATAAATCCTTAAGTGACTTTTTTAACCCCGGTCTCCCCTATTGTTAAATGGGGTGAATAAGAGATTTAATTCTTCAACTAAGTGGACACTTCAATTCTTTTTTTTACAGAATACCAAAAAAAAGCTAAATGAAAACTCAATAATTGAAAGGAAAATAGTTAATATTTTAGGGAGGATTGACTATTATTTTGAAATTAATTAATATTTTAATAATACTTCACAACAACGTTTTTTGAAGCTTTCAAGCAGTCTATTTACCTTGAATTAAATATACAATAATACTTTATAACCCAAAATTCTACCCATTAAGGTAACTGGGGGGTGATTGAAACTTTTAAGAAGCTTAATGTTATTTTTGTTTTTCGGTTATTTTCCCACAAAACAAAAACTCTCTTGTAAATTTTCCCACATTTTCCTGAACGTAGACTCCTTTTGAAAAACTTTCTCTCCTCTTTTACGGTGAATGTTAAAAATTTTTGAAGGAAATCCGTAAATGCATGTAAATATGGCAAAGATTTATCCTTATGTGGATATGTGAGTGGGTGTGGCAAAACCCACAAAAGAAAACACAGCATATATGGAAAATCCCCAATATGAGGAATTCACCCATGGAATTTAAGATGAGGAATTAATTATAAATTTTCAACCATATTCAATTTAATAAAATATAAGTTGCTTTTTCCTCTTTTGTATGCGGAGTGGTGGGATGGGGGGATTATGTGGCTATGTGCAAAGTTCTATATGGATGGTTTAGAAAAGAACGTTAGAATACACACAGAGAGAGACGACAAAGTTTGCAGAGAGTTGAGAAATCTCTGAGTTAGTAATGACAATATTTACCTATATATGAGTGTATGACACTTTTAAATAGTTCACCCCATGTTGGAAAACTTTTGGTACTCTCTCATACATTCTTTATCAAGAATTTCAGCCATCTAACGCTGCATCTCGCTGCACCGTCAAGGGTGTGCAAACATGAGGGATATACCTGTGGCAAACATTGTGTGCAAAATTATGTACTACAAAAGAATATTTTTTAGATTAAATATTTTCTTAAACAAACTAGAATGATAATTTCCCTTTTAAGTGCAACAATTACGTTTAATCGGAAGGAAGAGGAGGGGGAGGGTTAACAAGCTAGAAATTCTTACCTGTAGAATTTACAGATGTTAAGAAAATTAAGATTCTTTAGAAATATCTAAAGAAACTTTCAAAGTCAAGTTTTGAGTAAGCTTCAAAGCTAAAGAAAATGAATATAGCTGTGAAAATTAAGACGAATACTGAGATATTTTCAATTTATTTTTCATGGCCTTAAGAATTTTCACACTTCCGGAAATTGAGTTCAAAATAGGGATGAAAAACGTGTCAGAAAACCAACTTTTATTGAATGGAAATTTAGCAAATCACACCAGGGGCTATATTCTCTAAGAGTGAAAAACTCTCGTGATAAACTCCCTAAGGCTTTTTGCAGGGAAAAAGTAAGGAAAACTTCACGTGAGCATAATCCACTAAGAAATGTACTGGTAAGCTGACCAAGCTTACGAGAGCTGTGTTTCTTTCAGTGTACCAATTTTGTGAGAGCAAACTAGAACGCGAATTAATTTAAGTACGCGCAAAGTCGGGAAAAGTAGAAAAGTCATACCCTAAGAAATGTTTGGAAGGCCATATCTCGAGAACGGATCCATAGATTTTCATAAATTTTTTTTTGTTTGCACTCTTAAAAAAAAATTGGTCAAATTGACCAAATCAATCTGTCATATGGCATTTTAGCCAAATTATTTCAGTTTTTATAACCTATTCATTAGGTTATATTGACTGAAGTTGAACAATGAAAGAAAGAAACATCAATGTAAATGGTTAAAATGACTGAACCATTTAGTAAAAATGACTGAAGTCATTTGGTCACAAAACAGCGAAAGTCAAAAGAACAGAAGTTGTTTGGTTAAAATAACAGAATGAAATAGTCAAGAAAGTTGAAGTTATTCAGTGAATTAATATTATAGGCAAATTGGAACAGCTAATTTAGCAAAAGTTAATCAGTTACAATAGCAGAAGTTATTCGGTTTCATGAAAAATAACCAATTCAATTTTTTTAAAAAAGCTGAAGCTATTTAGTTATCGGATACTGTACCAAACTGAAACAGCTAATTTAGCAAAAGTTAATCAGTTACAATAACAGAAGTTATTTAGTGTCAGGAAAAAATGCTAATTTAAATCGTCAAAAAAGCTGAAGTTATTCAGTGAATTAATATTATAGGCAAATTGGAACAGCTAATTTAGCAAAAGTTAATCAGTTACAATAGCAGAAGTTATTCGGTTTCATGAAAAATAACCAATTCAATTTTTTAAAAAAAGCTGAAGCTATTTAGTTATCGGATACTGTACCAAACTGAAACAGCTAATTTAGCAAAAGTTAATCAATTACAATAGCAGAAGTTATTCGGTTTCATGAAAAATAACCAATTCAAATTTTTTAAAAAAGCTGAAGCTATTTAGTTATCGGATACTGTACCAAACTGAAACAGCCAATTTAGCAGAAGTTATTCAGTTACATGAAAAATAACCAATTCAAATTTTTTAAAAAAGCTGAAGCTATTTGGTTATCGGATATTGCAGTAAACTGAAACAGCTAATTTAGCAGAAGTTAATCAGTTACAATAGCAGAAGTTATTCGGTTTCATGAAAAATAACCAATTCAATTTTTTAAAAAAGCTGAAGCTATTTGGTTATCGGATATGGCAGTAAACTGAAACAGCTAATTTAGCAGAAGTTAATCAGTTACAATAGCAGAAGTTATTCGGTTTCATGAAAAATAACCAATTCAATTTTTTAAAAAAGCCGAAGCTATTTGGTTATCGGATATTGCAGTAAACTGAAACAGCTAATTTAGCAGAAGTTAATCAGTTACAATAGCAGAAGTTATTCGGTTTCATGAAAAATAACCAATTCAAATTTTTACAAAAAGCTGAAGCTATTTAGTTATCGGATACTGTACCAAACTAAAACAACCAATTTAGCAGAAGTTAATAACTTACAATAGCAGAAGTTATTCGGTTTCATGAAAAATAACCAATTCAATTTTTTAAAAAAGCTGAAGCTATTTAGTTATCGGACACTGTACCAAACTGAAACAGCCAATTTAGCAGAAGTTATTCAGTTTCATGAAAAATAACCGATTCAAATTTTTTAAAAAAGCTGAAGCTATTTGGTTATCGGACACTGTACCAAACTGAAACAGCTAATTTAGCAGAAGTTAATCAGTTACAATAGCAGAAGTTATTCGGTTTCATGAAAAATAACCAATTCAAATTTTTACAAAAAGCTGAAGCTATTTAGTTATCGGATACTGTACCAAACTGAAACAGCTAATTTAGCAAAAGTTAATCAATTACAATAGCAGAAGTTATTCGGTTTCATGAAAAATAACCAATTCAATTTTTTAAAAAAGCTGAAGCTATTTAGTTATCGGATACTGTACCAAACTGAAACAGCCAATTTAGCAGAAGTTAATCAGTTACAATAGCAGAAGTTATTCGGTTTCATGAAAAATAACCAATTCAAATTTTTACAAAAAACTGAAGCTATTTGGTTAATCAGTTACAATAGCAGAAGTTATTCGGTTTCATGAAAAATAACCAATTCAAATTTTTTAAAAAAGCTGAAGCTATTTAGTTAATTAATATTATAGGCAAATTGGAACAGATAATTTAGCAGAAGTGAGTGAATAGTGATGAAATTTTCAAATTGTCAGAAGAACAGAAGTGATCCAATGATAACATAATTCTGTGATATCTGGCGGTATTCTAAGATAAATATAAAGATCAAAATAAAGAAAAAAACCAAGATTTGGTATTCTACTTTAAAATTCCAAGAAATTTTCAGGATAATCTTGGAAATTCAAAATATTTCAAGATTTGGTATTCTAAGATAGAGATTTACGGTCGAACCATAACCTAAAAATCTTGTTTCTTCATACAACTTCCAAGACTTTTAGTATTCTGAGATACGAATCAAAATCAAAATAAAGATTTACAAAATGAGTTGTCAAAAGAGACTTGGATAAAAATATTCCAAGATTCTGTATTCTACGATAGAGATTTACGGTCTTATTATAACGTAAAATGTCTTGGATTTATGTGAAATTCGAAGACGGTTTTGGGGTCCTTTGAAAAATTGGTTTTTAAATGAGGTAAAGGCAATGCAAATTCAGTATGGGAGATATGAAAACTCTTGTACAAATATGGGATGCAGATGCAAAATGACGGGTTTTTGCCGGAATTGTGTTCACTCCATCTTGCTAATGATAGAGTGACCTCCGGGATGTACCAGGATTGTCAAATCTTGGACAAATACGGGACGTTGGTGCAAATTTTTTTGTTTTTCACTGGAATTGTGGTCACTTCTCCTTTGTAATGGTGGAGTGACCTCCGGATTGGGGATCTCATCCCCGGATTGTCACATCCTGGACAATCCTGGGATGCTGGTGCAAAAATGTTTGTTTTTTGCCGGAATTATGGTCACTTCTCCTTTGTAATGATAAAGTGACCTCCAGATTGGGGATCTCATCCCAGGATTGTCACATCCTGGACATTCCTGGGATGCTGGTGCAAAATTGTGGGTTTTTCGACGGATTTATGGTCACTTCCTATTAGTAATGTTGGAGTGACCACTACTCTGGCGAAAAAACCACAATTTTGCACCAGCATTCCCTAATTGTCCAGGGCTTGATAGTTCTGGGATGAAATCCCTAGTCCGGAGGTCACTTTATCATTACCAATGAGAAGTGACCACAATTCCGGCGAAAAACAAACATTTTTGCACCAGCATCCCAGGATTGTCCAGGATGTGACAATCCGGGGATGAGATGCCTAATCCGGAGATCACTTTATCATTACCAATGAGAAGTGACCACTAATCCTGGAAAAAATTAAAAAATTGCCCCAGAATCCCAGGATTGTCTAGGATATGACAATCCTGGGATGAGATCCTTAATCCGGAGGTCACTCCATCAATAGCAAGGAGAAGTGACCACGATTCCTAAGAAAAATTCAAAATTTTGCAGTAGCATACCCCCCCCCCCCCAGTTACCGCCAAATTATCAGAATCTGGAGGCAGAAAGCACCTCTCCGACAATATTCATTCCATTCCCGGAGCAATAATGCCTGGGAATAATAGCCGAGATTATACAATCAGGGCTCCTGGATGTAATGGCAATAGGGAAGAAATTCCCATGAAGTGTTTAAATTTCGTTCAATTGTCATCCGAGAGCGAACGAGAAAGCGCAATAGAACAAATTAATGCGTTAGAAAGAGATATCGCTAAAGTTTTCTTGGCGCGAAGCTGAAACCATGAAACTGACAAGTAGGATAACGCAAATTTTGATTTTACTTTCCTGGATAATTCGTCGTAAAGTAGAATACCGACAGTCTTGGTCTTTATTTTGATTTTTATCTTGATCTTGAAAGGCGTCTCTATCCTAGAATACCACCCATCTTTTCATATGTTCGCAATTTTTTTTTACTGTCGTAGTTTGTCAACCAACTGAACTGTTTAAAATATCCTAAAATGTCACAAATTATTTAGTGACACATTAACAATGCATATTATAATATTAAAAAAAAAACACAGGAGTTAATTTGTTAAAATAACAAAAATTATTCAAAAAAAAGTAATAAAGCTGAATAAAATGATTAAAAAAGCAATTTGAAATTGTGAAAAACACTGAAATTTTCCAGTCAAAGTTAATAAAGTAACCCATGTAACTGAAGTTATTTAATCGAAATAACAAAGTCTTTTGGTTAAAAGACAATAAAAGCTAAATAAAATTATTAAAAAGGCCAATAAAAATTGTCAAAAATACCGAAATTCTTCGGTCAAAAGTCATGAAGAAACTCAAGTAACAGAATTTATTTGGTCGAAATAACAAAGATCTTTGGTTAAAAGACAATAAAAGCTGAATAAAATTATTAAAAAGGCCAATAAAAATTGTCAAAAATACCGAAATTCTTCGGTCAAAAGTCATGAAGAAACTCAAGTAACAGAATTTATTTGGTCGAAATAACAAAGATCTTTGGTTAAAAGACAATAAAAGCTAAATAAAATTATTAAAAAGGCCAATAAAAATTGTCAAAAATACCGAAATTCTTCGGTCAAAAGTCATGAAGAAACTCAAGTAACAGAATTTATTTGGTCGAAATAACGAAAGTTGTTTGGTTAAAAGACAATAAAAGCTGAATAAAATTATTAAAAAAGCAATTTAATATTGACAAAAATACAGAAATTATTCAGTCAAAGTTAACCCTTTAAGGTTTTTTGGGTCATACGCTGACCCAAACGTGAAACATTTTATTTTATCAATTATTTATGAATGTAATTGTTTTTCCATGTTACAAATGCATCAAATTCACGCATAAGGGGTCAAAGAAGATGTTCTGAGTGAGAAAAGTCCTCTAAAAAAATTCATAGAATAAAAATCGCGATAAAAGAACGCATGTTTCAATGTTTTTATGTTTCACGTTGGACGTTAAAGGGTTAATAAAGTAACCCATGTAACTGAAGTTATTTGGTCAAAAGAACAAAAGTCATTTGGTTAAAAGACAACAAAGCTGAATCAAATTATTAAAAAGCAATTTAAAATTGTCAGAAACACAAGTTACTCTGTCAAAGTTAGTAAAGTATCCCAAGTTATTTTGGCAAATGAGCTTTTATTATTTTGCCTGCCTAATTTTGCTATATTTACTAATTAACTTCAGTATTTAATATACTTATTAAATTATTAACAAAATGACAGAAATGATTCTGTCATTGGTTAATGAGTTATTAGCTGAAGTAGAAAGGTCAAATACTTTGGTGTGTTCTGGAAAATTCCATTCCTCAACCAAAGCATTCAGTTAAAGCAGATTGACGGAAGTTTTTGACAGCTTTCTGTTTTCTCCTGATTTCTTTGTAATTATGGAGTGAAAAACTGTGAAAAAATAGTGTAAAAGCAATGAAAATCCTTCATGAGTGATTATTCAAGAGTTTTTAAGTGCTTTTGTAATGAAATTAGCAAGTTTTAGCACTAAAATTGAGATATTGCGTTGTGAGTGAAAAAAAAACGAAGCCATTTTGTTTTCCTTTGTGAGTACGTTGACTGAAATGATTGGTTAAATCCGAATGGGTGAGTGGTACAAATATATTATATATAATCGTTTTTCTACAAATCAAACAAGTTTTGACATGTCATTCAGTCACTGAGCATTTCTTTTATTTGAATTAATTAATTCTGTTATAATATTATATAA
The DNA here is from genome assembly GCF_024334085.1 of Lutzomyia longipalpis. Lineage (NCBI taxonomy): Eukaryota > Metazoa > Arthropoda > Insecta > Diptera > Psychodidae > Lutzomyia > Lutzomyia longipalpis. Next base: position 5,494,976 of record NC_074708.1, on the reverse strand, counting down.
ATGAAAAACTTTTCCTTTTCTAATCAATTATATTTTCTTTTTTGACTATTTGATTCGGCTTTTTTGTCTTTTAACCAAACAACTTTTGTTATTTTAACCAAATAACTTCAGTTACTTGGGTTACCTTGTTAACTTTGACTGGAAAATTTCTGTGTTTTTGACAATTTCAAATTGCTTTTTTTAATAATTTTATTCAGCTTTATTGTCTTTTAACCAAACAACTTTTGTTATTTTAACCAAATAACTTCAGTTACTTGAGTTGCTTCATGAATTTTGACTGAAAAACTACAGTGTTTTTGACAATTTCAAATTGATTTTTTAATAATTTTATTCAGCTATATTATCTTTTGTCTACCGAATTGTTTACCAAATGCTATTTTATATTTTCCTTTTTTCACTTCTTTAACTTGCAATCTTCGTCAATAGAGATATGTTAGTTTGGTTAATGATGTGTTTAGCTGAAGTAGAAAGGTCAAATACTTTGGTGTGTTCTGGAAAATTCCATTCCTCAACCGAAGCATTCAGTTAAAGCAGATTGACGGAAGTTTTTGACAGCTTTCTGTTTTCTCCTGATTTCTTTGTAATTATGGAGTGAAAAACTGTGAAAAAATAGTGTAAAAGTAATGAAAATCCTTCATGAGTGATTCTTCAAGAGTTTTCAAGTGCTATTGTAATGAAATAAGCAAGTTTTAGCACTAAAATTGAGATATTGCGTTGTGAGTGAAAAAAAAACGAAGCCATTTTGTTTTCCTTTGTGAGTACGTTGACTGAAATGATTGGTTAAATCCGAATGGGTGAGTGGTACAAATATATTATATATAATCGTTTTTCTACAAATCAAACAAGTTTTGACATGTCGTTCCATCGTTGAACATTTTCTTTTATTTGATTAATTAATTCTGTTATAATATTATATAAATGAAAAACTTTTCCTTTTCTAATCAATTATATTTTCTTTTTTGACTATTTGATTCGGCTTTTTTTGTCTTTTAACCAAACAACTTTTGTTATTTTAACCAAATAACTTCAGTTACTTGGGTTACCTTGTTAACTTTGACTGGAAAATTTCTGTGTTTTTGACAATTTCAAATTGTTTTTTTTAATAATTTTATTCAGCTTTAGAAGAATTTCTATATTTTAGATGTGTTTCTTTCAAACACAGCTTTTGTGTACCGAGCAAAATCGAAAGTCGTCAGATCGGGCTCAAACTTGGGATGAGCACGAATTAGGGTCCCCACATTCCAAAAAACGTATGCGCCAAAAATTTTCTTTCCGGCCGGCCTAATTATAAACTTAAATTGCAAGAGAACGGTGATAGATAGAGACTTGCGGTAAACGGCAAAGTTTAAATATCGACCGGAAGACATCCGATTATGATGACAAATTTTACCCCCCACCCCTCCGTCCGCCATTTTGAATAACCTCCAAATTTTGTTTTGCCTATATCTCAGCCCCTGTAATAGCTAAAAATCTGAAATTTTGATATGTTGTAGGGGCCATCAAGACCTTTCCAGCGATACTTTATTTTCGAAAATCGGTCAAGTCGTTTATTCAATATGGCCGCTACAATTTATCATGGAAAATCGACCATATCTCTAAACCGGCTTGACCGATTTTGATCAACCCAGGGTCAAATGAAAGCTCTCAACATATCCTACAATTCTCTAGAACATCCGAAGTTTCAAAAGTGACCGCTAGAGGGTCAAAAAACGAAAACAAAATTTTCGATGAGTTTTCGATGAATATCTCGAAAACGGCGACATATTGTTACGATTTTTGGGAGAAATAAAATTACCGGAAATAAACAAACGGTTATTATGAATTTAAATGAAACGAAACCCCATCAAAAATATGTTTCGAGGTCGGTCGGCAGCTAAAATTTTGTCTGCAGTTTATTTTTTCATTCAAGTGCATTTATCGCGCTTCGGGAGCGTTCGGCGTGGGTGCAGAAAATTTCCGCGGTTTTCTTCAAAAATTCGTCAATTTGAGAGTGCAAAAATGATGGAAAATTCACGCAGAAGAAATGCGGTAAGTAATTTTACGATTTTCTTAATTAATTTGTGTAATTTTATCTCTTTGATCCTACTAGATTTCACAAATATCTTTTATGGAATGTTTTAGTAGCATCAGATTGATGAAATTGATAGAAAACAATGAGAAAAAATTAATTATTTTGATCTAAAAATTCTTCATTGCAAAAAAAGAGCCCGAAATTGATTTTTCTTTTTTTTTTTTAAATTAATTTTCTCATGATAAAAAAACAAAAACTTTTGTAAACAAGAAAAAAAAGAACAATTTATCAATTTTTTTCTATATTTCAGATCGTTTTTGGAACACAATCAGTGCCCAGGATGACCAGCCCGGAAGCCTTACCCGGATGCCCTATTCATGAAGCCCTGCCCGGACCCCTATCCGGATGGCCTGCCTGGATGCTATACCCGGATGCCCTGCCCGCTTCTGCTTTAATTTTTGACAACATTGGAAAATGCGGAAATGTATGTTAATTCTTCTAATTCATATTTTTTCAAAAAATTCATTATTATTCTAAACTTTTTTTTTCCATATTTCAGATCCGTTTGAAGCACAAAACTGTCCGTGCCTGGCTTCAGTCCTCAATTTCTGGGATCCGGTCTTACACAACTTTATGCAACATAATTTTCCGGAAATGGAAGGTGAGAAAGAAGAAAAAATATTTAGAATATGCTTTTTCCTAAGATTTTCTTTTATTTTTTAAAGTCCCGGAAGTCACAAAGGTGAAGAGGAGAGATCATCTGAAAAGCGGCCCAGCATCAAAGGAGACAGCAGGAGAAGAAAAAGGCAACGCCGGATATATTTTTTCAATATTTTTTTTGTAAATTTTAAAAATAATAAATAAATCTATATAATAAAGAAAGGTCTGTTTGTTGGTAATCAGTCGTGTTCGGCTATACAAATCTACACCGTTTGACCGATTGCGATGAAATTTGGTACAGACGCTCCTTATATCAGTCTGTTTCGAGTGGCCGTATTCATTTTCCCCCCAAAGCCCCCTTTTAGTAGCCCCCATATAAAATTCATGCATTTTTTGCGAATTTTTAAAGGCGCCGGAAATGTTGCTTGAAAATGATTTCTTCTCTTTGCAAATTTTTTTCTTTGGGTTTGATGAGTGGCCCTGTATTTTTTTTTTTACTTATAAACCATCACAATTTTTTTCTCCAAAATTTGCGCGAAGCGCAACAAATCCCCGCGAAGCGGGATGAGGTAAATTGGAGCGAAGCGACAATTTATCTCGTTAATAATAATTTGCAAAAAAAACGCTTTTTTTATATTCAAAACGAATTTCAACGGTATAACAGATTGATGAATTTTTTCAGAAAACTGCGGAAATATTCTGCAGAAAAAGTGTCCCAGCGCCATACAAAATTTCTAAAGAACACGTGTTCAGAATACCTTTAGTGCTTTCGAATTTTTCTGCAGAAATTCGGCAGCTAGTTTTTAATGGGGAGGAGAGGTCATAACCTCAAAGTTTTACCCCCAAAACCCTATATAAGTGCGGGAAGTGACTGCAGAAGTGCCTCGGATTTCATGAGCTCCACACTTAGAAGAAGAGGAGCTGTTGGTAGCCAGCCACCTAGAAGGCAGAAGAAACACCCTGGTTCCACGAGCCCCCAGTCTGAGAGGAGCGTTTGTGGCAGTGTCGAGCCAGGAAGGATGTCAAGTCACACCGGGATCCAGGGCGTGAGGAGAGATCTCACAAAATCCCCAATCACCCGAGAATCTCTCGGAGAATCTAGTGGGCCCGAATCGAAGGATGTCTTGGATGATGATCTACCATATTGGAGTCATTTATCGTCCACTTCCTGCCCAGTGCCTCGCTCCAGGGAGGCTCATCCCCATCAGGAGCCACGAGGTCGTACCCAGATAGACCAAGCTTTGATCATCTCCCACACTGGTGAAGAAATCAATGCCCACTGCTGCATCCCAAGAAGATTCATCACGAAGTGATTCACGGCGGAACAATAGATCCGGAAGGTAGCTCCATTGCTTTCCCGGAGGCTGCCCTAACTCTTACCTGGGATTATTCTTCAGAATTTATGCCACACTTATTCTTAAAAATAAATAGATGTTCCTGAGGTGACCTATGCTGTTTTTCTTCCCCCCCCCCCATCTCTCTTCTAGGCTCTCGTGGAATCTCATTCTTTGGGGCTACTTTAAAGCCGAATATGATAAGGGTAAATTTCGTCACAAAAAATTTTTTTTTTTTAATTTTTTGATATATTGTAGCTGACTATATTATCTAGGCTCCATGCCAAAAATGCAGAAAATCTAGGGATCCGTTCTCGAGATATAGCCTTCCAAAGTTGGCATGTCATATCTCGGGTTCTACAAGTCCGATCTTGATCAACTCAAGCGCAAATGAAAGGTTTCGTGAAACTCTACAAATGTCTAGAACATTGCAACTTCGATAAATGACCGCAAGAGACGCTAAAATCGAAAACAAAACTTTCGAAAATTTCGAACTCGAATTTTTTGAAAATGGCGACATAATTTTTTTTCGTTTTTCGATATGTTATAGCTGACTTCAAGACATGACTTTTCAACTTTTCCCGACTTTACGCGTATTTAAATTAATTCGCGTTCTAAGTTTGCTCTCACAAAATTAATACACTGAAAGAAACAGCTCTCGTAAGCTTGGTCAGCTTACCAGTACATTTCCTAATTTTCTTTACACGATCTTGAAGTAATAAAACTCCCCTATACACCGATGTAGAATTCATCACGAAATATGAATAGATTTTAATTCTATGACGATTGAAAAAAGACGAATTGGCTACTTTTGTCAGCAAAATCCTCCTAGGGTTAAAAATATTTACTGAGATTTTGGTCCAAATATAACAGGGGTATTTTTCCGAAGAACTGTGGCCTTGTCCGTTCCTTGGCCTTTGAGCGCAGAAGCACAGGAGTTTGACTTCAAATCCCAGAGGCTCCTGGCAGGTAGAAGCGAATCCAGAATATTCGGAATCAAACCTTTTTCCATATTCTAAAACAGACTGCTTTTTAATCTTTGGAAATGTCTCATGTGGTCTTTCAAAACATAATTCACAAAAAATTCAATTTCTCATAGAACCACTGAGAAAAATTGTTTCGTTTATAAGAATGAATGGAGTGCAAGTGTGAATGTGATTGAATGTATTAATATGTTATTTGTTGTATGTTTTTTGATTCGGCAGTCCATATAAGCTGTATAGCTTAATACTGGGTTATGGGGGGGAAGGTAAGGGGGGTTACAAAAAAAAAATTCAATATTTTTCCACATAAAATATTATGAAACAAATCCAAATACTTAAATTCATGTAGAATAATCGTAAATATGGTGTATATGTTGACGCTAAATAATATTTCTATGGATAAAAAACTCACAAAAAAATTGAAAAGGCACCTCGACAGGTATTTTGTAAAAAAAATCTTACAAGTAATAAGAAAAATTTCAGCCAGAATATAAAATTTTTCCTTTTCTATCATGGCGTAAAATGTGTCTCGGCTACGTGGTCTAAATGTAAAACTTTTTAGACCTTAAAATTTTAGAAGCTTTTTGTGAAAATGTCAAAAAACCATGTAACTCACGAATTGTAGGAAAACGAAAAGAAAATATTTTTGTTAAAATCAACCTCATTTGCAAATAAATAACTTTTGTGGGAGAAAAAATCGGGTTCAGTCTTAATAACTTTTGTTTTTTTGATTAATTCCATTTTCTTTTTTGACTATTTAATTCAACTTTTTATTGTCTTTTAACCAAAGATCTTTGTTATTTCGACCAAATGAATTCTGTTACTTGAGTTGCTTTACGACTTTTGACCGAAGAATTTCTGTATTTTTGACAATTTTTATTGGCCATTTTAATAATTTTATTCTGCTTTTTATGTCTTTTAACCAAAGATCTTTGTTATTTCGACCAAATAAATTCTGTTACTTAAGTTGCTTTACGACTTTTGACCGAAGAATTTCTGTATTTTTGACAATTTTTATTGGCCTTTTTAATAATTTTATTCAGCTTTTATTGTCTTTTAACCAAATGACTTTGTTATTTCGACCAAATAAATTCTGTTACTTGAGTTGCTTTACGACTTTTTACCGAAGAATTTCTGTATTTTTGACAATTTTTATTGGCCATTTTAATAATTTTATTCTGCTTTTTATGTCTTTTAACCAAAGATCTTTGTTATTTCGACCAAATAAATTCTGTTACTTGAGTTACTTCATGACTTTTGACCGAAGAATTTCTGTATTTTTGACAATTTTTTTTAGCCTTTTTTATGATTTTATTGTCTTTTAACCAAAGATCTTTGTTATTTCGACCAAATAAATTCTGTTACTTGAGTTGCTTTACGACTTTTGACCGAAGAATTTCTGTATTTTTGACAATTTTTATTGGGCATTTTAATAATTTTATTTAGATTTTATTGTCTTTTAACCAAAGGATCTTTGTTATTTCGACCAAATAAATTCTGTTACTTGAGTTGCTTTACGACTTTTGACCGAAGAATTTCTGTATTTTTGACAATTTTTATTGGCCTTTTTAATAATTTTATTCAGCTTTTATTGTCTTTTAACGAAAGATCTTTGTTATTTCGACCAAATAAATTCTGATACTTGAGTTGCTTTACGACTTTTGACCGAAGAATTTCTGTATTTTTGACAATTTTTATTGGCCTTTTTAATAATTTTATTCAGCTTTTATTGTCTTTTAACGAAAGATCTTTGTTATTTCGACCAAATAAATTCTGATACTTGAGTTGCTTTACGACTTTTGACCGAAGAATTTCTGTATTTTTGACAATTTTTTTTGGCCTTTTTTATAATTTTATTGTCTTTTAACCAAAGATCTTTGTTATTTCGACCAAATAAATTCTGTTACTTGAGTTACTTCATGAGTTCTGACCGAAGAATTTCTGTATTTTTGACAATTTTTATTGGGCATTTTAATAATTTTATTTAGATTTTATTGTCTTTTAACCAAAGATCTTTGTTATTTCGACCAAATAAATTCTGTTACTTGAGTTACTTCATGACTTTTGACCGAAGAATTTCTGTATTTTTGACAATTTTTATTGGCCTTTTTAATAATTTTATTGTCTTTTAACCAAAGATCTGTGTTATTTCGACCAAATATATTCTGTTACTTGAGTTACTTCATGACTTTTGACCGAAGAATTTCTGTATTTTTGACAATTTTTATTGGCCATTTTAATAATTTTATTCTGCTTTTTATGTCTTTTAACCAAAGATCTTTGTTATTTCGACCAAATAAATTCTGTTACTTAAGTTGCTTTACGACTTTTGACCGAAGAATTTCTGTATTTTTGACAATTTTTATTGGCCTTTTTAATAATTTTATTCAGCTTTTATTGTCTTTTAACCAAATGACTTTGTTATTTCGACCAAATAAATTCTGTTACTTGAGTTGCTTTACGACTTTTTACCGAAGAATTTCTGTATTTTTGACAATTTTTATTGGCCATTTTAATAATTTTATTCTGCTTTTTATGTCTTTTAACCAAAGATCTTTGTTATTTCGACCAAATAAATTCTGTTACTTGAGTTACTTCATGACTTTTGACCGAAGAATTTCTGTATTTTTGACAATTTTTTTTAGCCTTTTTTATAATTTTATTGTCTTTTAACCAAAGATCTTTGTTATTTCGACCAAATAGATTCTGTTACTTGAGTTGCTTTACGACTTTTGACCGAAGAATTTCTGTATTTTTGACAATTTTTATTGGCCTTTTTAATAATTTTATTCAGCTTTTATTGTCTTTTAACGAAAGATCTTTGTTATTTCGACCAAATAAATTCTGATACTTGAGTTGCTTTACGACTTTTGACCGAAGAATTTCTGTATTTTTGACAATTTTTATTGGCCTTTTTAATAATTTTATTCAGCTTTTATTGTCTTTTAACGAAAGATCTTTGTTATTTCGACCAAATAAATTCTGATACTTGAGTTGCTTTACGACTTTTGACCGAAGAATTTCTGTATTTTTGACAATTTTTATTGGCCTTTTTAATAATTTTATTGTCTTTTAACCAAAGATCTGTGTTATTTCGACCAAATATATTCTGTTACTTGAGTTACTTCATGACTTTTGACCGAAGAATTTCTGTATTTTTGACAATTTTTATTGGGCATTTTAATAATTTTATTTAGATTTTATTGTCTTTTAACCAAAGATCTTTGTTATTTCGACCAAATAAATTCTGTTACTTGAGTTACTTCATGACTTTTGACCGAAGAATTTCTGTATTTTTGACAATTTTTATTGGCCTTTTTAATAATTTTATTGTCTTTTAACCAAAGATCTGTGTTATTTCGACCAAATATATTCTGTTACTTGAGTTACTTCATGACTTTTGACCGAAGAATTTCTGTATTTTTGACAATTTTTATTGGCCATTTTAATAATTTTATTCTGCTTTTTATGTCTTTTAACCAAAGATCTTTGTTATTTCGACCAAATAAATTCTGTTACTTAAGTTGCTTTACGACTTTTGACCGAAGAATTTCTGTATTTTTGACAATTTTTATTGGCCTTTTTAATAATTTTATTCAGCTTTTATTGTCTTTTAACCAAATGACTTTGTTATTTCGACCAAATAAATTCTGTTACTTGAGTTGCTTTACGACTTTTTACCGAAGAATTTCTGTATTTTTGACAATTTTTATTGGCCATTTTAATAATTTTATTCTGCTTTTTATGTCTTTTAACCAAAGATCTTTGTTATTTCGACCAAATAAATTCTGTTACTTGAGTTACTTCATGACTTTTGACCGAAGAATTTCTGTATTTTTGACAATTTTTTTTAGCCTTTTTTATAATTTTATTGTCTTTTAACCAAAGATCTTTGTTATTTCGACCAAATAGATTCTGTTACTTGAGTTGCTTTACGACTTTTGACCGAAGAATTTCTGTATTTTTGACAATTTTTATTGGCCATTTTAATAATTTTATTTAGATTTTATTGTCTTTTAACCAAAGATCTTTGTTATTTCGACCAAATAAATTCTGTTACTTGAGTTGCTTTACGACTTTTGACCGAAGAATTTCTGTATTTTTGACAATTTTTTATTGGCCTTTTTAATAATTTTATTGTCTTTTAACAGTACTCTGCGTTGATACCAAAGATT